>NC_088098.1:195516219-195817403 GCF_036370855.1 Dromaius novaehollandiae
TCTCGCATGTGTATTAACCTGTGTGTTGTGAATTCTTGTTCTCTGTTTAATCTCCTTTTTTTGTTGTTTTTAACTTTCATTTTAAGCATTCAGGCTTATGAAAGAAACAATAAATGGAAAGAGGAGAAATAAATAGACGCCATCAAAATATACTATTTGCTCTGAATGGTACTAAGATGATACTAAAAGAGGTACAAAAAAAGATGGTGCAATTTGAAGTTGTCTTCTAAAATGCCACATTGTTTTTGATGAATTTCTGAAAATAGATATTTTCAAGAGAGGTTTTCATATCTCTGAAATGTGCATCCAGGTGGACTTTGGTAGTAATTTGCCAGAAGGAGGAAGATCTTTTGGAACAGAATTTTGCTATTTGCTTTTGCTGTGGAGGAGGAGAAGGGCATCAGTTAGTGATCCTGTCCCTAGCTGGGCAAACACTTGACTTGAGCTTTGCTGTTAGATGCTGTGCTGTACATGCTTCACTTGGAGGTCCGGGCTATCACTATACTTTGCTGTTTCTCTAGAACAAAGATGCTTTTATTTGAATATCTGTTCCCTTGGGTTTTTCTGTTTTTAAGTTTATTGAAAGTTGTCTTTCTGAAGTGTGATAAAACATGACCAATATTGTTATTTTAAAACTGCAAGGCCAGGAATTTGGAACCTGTGCTTCTCACAAACAATGTCACAATAAATGTGTAATACTTCCCTCTGAATATATATCAAGCAGTGTCATCCCTGCAGTATGGTGTAAAATTGCCAGGTAGTATTTTAGCTTATTTAGTTCTTCAGTTTGTAACTGCTTCTTTGTGCCGCTTTAACTTTGATCGTTGCTCTACGACCATGTATAAACATGCAACGAGTGAATGAAGAAAAGCACATTTATAGTACTTACATATCAAGGGAATATGAACAACCGTTTATAACTGGTGACTTCTTTTGATCTTTTCAGACTTACAGAACAAGGTTATTCGTGCTTATTGCTCAAAGAAAAAAATTCAATAGTGGAAATACGATTATAACATAAGAAGACCCCCAAAACAACTGTAAAGCTTTATAACTCAATAAGATGTTTGGGTAATATTCTAGGAAGGTGAAGCTTCAGAAGATCTTCTTTTTAATGAAAATGGTTCTATATGTTTTCTCTTTAAGTATAAGCTATGAAGAAAGATCTAACAGTCATGAAGAGGAAAGTTCATGCAGGTTTCACAAATTTGCAAAATGACCATTTAGTAATTTTAGGAGTTACAGGAGAAAATAATACTTAAACAAACAAGCAAACAAAAAACCCTCAAACCCCAAATGGTTTGCTGAACAGTTATTTATTCCATGAAATATGATTGTTTTTCTAAACAGATCCAAAAGGTAGTTTGTTAAATTTACATTCAGTTTTCAGTACTGAGAGATGATTATGAGTAAAATGAGAATAATTTTTCCTTTGTTTTATATACTAATAATTGAAAACATTCTGATAAGACATGCCTTTCTTCCTTGCCATTTTTGCTGGCTTAAAAGCCCTAAAATCCCTGTTCCAGCTGTGGGAAAAGCTGTGTAATTCAGGCATAGTGAAGGCAAGCATATGGTGGGAGAGGAAATAGAAAGACTTTTAAGACAATGGGGGAGATTCTGTAGATGACTGTAGCCCATAGCACCAGTTAGAAGTTGCACCATGCCCCTTGCCAGGCTGCTGAAGCTTCCCTTTTCTGGGCTTCCTTCACTGGGGCTTCTAACAAGTACCAGTCCTCTAAGCACAAGGATGGTCCATGCCAGTAGTTGGGAAAATGAGTAGGTGTGTAAGGAGACTGGCCTGGTTAAACAGAACTCATGGCTGGATCATTAAGCTCAAAAGATAGTGGTTAATGGTTTGTGCTGTACCTGGAGTCTGGTTACAAGCAGACCCTACGCACATCTATCCTAGGACCTATCTTGTTTAATATCTTTATCAGTGACCTGGTGGAGAAGATGGATGAAGTCTGAGAAGACCAAACTATGGGTGCAATTGATATGCTTGAGGGCAGGACCGCTGTTCAGCGGGACCTAGGCAGGCTAGGGAGTGGGCCAACAGGAACTTAATGAAATTCAGCAACAGCAGTGCAACATACTGCACCTAGGATGGACCAAGGCTGGGGGCTGACTGGCTGCAGAGCAGCTCTGCTGAGAAGGGCCTGGGAGTCCTAGTGCACAGTGGCCAAGCACGAGCGTGTCTTGACAGTGATGAAAGCTAACAGCGTGCTGGGTGGTATCAAGAGGAACGTAAGCCAGTGTATTGAGGACAGTGGTTATTCCCCGTCCCTTGGCACTCATTAGTCTGCAGCTGGAACAGTGTTCAGCTTTGGGCCCCACACTGGTGCAGGAAATGCACTGGTCACCTGGAGGGAGTTCAGCAAGGCCACTGAGGTGGTCAGGGGCTGGAGCACTTGCCGTACAAGGAGAGGCTAAGGACTTGTCCAGCCTGGAGAGCAGATGGCTTCGGAGGACCTAACAGCAGCCCCTAGTACCTATGAGGAGGTTATCTAGAAGCTGGAGCCAAGCTCTTTACTGAGGTAAAAAGGTGGGAGAATGAGGGACAGTGGTCATGAATGGGAACAGCAGAGGTTTTAAATTGAGACAAGGAAAAAAATTTTCACTGTAAGGATAACTGATGGTATTATATTTTTTGTTCTTGCATTCATCTTCTGTATAAAGCTTTTTGACCTTTTGATGAACTTAACTGCAGGTCTTTAATGTGTGGGCTTACTTTTCTCTTTCTTGTTGCCTGCTAGAGAAGCCTTCTGGCTTCCCATAGCTCACTAAAAGAGTTTCCTTCTTTTCCTGATCCTTGGCAAACTGAACCAGCCCATACAACTTCTGTGTGGTCACATATCTTACCTTTTTTGGATAGTCTGCAGTATATGCTGGAAAGTCAAAGTACTGAGTAAATTTGCAAAATCGTTAGGTTGAAGGAGTGTTCCGTTGTTAATGAGTTACCTTGAAATAATTCTTAATTAAATCTAGGTAAAAGTAAAATTCAAAACGCACTTTGTTCATAACATCCCAGGCAGACAACATAGATGGTATAAAGAGAGTAAATGACGAAATGGAAGAGATATTTAGTTAATCAGTTTCTGCTGATACTCAGTCTGAAAGATCTCTCTGGTTTTGTATCCAGATGGTTTTCCTGTATTTGATTTCTTGAAACCCACCTTGAGAGAGTGGTGTCTTTGTGTTGTCTTCCATCTGTAGTTGCTTCTTTTGGAAGTCCTTCCAACTGTTTAAATCTTCAGTTTTTTAAAAAATTCTGAAAGGTTGTGAGCGTGTTTAATCTCTCCCTTGAAATATGCTAATTTATAATTTACTTAAGAGAATATCTTCCACTGTGCTAACTCAAGCCTTGTCTTTCTTCCTTGAAGATGTAAATGCAATTTTGTTGTATCAGGTGTAATTTCCTACTAATTTTTGTACTGCTAATAGCAACTTGTTGCTGACTAATGAAGAGGTAAAACTTTTTTTCTTTCTCCTCTGCCCTCTTTTGAACCTATAAATCTTTGAGAGAAATGTCATCTTCAACTAAATCTTTTATCTGTATCCGCTATTCACTAAATAACACACTAGTTACCAACATGTAAATGAGATAAATGCATACATCTCTTATTGGCTGTAGATTTGGGACCAGAGATGGTCATAAATTAGAGCTTTGGGGTGATAATGGATTTGAGGTAATTTGTTCTTTAGGGATGCTGTGATATTGTTTTTCTCTTGTTTCTTATGCAGTGTCTTCATTGCAGCCTTTTCAGATGGCACTAACTCCTTTTCTCTCCCAGCTTTCTTGTGGCAATTTCCCAACATGGTCATTGGTACTTTGCTCAGTAATGTCTGTGCACACCTCTGCGTGCTCAGTCTCTTCCCCTCCGTGGCACCACCAAACAGCCCTTGTCCGCAGACAGAACGATCTCCTGCCACATCTGTACAAAAGCGTCTCTAGTTCAGGCTTGTCTTCTGTTCCAACTATAATCTCAGTCTGTCCCTCTGACACATCTTTGTGGATGGTTAGCTATTAGCTCAAGCAGAACTTGGCCTAAAGCCATCCACTTTACCTCTGTTTTGGGCAGTATCAGCACCCTGATCATTGTTTGGGCCTGTAATCTGGGTGCCATTTTTGAATGAGCCTGACTGAAACACCTTAATGAGAGATCCCTGGGAAACAGGAATTGGAAATCTTTAGACAGCAGCTCTAACATCTGTTCTCTGTGTTTGTCCCTTGCGATGCAGCTCTCCAGGTTCTGCTGCTTGCATTTTTCAGTTACTGCAGCATCCTTTTCTCTGGCCTCTTTTATGTGCTTCCAGAATGATCGGAAAAGATATAGGATTGTAATTCCTGATACATCTATTCACTATCTCTCTTCCACAGTTCATCAAAAAAGATTGCTTATCTTTATATACATGTAATTTTTTTTTTCTTTGGAGGGGGGGCGATGTGGCTCTTGTTGGCAGCTGCTTCTGCATGCACACTTAATCCAATAAATACCTTTTGATCTTCATCACATGCTGCCAATTCTGTTCAGGAAGAATATTGTATATACCAACTGCAAAATTAACATTTTCCACTTTCCCCCCCCCCTTCTCTACTCTTCTGTGTTTTTTGCAAAAACTTGTGACAATGAACAGGTGATGTTCTCAGAGCACTGACCATAATAGTGGCCAACTGTTATCTTTGTGGTTTGCCTGAAGAGTTTTGGGGTTTCCTTGCCTGCCTTGAGTTACAAGGGAGAATTTCTTTATTCTGGTTGAGGTTAACTGTGTTAGATTTTTAAGCAATATTGTGATACAGATTTGTAAGAAAAGGGTGGACAGTGTCTGTCCATGTTTAGAAGGGGTAAAAAATACCCAAGACAATCAGAAAATTGTAACATGGATGTGAATGATGAAAATCATGGTAAGCAGCTGCTCACAGCAGTGGGAAAAATGGAGAAGACTTTGGAAGTGAAATATGAGCATATTTTTGATTGTGTTGAGACCAAGTTACCTGCTGCTCAAATGAATTGTAAGATATTGGGGAGACTAAATTGAAGGAAAGTGGTTCTTTGTACAATGGCAGATAAATGTACAAGCGCAAATGAGTCACCTAGGGCTGGGTGCTGGTAAGGGAGCTATAGAAAATACTGTTGAAAGAGGAAGAGGTAAGAAAATAACTATGAAAACTGATAGGAAGCTGAAAGTGTCATAACAGGTGGGGAGAGCAAAGAGCAGGCAGAATCACAGCAGTGCAGAGACTGGGGTTTAAACAGAGTCGTCAGGATGTTTTGTTAGCAGTTCTTGTTCACTTTTCTGAAATAAATTGGCTTCTGGCTTCCTGACAAGTCAGAGTCAAACATAAAAGGTGATGTAATAGGTGTTTTCTAGTGATTTATGCTGTTTTCCCCAAGGAGTGAGAACTTACCTACCTAGAAAAAACAGAAGTTGATGGTATAGGAAACCACAGAGTGTACAGGGATCATTTTGGCTGTGTATGTTCACACATGTAATTGTCCGAGGCATGCAGTATTTAGATTGTTTCCAAATTTATATAGATGATATAGTTCAAATATTTATAAATTCACAGGAATACCTCTTCTGTTGGCCGCTTCATTGCTTGAGTCACTTTATCAAAGTTCCTTCTTAAAACCTGTACAAAGAACAGATTAAACTAGGAAGAAACTTTAGAGATGTGGAGAAAAGTTGAGTAGACTTGTTGCTTTGATTCATGAGGGAAGCTGAATGTGATAAGCAGGGCTCATAAAGATTTGCTCAATGAGTTATATACATATCTGTATTGCTGTGAATTATTGGTTTCTTTAATTGTGTTTACTTCTTTATGTAGTTACATTTAGTTCATTTTGAATTCTATTAGGAAAGAAACATTCTTTGCAGATAGTAGTGTTGGCTAATGAATTAATTACCAAAAAGTGGTCAGCTAAAATGACCTTCACAAAGTATAGCTTGTTGTGAAGCTTCTCTTTACAATGTGACTCTTTCAGGATGGACTGAGTGATGTGTTAAGCATCTTCCAATATGGCTGCCTAAAATATATAAATAAATGAATTTTCCTCTCTTGAATTAGCCAGTGGCCATGTATATACAATCTGTAAACATGGGGCACATGGCATATCATTCAAGCCTTACCACTGGCACGTAAGTTTTGTATTTCCACTTATGTTGACACAGTTGTCTAGAACTTCAGTTTTAAAAAGTCACATCTTTAAAAATCAGTGAAAGTGCTTCTTCTTTTTTCCTATCTCCTCACTGCTCTCAGAAGTGATAATTTCATTCTTGTTCCTGCTTTTAGAGAAATAAAGCAAGTCCTGTCTTAAGGGAGATCTGTCGTAGCAAACTTCAGCTTCAGAGGTGGAAATATCAGAACGTTCAGCGTGATCAATGACAGAAGGCTAAACTGGACAGACTTGGTCAAAGTTATCCATAACTTTCCTTCTAACAGTGTATGTGTTACTAATGCAGTGATTCAGGTCTATCTTTCTCTAAAAATGTTTTTTTCTGGACAGGACTTAGGTGGATGTACAACCTGCAATTTTAAACCCAAATGCTGTAATCTTATTGTTTCAAGAGCAACTGAAATAACTGTAACTGTAATAACAGTAGCTCTGCTAACCACTTATTTTACGTAAAAAGATCTAATCCACAGAAAGATGGAAATTATTTAGAGTTCGTGAATACTTAATGTTTGCTTTTACTGAAAAGAAAGTAATCGGTATTATTTCATTAAATTAAATATTCTGCATTTTGTGTCACCATCATGCTTGAATGTGTGCAAAGTGAAAAAACATTTGGTTAGTAATATAATGTGTATGGTAGAGCACACTAAGTTTTTAAAAAAAATCCTAGCATAAAAGTATATTAAAATTCTTGGAGTAACATTGGAATAACTTGAAGTTACTCACCATATGCACTTTTGATCAGAAGCCATAAGATCTTTGACTTTGTGCACGTTCTGGTTTGATTGGTGCTTAATACATATCAAAGGATAATCTTTTAATTCTGGAAGCTGATGGTTCAGTAGTTTTATTCTCTGTGTAGTGAACCAGGGCTTGCAGAGGACACTGCTGAAAAATGTTTTTTAAGCTTTAACTAAGAGCATGTAGTTAGAGGGTAGTACTTTTACACCCATATTCTAGGGAAAATGTGTCTGACCAAACGTATGCAAAGTGCATACAGGCAGGGCTCAGCACTCAGAACTGAAACTGAATTTTTTTTATGGTGAGGCCATGCATTTGGCTTATTGTCATGAACCTATGCTTCCAGCCGTTAATCTTGCTGCTTTTCTTATAGGATGATGCTTTCTCTATATATTTCTTAGCTAGTGTTTCTATCTGCACTGGCTTCTGTGCAGGAGAAAATCTAATGAAAGTGCATGTGTATTTTTGTGGAGGTTGGAGAGAATGGAAGGAAGTCTATTCAGTTGTTTGTCCTGATTAATATTTTTTTTTTGCTTGTTTTTCTCTTAATTCTTACTTATGAAGCAGTAGTGACAACTCTTCAGGAGAGTCTGTTTGTCTTCAGCTTGTTATGAGACAGCATAAACAGCAGTTTGGAGAGCTGCAAGTCAAAATCCCAGGTTTCCAGAAGAAAGCTATATATGATGCCTAGATGCAGAGCGTCCTTCTTATAATCCTCTCTTACTGCATCAGTGTCTGTTTGGAAACTCGGTATCCACCCAAAAGACAGCTAGTACCTTCTAAGCCCCCCTCCCCCCCCAAAAGAACAACAGAAAACCCCTCATCACTATGACTATGTCTTTTTTTTGTGGTGTGCAATGTCAGTTATACTTCCTTCTTTGATAAAACAACCAGTATAATAACAAGGGAGTATTAATTACTACTGTACTTCCATTTGGAAACTTTGGAAGGCTTTAACTGAGGAATGTCTGCATATGTAGCTTATGAAGTAGGCAAATGGTGAAATACTGTGTTGATTTTTGTTCTTCGGCTCATTTAGCGTATCACAAGTACCACCCCTCTGCAAAACTGCTGTTACCAAACCACAAAAGAAGTAATAAGCAGGCAAGAAACATTTGGTTTTGTGTTGCAGTTTGTAGAGTTCTGAATAAACATGCTACATGCTTTTGGTGTTGTGTTTTGGGGGGGGGGGGGTTTGTGGTATTGATTCTCGTATTTAGAGAAAGATTAAAGTTATATTCTCTCAAAATCCCCATGCAACTTAGTGCAGTTGTATTTGATTTCAAATTTATCTGTAAATGGAAATGTCATGTTGTGAATGATGTTTACTATTAAACTTTAACTTGGAAAATAATGTGTCCTGAGTAGCTATAAATTGTTACACTATCGCTAAATACAAGGAGAAATACGAAATTCAGCTATATGCAAGGGTGAAGATACTGTTCTTGAGGGAAAATGACCCTTTCTGTTGGTTAAATACAGTCTTTCAAAATAGAGTCAACTTCAGATGGGGCACATGCTGAATTATTAGTGTTTGGACATTAAAAATATGCTTAATCCTTCATTTGAGATAAGAAAAAGGATGGGAAGAGCTTTAGGAATTGACAGATATGTAAACTGTCCTTGTACAGTGAGGCAGATGAGTTGTCAGATTTTAAGAAGCATAAACTTTGTGAGGTGGATAGTCTGTAGAATTCATTGGTTTATGATGCTGAGGCAAAAGATGTAATTTAATAATCACTGTGAAAATGATTGTCAAAGAGAGCTGTTAATTTTCAAGCCTTAGAGCAAAAAACAGTTGTTGAAGCAATGGAAAACATCCTTCAGTTCTGGTATTGTGGAACTGAGACTCAGCTGTGAAGATTTTGTCAAAAGAGGGCTCTGGCTATGTTCGCTGCTTGGATTGATCTTTGGTATTTCATATTCCTTCGCTTTAATCACAAAAGGCAAGAAAAATTCTGAACAATTCCCCTCCTCCCTCCCAGCCCCCCAGTTTTGTTGCTTTATAACTTCAGCCCTGTGATGCAAAATGACACAGTACTCCTTTATATCTTGTTTTACTATAGTTTTAAATTCTGCTTTAAAGCTTAGACCTGGCAAAGTCAAGATTTGTGGAAACTTTTCTCAACTTCAGGAGACTTAGTTGGGTTGACAGCGAGATTCTTGCACTCTAATGTAATAACTGATTACACAGGGCAGTTTTGCTGTGCCTTGAAGTACACTGTGCGGAGATCCATCTCCCAGTTAGCATTCTCCATAGGTAGCTTTTATGCTGAGATAGAAGAGAGAGTTTAGTTAATGATTGTGAAGAGTCTGATAGTATTTGAACACTTACTGAGTGTTCAATACATTCTTTTGTTTATTTAGCAGGGGCTTTAATGAAGAACACAGTGGAGGTGTCATTTGATAAATGCCAATAATGTTTGAGTTTCAAAGGAAGTGTATCAGAAGTTTAAGAAAAGTTTAAAACTGTGAGCTGACAAGCATACTAGAATGAAAGATTTAAATACTGCCTCAATTTTCTTTTATCTTTACAAAACTGCAAATTATTAATATTGTATGTAGAATCACTCTATAATAGTATGTTGAGTTCTACTGGCAGTGTGTCTCAGTTTTTCACAGAGACATTGAATGTGAATTATTTTTCATTATGATGTAGTCATATTGACTCTATGTATTCCAGATAATATTTTAAATGCATTTTTTAACAACACTAATTACTTAATTGCTGAATCTATTTTGTTACATGCACTTGAGTTTGATCTCTGTTTTGAAATTTCAAATTAGTTTGCCCTTTTCTTGTGTTGATTTTTATAAAGTATCTTTATGAAGGTTATTCTTGTTTTGATACTTAATGGGTTGGATGGAGACTGCTCTATTACATTCATCTATTACCTATCCCAGTATAGTACTGCATATAACTGTTTGTAAAGTAAATTATATTACTTTGTGTAAGGATTTTAGTTTGTTATGGATAAACTCCATTCTCTTCCCATCTAAATAAAAAGCTTATTGAAGATGGACGTGTTCTCTGTTCCAAAAACTTTGGATGAGTTCAAGCATTGTGAAACCTCTACTGCTTAATATATGAGCATATGTGCTGTCTTTGCTACATCGTTTTAAGAACATGTCACTGGGGCTTTTGTGATTTGAGAGTTTGCTGCAGGTAATCAAAATAATAGTCTCCTC
Source organism: Dromaius novaehollandiae (assembly GCF_036370855.1). Classification (NCBI taxonomy): domain Eukaryota; kingdom Metazoa; phylum Chordata; class Aves; order Casuariiformes; family Dromaiidae; genus Dromaius; species Dromaius novaehollandiae. Next base: position 195,526,329 of record NC_088098.1, read on the forward strand.
TTCGCAGTGCAAATAGTACCCTGATGATTTTACTGACGCACTTGGGGAGGAAGGCGAAGATGATCAGCTGGTTCATTACTTGCATGAAAAGCTAATTAAACTTTTTATGCTGCCTTTGAGGCATATATTGGAAAGGCCCAAAATACCATGGGTTTTGAAAAGGGGGAGGTTTTGCTTACTGTCATTGTTGCAGTTTTGATACTGTAGTTTTTAGAAGTTGAAACTAGCCCTTGTTAAGGCTTAATAAGGGTAGAGTATGATCTTTGATATTTGATGAAATGTTTCAAAGCCTTCATCTCAGAGGTAGTTTGGGCAAGCTTTTATTTAGGCCATAGCTGTTATATATATTTAGTTGATATTTCTGTGAAAGGTCCGCAAATTGAGAGAGTAACTCTATTAGTAAAATGGTTTTATTTGTTTTTCCTATCTTGGCCATAAATATTTGTGTGGTCAGTTACTTTCGCAAATTAGAGCCTCTTAGGCTTCATTTGATTGAACTCTACAAAGATCTTAGGTGACTGCCATCAGTCTCTTTTTGTGCCTTATTCACAGTCATTGTATTTTAATGTTTTCCTTTTGCTGCTCTTGGGTTTTCTTTGCCGCTCTTAGTGCTGGGGTCCAGTGCTCTTTGCAGGCTGGACCTGTGTTCTCCTTTTCCAGAGAAACAGTTTCCTTTCTTTTTAGCCTGTCATCTTGTTCTGCTTTTTACAGTTTCCTTCGTCTTTTCTGGGCTGCCTTGTTTAATTGCTTTGTCGTAGTTTTAAACTTCTATTAAAATCTTAAATTTGAAGTTAATTAATTTTAACTGTAAGTTATGGTTATTTAGACTAGTTCAGAACTGAACTGCCCGCAGTGATACTTGCTCGTCAATTAACTGATACTCTGGCAAGTTTAGGAAGTTATTTCAAAGACGATGATGTTAACTTTTTTATATCGTGGTGGTATTTAGATTCTAAACAGTGTCTGGCACAAGGTACATTTATCCACCTCCTCAGATCCTTGATTTGTAGTATAAGCACTACACAGTCCTCATTTAACACTTACTATGTAGAATTTGATAGGCTGTTTATTTTAAGTAAACAGCCTTGCCCGTTGAAGTAATCAATGAAATACAGTTGTATGCACATGAGAATTCATTAGTGTTCTTGGAAAATTTATGAGTGAGAATGTTAATATGAAAAACAGATGATGCCATAGTTGTCTCTGGCACCACTAAGTGACAGTATCGCTAGTCGCAGGTTGATGCAAATTGACTTTTCAGCTGAATAGTCGCCCAAGCCATGGGTAGCTTAAGACAATAGTTTTCTTGATAGCTATTTTGTATAACAAATGCACTTTTCTTTTTAAATGCCAGATCCTCCTTTCAGCTTTGTATAACGATTTGTCTCCCAAATGTATTGGGAAGAATGGAATAGTTTTAACTGTGTGGACTTTCATTCTCTTCATATACAGCAGCTGTTTCTTGTATTTGCTATACTGTCTTGTGACTATACGCTTGAATCTTTGTAAGAAATAGTTCATCTACAATGCTGCTACTGTACTGTAATTGTGACTTAGTAAGTAGCTAGAAAATCGGGTGACTGATAACTAGTATATGTTTGGGCTGTGTTACTGTTAACATTAGGTTGTGTACAGAGAATTGTCACTTGGGCAGTCATACATACATACCTACCTACCTACGTTTTTCTGAAAGATTCTTGCTAAAGGGTGTTGTGTCTCCTAGCAGAGAGCTTGCTAAATTCTATTCTCATACTCCTTTCTCCAAAAGTACAGTTGAAGCAACATTTATAATGCCATGACAACAACTGCAAAGATATTACATCCTTCTTTCTCTAAATGAAAAGTACAGGAGTTTTCTCAATATGTTTTAAATTCTTTTTATTAAAGATTGCTCATTGTAGCTGAAATATATGTCCATCCACAGCTCTCAGAATTGAACATTTTCAGTCCCAAGAAGAAAGAAGACTTTTTTTCCTGTTTGTTTTTAGGAGGGAGTGTTTGCTCTTTCTTGTAACATCAAAGTAATGCTTCAATTTGGACAATTACAAAAGTTCAGTAACTTTGCTGGGAAATAACTCTCCATTAACTATGGTTAGTCATAACTAGTGGTACCAGCAAAATTTTTTCGTAACATGGTCAGTCAATGATACTATCTCTCTAGACTGTCATGCCTTTTGCTTTAATAAAATAGAGGTGAGAGGGTCTTTGAAAAGCATTGTAATGTTTGTGGAAGTATTAACAAAACTCTTAGTTTTAAAACGTCTGTTTTGGAAATGAGCTGTAGCTCAGGAGTATTATATAGAAAGCAAAACAAGAGACCATCCCAAACAATTAAAAATCTCAGCACATGAGAAATAAAAAGGAGAAAGAGACGGAGGAGACCTGTTTCTCAGAAAACTCAGGCATGTGGCGGTTGAGTGACCTGCCACGGCAAAAGGTCAGAAAACTGTCCTGTAGCTTAGGTCAGCGCCAGATGTCTTGCAACAACCAAAAGGCTGGATGTTTTGCAACTAGTCCTTATGTGGTGGTAGTATGTTTGTGCCATCTGTATTGACTATGTGTGTTGAAAAATGCAGGGGTTAGGATTTGGATTATGGCTAAAGTGTTAAATTATTTTATTCTGGCACAAATCCCCACGTATGATGATCAAAGCCTGATAAATGAGTTATTCTTGTGTTGCCTACATTTTTAAGTTCAATCCACTTAGTTCAGTGAAGTAATACTAATTTGTTTTTTTAAGGCAAGGAACATAGATACTTGGGGAGCTTTCAATGGCATACCTCCATCGCTGTCCGTACACAGCATTTGGTAAAACATAATGAAGACACAAGTTAGAACACATGTTGCCCCAGATTCACAGAAGCCAACCTTACTCCTTTGACACAGAGCAGATGGTTTGTTATAGTGTAATTGTTGGTGCAGTAAGAACCAAGAACCCTGACTAGTGTTGCCTATAATCACTGCCAATTAAGACTGGTGACGTCTACAAGAAGACAATGCTATCTTCCCCTTCTGCTAAGCGCCTAGGGAGATCCTAGACCAAGATGATGGTCTTGCTTAGAAGATGCCTGAATATGAATTCAGTCTTAATTTTAGTGTGCTGTTTTTATATATATGCATTTTTCTGCAAGGCTGGAATGAAGCATTTTTGTATAATATGATACTTTTTGTGTAGACTCTAGGCATACAAGACAAATGAAGAATGGAAAAAATATTAAATATCCTCTCTAAAAAAAGTTTCTTATTAGTTCTTTTTCTCTCACAAAAATATAATTTTCTATGAGGAAAATCTATTTTCCAGATGAAAAAGGCTAAAACAGTACATACCATGATTTCAGTGCACCTTGCCAGGCAGATTCCATTCACTTTGGAAGTACTTGACTGTTGCGGTGGCAAGTACTTCACGAAATGGTATGGTAGGTACACAGGGATGTTGCGTCAGGAACTAGAGCTACCAAAGTCTTTGAGCAGTAAGTTAAAAACTGGTAACCTGTTTCATACTTTATAGAAGGTGTAGCAATACAGCAGGAGAGGCCAAAATGAGAGGGAAGTTTTAAGTGTTTTAGTCATTAATAGATAGTCTGGGGTAGCTAGTGCCCTTCATGATGGAAATAGGGTAAGAGTTAGTATTAGACTGCCAGCTGGTTGGGAGGGCACAGGCACATGACTAGCATGCAGTAACAGAAAGTTGGATAAGCTGTGCTTTTTAGTATTCAACAATGAGTGCAGCGCACAGTAAATAACTGGATTAAACCTTATGTGGGATATCATTTCATTAACTTCAGTCAATTGACTTCAGCAGGATTAGCTCGGGGCTGAATTTGCACTATGATGTTTAAACAGAGCAAAAATACGTAAGCTTTATATAAATAAATGTTTTATATTTTTGTTGAACGTTAAAGGTAACTCATTGAGGAAGAAAATATCTGATGGTAATGCATGCTCACTATGCTGTTCTGACAAGTGTAGGCATAGGTCAAGGTCAAGTTGTTTGCTCTTGAGGAGTTTTATACTGAATAAATTGGCATCAGCATCACAATCCTTGATCTCTTATCACATGATTCAGTGTTTACTCTGGGCTATTTTAGGAAGAAAACAATTAGAAAGGGTTGTGTTCTCATTCATATCAGAGTTGCTTACTTTCACTAGAGCAGAGGAGGTCTGTGGTCATTAAAACATGCATTTTGATCAAAATTTAAACTATCTTTTGCATCAGAAATAAAAATACCTAGTGTCCTGTCTCTTGCCTTCAATTATCACAGCTCAGTGATTTAGATAGTGCTTTGGAATGGCAAAATTTTGGCTGACTGCCATGATGCACAGTAAGCCCAGAGAAAGTCAGAATCAGTAGCTGATAATAAAAAATTAATTTTATGGTATTTCCACCCCAAGTGAACTGAAATATATCTCTACTTCAAGGTGCAACCTTCTGCCTTTTTTTCGTGTGTTTAAAAATATTGGAAACTTTTTTTCCATTTTATTTTTGATACTTGCTCTCAGGGCTTGAAAAATTTAGCAGTTGAGTACAGACCAAGAGACAGACTCACAGAAGGTAAAAAACATTTTAGCATTGTCCTGAAATGACTTGGGAGTGAGAAGTTACAAACTTATCTCCAGTTGCGGGCGTTTCTATTGGGATGTTGCCTCTGAAAATTTTAGAGACATTTCGCTTTATACAGTGTTATGTTTAATAGCTTAGGTGAGGGAACAGTGTTTGATTGGACTTTAAGGGAAACAAGTCACTCTTTATTTCTCTTTGTTAGGGAATAACAGTATTTTTTCCTAGAATTTTTCAAGCTGTGTCTAATTTAAATGACAGATATTATTCGTGTCAGATAATAATCCCTATATTTATTCACAGTGTAAGCGTTTTTATGTATAGTACAGTAAATTTCATGAAAACCATGCAATGCAACAGGTATTGCAAGAGCAAATAGAATAGAAATCAAAAGTGAATTCAGAAAGTTGGTTCCTCACTCTTCCATCCTTTCTTTTCTGCTCCAAATCACACTATTTTTGTGCTTGTTTGTCACTGCCCCTTTTTTGGGCCCAAACAGTGACAAATTAATAGGCTTTACATGGAGATTAATTTGTTTTTCTCAAAAAACTATGATGACAGGGATCTTTCTGCTCTCATAAGGACCTAAGGGGTGGACCCCTCATTTCCAAGAATGTAATCTGTTTTCTTTTTAAATAAATTCCTATTTTCTTTTTCCAATGAATTTTTTTAATTGGTTAGTTACTTTTTAGTGAGATCTGGAAAGTGAATATACATGCTAACTTTGAAGTGATCCTTAATTGCTGTTGCGCTCTCTCACACAGTAACCAGTGGAGAGTGGGAACAGAGGGAAGAGCAGATATAGGACTTCTGCAATAATGAGACACTGAGGAATGCAGGGAGCATAATACACACTTATGTTTAAATTACTTAAAATGAGGAATCACTTTTTTAAAGCCTGTCTAGGGAAAAAAAAAATTACAAAACTGATAACTTTAGGATCTCTTGATCTCTACAAGGCTTCACTGTAAAGTACGTGGCTATACTTAGTCCAGTATCCTGCGTGAAAATCAGTGGGGTGTTGCCAGAAGTCTGAAGGCTATGTTTTACTGTCAGATTGCCACATCTACCTCCATTGATGATTATTTTTGTGAATTTTTCTTCCTTTCTGATACTGAGTTCAGATGAATGAGCTTTCCTCACAGACATAATGCAGTTGGATGGGATGAGCTTCACTTGTCTTTCCTGAATATTAGCATATGGAATTAAATGTTATCCATGACCATGTGCCACTTGCAGTTCTCATTGTTTTGATTGCTTCCAGTTAAAGTAACTCCCCTGATATGTCCAATTTCTTGACTTTGTTTTTTTGGTTTTTTTCCCTATTGAAATTTATTTGCGTTCAAATTTAAGCTGACATTTGTTTTCATCTAGACTATAACTGAAGGATTACTTTCAGTTTTGTCTATAGTCTCACTGAGCTATTCTGGCTATAAAATTCTGGTATGTCCAAGTTCTGTTGTACATGTTTCTCCACATTTCCATCTTGCATTAGGAAACTCAGATTTCTGCCTCTGTTTTCTCATAGAGCACAAAAAGTATACTCTCCCTGACTCATCAATATTTTGTCTTTATTCTTTGTAATCGTGGAACAGCTGCATCTGAAAATTTTAGAAATGCTGGTTAAATAAAATTGTCATTCACAAAGTTAGTTAAAGATGGGGAAAAAATAATTGGTGGAGGAATAAGATGGGGTGAAAGCTATCAGTCTACCCCCATGGCCTTGAAAGAGCAGCTTTCTGAAGAGCCAGTTCCTTGGAGTTGTATTTCTTTGTTAGCAGCAGTAGTTCTTTTTTGAATCTGAGATGTTTGGTATTTCAGAAAATAAGCATTCGCAAACCTAACATTCTTATATTTTTCCTTTTAAAGATGAGATTGAGCAATCTTAAATAATAATTTTAAAATGGTATGTAAATGCCCTATATATAGGATAAATTAGATCATATGTTGAGTTGTATCAGAATTAATTCCAAATTTAAGTAAGTGTCTAGCATTGTCATTATTCATATTCGTGTACTGAACTTCTAAGCTTCAGATACCAGCTGACATGGGGGGGTGAAAGTAAGGTGATGGGCTAAGCCAGTGGCAGCTATTGAGAAGAGACGACAGGATGGTACCACAGATGGTACACACTGATTTCACTTTTAAAGTCTGAAGTCAAATGCGGGGATGCGTGTCACTAGAAGATATTTTTAGGGAGAGAGAGGTTGAAAAAATAGAAACAGACGCCTCCTTCTCTCCTACTCCCTCTTTCTCACTTCAGAAAGAAAACCCGAAATGCACTTCTCTGCTGTTACTGTGCGTGTGTCCTGAGGGAGGTAGGCAAAGGCCTGCCACTGCTGCCTCTTCACTGCTGGTTCCACGTGCTGAAGGTTGGGGTCCCTGTGGTCTGCCCTTTGGGAAGGGGGCCGTTCCAGCTCCTGCTCCAGTAGAGGTACTGGTAGCAGAAGTCCTACAACACTGGAGTTTATCAGATCACCCAGCTGTGACATTGCTTGTTAGAGCTAACCTGTTTAGTCCCCAAGGACAAGCTTTTCACATATGCATTGTAATTTGAGGCAATTTTACTTTTATTTTTGCTCTTACATTTTAAAATGACTTTTCACTGGTTCAGCATGGTACGCTGATAGCTAAAGTGATCTCTACGAGAATTTCATGTTTTTCTGAATGTATCAGTTTCTCTGTTTTGTGTTTTAGTCATATTATCTAAAGGCAAAAATACATTTACTGTAACACCAGATTGACGGGATGAACTTTGAAAATAGAAAACTTAAATGCCATGTGGTTAACTCTGCATGCCTGTTTTTTTTCCTACGCATTTTGTTATAGCCCAATTCCAAATTGTTGTCGTCTATATCTTTTTAATTTACACATTAAGATTGTGATGGGACTTGGAAAACTCTATCATAAACCTATATATGTGTAAAATGAACAAAAGTATGTATTCTGGTGTGTATATACTAGTGATTATTTTGAAATACTTTTAACATCAGGAGATTTGCATATCACCTAGTTGGCCTTTATCAATATTCTATATAAAAGTCTGAAAATGAAAAATGTTTTTGCAAAGCAATATTCAAAGAGGCTTGAAAAAATATTCATACAAAGTTGAGGAAAGAGGACTCGCAGCTGGCTGGTGCTAATATTTGGGAGTTGTTTGTTCTTTGCTTTCCTGAAACTTTCTAGATTGTTGTGAAGGGATGAGAAAATAAATATTAAAAATGCTGGTACACTTGAATCTTGCGTGTGCAAGGTGAAACTGTCCTGGCTCTGGCTAATGAGTAATGAGAGTAGGTCTTCTGCCGAATCTTTGCTATAAGAGTGGTTTCACTTAGCAGCCAGGAAGAGACAGGTTAATTCTATATCACACAATTCAAGTGTGCACCTGAAGTGCAGTAGACATTGCCTTTTAAATTGAGAAGATCTGATACTTGAACACTTCCATCATTTCAGGTAATGAAACACTTCTGTTATCTCCAAATACTGGGAAATGAATTATTCTTGGACTGGCATTTGTTGTCTCCAGTCTGATCAAATTATTGAAAAATCTTTTACTGATAGAACCAGTATTTTTCAGTGAAAATTTATTCATCTGTTTGGACTCTCTTATTAAAATCGATTTTAAGTTAAAATTCTTAATCTGGTTTAACTGGGGTTTTTTTTGTGTCATTTCTTCCCCTCACAAATTCCCCCCCCCCCCCAAAAAAAAAAAAGAAAAGAAAAAAAACTGAACCAAGGCATACCTGCCCTGAGAATGCTTATAGTCAAGGTGGTAAATCAGAGTTGTTATCCACTGGAATGCTTTGTATTGGTGGTTATTTATAATAGTATACATATTAGTTTAATTTGAGGAACAATCTTTCCCAGATAATTCTGTTTAAAAGACAACCGTGGACCTGGTAGGATATCGAATAATCCATTGCCATTGTTCCTGTGTTATTTGAACTGGAGGGAGGGAATGGATAAAGTGTGACCAAGCACTGTGATTTTAAGTTTAAGAATGTCCTGGTTGCCATAGCAGCAGCTAACTCTGTCATAGCTCCTGAGTTAAATGATTATAGGATTTTGCCTTTTCCTCCCCTAAATAAGATTTGATAATGCTTCATTTTTGCTTTTCTTTCCTGCCTCACTTTTCTTTCTGAAATTTGCTAGCTTCTATTAATTCTTCTCTGTGCAAAGTTGTCTTAGTTATTCCTTATTTGAAGGAACCAGTTGTTCATAAAAGTTAACTTGCTTCTCTGTATAATGATCTGAAGATTAGTATGTCATGGAAGTGGTTGTGAAGTTCACATTAATTGCGAATAAGATGACGTAGTGTACTATAATATTTTTATGGCTCGTGTTTGACTCGCCCTACTGCCACAAGTAGTACAGCTCTGAATGAGTTATGTAGGTCTGTTAGCCAGTTGGCGATCGAACTAGAGTTTTGTTTTGTCGCAGTAACTGTTTATGTGAATGTGTTCTGTGTTAGTCTTTTCTTCTCTGATATGAAGAAAACTTGTTATGGGTGCAAAGTAATTGCAAAGGTAAAGCAAACTCCTCTGTGCATATGAAGCTAGGTGGAGGGATTCTGAGTGTTGCCACATCTGAATTTGTGGTGCTCAGTTGAGGAAGCAGAACTAATAGTTATTTGTATTCCTCATGAAGTATCTCGGATACTTCCTCTCCCTCCCTTGAGAATGCTTGCATCATTGGGCTACAAATTTATACTCCTCCTTGCTTGCTTACTCTCTCCTCACCTTAAGAATCTGTATCCCAGTTCCTTCACCAGCTAGGTCCTTAGCCAAGAAGGAGCATTACTGTTCTAGATGTCTTTGGTAAATTCCCAGAAAGTTCTGGAAATCTTAGGAAAGCTGCTTGGGGAAAATGATATTAGATCCAGTGGTCATAAGTGACCTGTGGTCATAAGTGATCATAGATCCAGTGATAAATGGAAGAATAAACAAAGGTGTGTATATAAAGGCCTTGGATTTCAAGGGGGCAAATACCAAATAAGCTAAGTGTATTGGGTTAGTATAAGGAGCATATCTGAAGAATTTGAAGGTTTGACAAAGGAGGAAGCTTGATGTTTCTTCAGGTCAAAGATGTTAAAGCTATATACTATCTGCATGCTAAATGAGGGAAAGGATGCAGGAAGAGACTTTCAAGTTGACAGATGAATAACCATCTCAGCAAGGATACTGGGAAGGAGTAAAGGAGTGTATACAGATTGGATGCTTTCTACATCAGAAACCTGAAGTATACAACATCAGAAGAACTGAAATCACCAAATGGATGATACCATGGTAGTGAAGGATGGCAGCTGTTGTACCTGTTCTCGTGAAGGCAGAGAAAGGTAGTCTGGCAACGCGGTAGGATCCTAGAGTTGATGGACAAGATTAGCAAGGATCTGTGATGTAAAGAAATAATGGAATAAAGTGCACTATTTATATTTACTCAAATTAGTTTATACAAGATAATTTTCTTAGAAAATTTACATATCTAGATAATTCTAGATATCTAGGTAAGCTAGATGATTTTCCTTGGAATGAGTAAACTTTATGGATCTGTCCGGGCTTCAGTGAGTAGCTGCTGTGCTGTCACATGGGAGCGGATGAGCTTGGGAAGTTGGGTGTTTATAGAGTGCATGACTCAAGTGGAGAAGGTGGTAGATGTAATGTTGAAAGTGGAAGTGTCAGGCTGGTGGTACTGTTCAGTGGAATTGCTTACAGATTAATTTTGGGATCAGCTGTCTTTGATAACTTCATTTATACCATTGACACAAACAATGTCAATATGGTAATAAAATGTGTTCATGGCGGAAAATTTGGAGGCATCAGCGGTACAGAAGAGGATCATGATGATGTATGGGTGATCTCAAGGACTGGATTAATAGGAACAAAATTAATTTTATTAATATCAAAATATTCTGTACACCAGAGGTGACTAGAAGCAGTGTTTTGTCATGCAAGTTTGAAGGCTTATGGGAATGACTGGCTAGAGAGCAGTATTGCAAAATTACTGAGTAGCAAATGTGAGACGCTTATGATGTTCAGATGGAAGAAGGAGGGGCAGTAGAGGTAGGGAAATACTAGTATTGTTTCATAAATTCCTGGTGATAGTCTCCTGAAAAGCTCTGTACCATTCTAATCATGCATACTTAAGAAAGGTGAATCAAAACTGAAACAGATGCAGATTAGAGTGAGTTGTAGAATCATTCAGTTTTGAACGCACCTTGAGAGGTCTCTAGTCCAGCCTCCTTTTTGAAGCAGGGTCAGCACTGAGTTCAGAGCAGGTTTTTCAGGGTCTTGTCCAGTTCGGCCTGGAAAACCTTCAAGGAGAGAGACTCCCTCACCTCTCTGGGCAGCTTATTCCACTGCTTGACTGTCCTCAGGGCAAATTTTTTTTTTTCCTTAGTTCAAAACCTTTGTTTCCGGTTATGACCGTTGTCTCCCATTGTCCTGCCTTGCACCTCAGTGCAGAACCTGTCTTCTCAGTAACTTACCCCTAGCTGTAAGAAGGCAGCTAATAGGTGCCCACCAAGCACCTATTCTCCAGGCGAACAAAGCCCAGTTCCTTCAACCTCAGTTAACGTACTTCAGCCCTTTGAACACATTGTTCACCGCAAGGGCCAGTCTATTAATGAGCGAAATCTTTGCCTATTGATTTTAGTGGTGTGCTTTCATGTCTGCAAATACTGCAGATGTAGGAGAAAGGCATCGAAACCCCACAGGAGAAAAGCAATTATTATAGCCAAAGCACAAGGTAGGTTCAACATCAATAGGCGTAACTTGTCCATGTATAAATTCATGCTGGGAGTTGGAAGGACATTCCAGTCAACAGAGCAGTCAGGTTCTGGAGCAGCCTTCCAGTGAGTGGAAAAACTGAAATTCTTCTTTAAATTCAGCTGGTTATATTTACAGAAGGGATTACGTGAGATGGTGTCTACCTTAAGAGTGAACTGGAGTCTAGAACCTCACAGGTTCCTACTGACTTGACCTGTGTTAGTGCTGCCTTTTGATTTAGACTGTCTTTGAGAGTTCATTCAACAACTTAAGTAAATCTGATGGAATTAAGTTAGTGTCTTGCATGGTGCTATAAGGTATGAGATGGGCAGGCTTTTCTTTGGGCTAGAGTCATTCTGAAATTTTGATGCATCTATGGAGAACAAACATCTTTCTTAAATTATGAATATGAACTAGGAAGTTAATACTGGCTTTTAGAAAGTGAAACTTCAGTCCATATTTCTGAATGCTGTTCTCATGCTTTTTGTCTCCTGGTCCATAATTAGCTTTTAATTAAATAAATTTCATATCTATTAAGAAAAAAATAGTCTTGTATATGTATTTTTGTTAATCTTAAGAACAGCTAAAGAAAAGCATTTAGTTTAAACATGTGGTTGTATAGCATGTGGTAGCATGACATTCTTCTTCCTCTGTATCTTAATTCTAATTTGGAGGAATCTTAAGCTGCTACTGGAGCATATTGATAACAAAAATAACTTGGTTAATTGAATAGATATGAAGTTGCCTAAACTTCAAGAAATATTCTGTAGGTTGTAAGTCTCTCGTTTCTTGATATTTAGGTGACTTCCCATCTAGTCAGCTCTAGCTTTGAAATTAGAAGCCCTGCAATACTAAGAATTTTGTAGTTAGACCTTAAAGAACAAACAAAACTCTGTGTATGACTATTACAAACAAAATGAAACTTACTTTACAACTGCATGTACATGACTCAAATTTTTGTTCCAAAAGTTGCAGTCACACAGCAAGTGTTACTACAGTCTTTTATGTGTAATGTTTTTTTTTTTGAAGGGTTCATAGTATATAATCTGACCTATGTTTCTTTATTATGTGTGTGGTATGACTGATGTGATGGTTATAGGAGCTGTAATTACGAAATTGGTGTTGATTGTGGTGTGGAGGGGGAGAAAGTGAGTTTTGCATGCTTGAGGTCACAAACAGAATATGCTATTATATAACCATACAGAATGAATATAGTCCACAAATTATGTTTAACTCTACTTCTGATGCTTTCATCAGTAACATTTGAGTTCATGCTACAATGCAGAAATATAAGTGTGTGATCCTTACTCTGTTTGCTGTAGCAGAAGCCTGGAATTCCCTTTGGTAGCCTCAAAAAACCCCCCAAAAACAACAAACTAAACCAACCAACCAAACAAACAAACAAACTCTGAATCAGGACAGTCATTATTATGTACCCTGTGGAAGAACAAACTTGTCACGGTCATGTGAATCACGAAAAGTATAGTAGAAGCAAGACTCCTTCAGCAAAAATAGAAGGAAGGGCTTTAAACATACAGTCTACAAGGGATATAGATACAATTTTATTGCAACCTTTTAAGATAGGAAATATGATATAGAATAGCTAAGACCACTGAGAATCATAAGCAAGATTTTTTTTCTGCTCTTTCCTCCAGTAAGCATATGTGCATACACGTATCCTCTCATTTTTACTCTTTTCCTTTTATACGTCAACTTTCGTCAGTGGTATCTTGCCAAAAGGGTTTGTTCCAGATCTCCTACAATTTCTTTGAAAAGGCGTTCTTAATCACTCAGGTTTACAGAATAAGAAATATAGCGGTTGCAAGCCATTAGCATTTCTAATACTCTTGAGGGGAACTTTAAGATTCGACTTTAAATTTAAAGGCAAGTTTTGGGATTCTTTGCTTCAAACCCCTTGAGACAGTGTGATGTGCAACTGAAGGGTAAGATTCCTTCAAGCCAAAACTGAAATATTTGTGTGTGTATGTATATAAAAAATAGACAAACATGCAAACTAAATGTGTCAGTGGTATGCTGTACTATAAATAAGAGAATATTTAACCTCTGATTAGAGCAGCTGTTTCCTCGCACTTAATGTAACATCTGCTTGACTGATTTAAGGATTTATTTTGGGCTTCTGCTAATATTTGGTTGTTTGGTTTTTTTTTTTTTTTTGAAATGAAAATAACCCCCACATTTTACAGATACTTTTTAGTGTAGCTTGTCAAATTACTAGCTTTTCTTGAGGTATCTTTTATATTTGATAGTAAGAGTATGAGAAATGCTCTGCAACCATAAAACTTGAGCACTGCTGAGTTATCTGTATTGAGGAGAGGAAGAAGGAACTAATTTTTTCCCCCCTTTTTTCCTATTACTTATATTGATTTTTTTTTAAATTTTATATTAACTGCAGAAGTATGACTTAATCAAATTTTGCAGTAAGCCAAGTTAGTTTCAGTTGTTTCTCTGTGGTTTTCTTCTTCCCCTATTCCCTTCACTTTATCAGAGTTTGGGGAGTGCCTGGATAGAGGGAGCAAACTATGGGAGATCAGGAGTTAGTTGAGATAGAGGAAACAGATGGCAGGAGAGAGACAGGAGGACTCATGGTGAAGAAGGCTTCTCATTTTATCCACTAAAGCATACAGCAGACATTACTGCTGAATATTTGGGGTTGCATGTTTGTTTATTTTTAAGCAGATAACCTATTCCCAAGTACAGTACTACAGTTTGTGACGCAGTCTAAGCCTCCTAATTTTTTGGCGATATGTTGGTGTTGCAACGAGATGCATTTAGGTTTAAAGGATAAGTAAAGATAATGAGGTATAAAGAAAATGGAATAGAAAGTAATATGTAACATTTATGAAAGCCAGATCATGGCAAACGGGCTTTTGATAAAAAAAGAGCTGATTTTCTAAGTAGAAATTTTTATAGTTTCATCTGAAAATGAACATAGCATTTGATCTGGTGCCATGTTGTAAACTGTTGGTTAAATAGGAGAAACTAGGATTTAATAGAGAAATTGTGAGTATATAAGGACCTAACAGAGAGGATATCAACAGGCTGAGAAAGAGGGAAGCTGGATCAGAGGGAGCTGATTATTGGAGTCACTTATGGATCAATTTTCACATAATCTTCTTTCATCTGAGTCATTTAATGACAAAGGTACATGTACAGGGTTTGTGGTGCTAAAATTTATTGGTCACATGAAGTTGGAAAAATGCTCTTAGTGTAGAGAGAAGGGAATGTTATACAGAAATGTTTGGGTGTGATTTCGTAGGACCCAGCGTCAAACCTGGGAGACCGCTAACAGCATTTCTGAGGTGCAGAGTAAGGTTTTTGCTAATCTTGTTCTACCTAGCTTCCTTCTTCCTTTCACTTGAAGGAGAGGAGTAATATAAGTAGGATGAAATTCAGAGCCCTGTACCTTAGAGTGTTACAGCCAAAATGTCGGTTATAAGCTTGGAGGCTCAAAAACTAGAAATGATGGAAGTAGAGAAGGGTGCAAAGTAACTGAGCTAATTGGGTAGAACAGTTGTGAAAAAGGTGCATGTAGTCTGGGGATGCCATCAAAGAGGATATTTCCAGTAGAGAAAGGAAATTACTGGTGGTATTATACAAGCATCTGGTGAGACATCATCTAGTATACTTACAAGATAGTCATCTGTTTTGAGGGAAGAAAATATTGAAAATTGAAATATGCAGCAACAAGCTACTAGGATGAGTGAAGAAATGCCTCTCAATGGAGAAAGCTTGAAGAGCTTGTCTTGGGTAGCCCAGCTAAAGAAACTGTATATGTGAGTGTTCTCTATAAATACTCTGGTGGAGGCAACTAAGGAGAAAAAACTATTTAAGCTGAAAGACAATATAGGCAAAACAACAAGTGGACATAGTCTGGCCATTGCTAAATTTAGGCTTAAAATTTGAAGCTCTCATTCATCAGAGCAGTCTAGTTTTTGGAATGAACGGGAATAGTGGACCTTAGTCTGCTTTTTATGCTAAATCTTGATAAGATTTGAAAATAGTTCTTTTCTTAATCATTCTAGAAATATCAAAGAAAATGCAGCCTTCGTGCTTTTAACCAGGTTTGTTCTGAATTTGCTAAATAATCTTTTCTGATTAAACAGCATTCCTGCAGTTTCTGTCCTTTAAGATATTTGTGATTTTTTTTTTTTACATAATGGCAGTGATATTGTGTGAAACTGGCTGTGGGCTTTTCTCAGAAACAGCTACCACTTGGTTTCCTTCCTGTGTTAATGGCAGAGCTTTTAATTTTCTGATAGGAGTTAACGGGGGCAGGGAGGGGAAGCTACCTCTTTTATAATGTCTTTTTTGCCCTTGCTACATTTTGAAATAGAGACAGAAGGGCTTTTTGGAGGGGTCATTCTCTCCATTGACATTGATGGAGTGTGCAGGATGAAGGAGATCCTAATTTAGATGCCTCCATTAGGTGCTTAAAGATAGGTGGGATGAATCCAAGCCAAAGTGTTTAGAAGGGAACAGATGATCTATCCGGTGAGTTTCTGAAATGAATAGGGGATGGATAAATGAGGCAAGGCTGTAATGTTCAATGGACATAAAGTGTTGAGGTTTTCATCCTTGCAGAACTCTTTTAATTTGGGCTGTCTTTTAAATTTAACCGTCAAATTTTTCCTTTTTTATTTGATCTAGAAAAAAACTGTTTCCGGAATTCCAGCAAGAATGAGCTTTCTTGCAACTTAACTTAAAATGAGAGATACAATTTCAGAGTCTGGTTTGAAAAAGTGTCCAAGCAGTTAGGAAATGAGTCTTGCTAAAAGTTGATGGAATTTAGAGTTGTAGGCTAAAACGCAAAGGTAGTTAGACTCTGACTTTTCATGGGAATTGTTAAGTGCTAGTTACCCAAATAGCTCTTACAGCCTCACTAGTAGTTGCTTGAGGAGCCAAAATTTAATTTCTTTCACATTGTAATGTCATAATGAGCTCTTTATACAGAATATTTTAATGCTATATAGGAGAAGGATTGCATTCAGTAATTTCCCAGTAGAAAGGAAGAAGATTGTAGCTGAAGGTGCTGCTGGTTAGATAAAGGAAATCAAGGATTAAAAAAAAAGTGAATATATTATTTAGTTGTATAGGGATCTCAACTGTTTTCCTTGTAGCAAAAGGACAATATTGCAACAAAGTTTTGGGTTAGGAAAATGGGCAGAGGGATTCGGAGATCTGTGGTAGGTGGCACCTGGGCAGGGTGCCATTTGGCTCCATGGGATTTTGTAGCAGATAGTGGGTGAGATCAGGGCTGATAAATACCGTACTGGAGGGAGGATGGTAAGGCTGTTAGTGATACTCAGAATATTTAGATGCAGATTTTCATGTTTGTTAATTGTGTTGAGGTAAATTTTCAGGAGCATATTTTTTTTTCCTCTGCATTCAAGAAGATACGCTACTAGTGTTCCTTGGCTGAATTTTATTATATCTTAAGTCTTCTATGTATACTTTCCTAATATTGCATTTTCTTTACAGATAAATTTGCGCCTTATCTTGGTAAGCGGGAAGACGAAAGAGTTCTTGTTTTCACCAAACGACTCTGCTGCAGATATTGCAAAACATGTGTATGACAACTGGCCAATGGGTGAGTAGCTGTGCGCCTTTCAAGGTCTTAAATGGCTAGTTAGAAGCTTCCCTGTGTTTTCAGCCTGAAGTGCCAATAAACTTATCTCTGCTCTCAGCATTCAAATTAAATATATTTATTGTGTATCTGAGCATAGATTTATATAGAAATATAATTTTCTTCCTGCCTTCTCTGTTTCTTTGGTTGTGCAGAATTTTAGATGCTTTGACTGTTTCCCACTTTATATCTAAAATAATGCTTCTCCAAACTGAAGTTATTTCTTTCCCTCAATCTTCTATCCCTTTTCTTGATCAGTTTTGGTAGAGGATCTAGTAGTAACTGTGAGGAAGACTTGAACTGTGGGAGCTGTCAAAACTCTCATGTGAGGACAGCTAATGGAAAATATGGCATGTCACAGGAATGCAATAGTACAGTTGAGTTTCAAGTACTTCTTACTTATTACCTTATCTTGGCAAGGATCTGTAATAATGATAAATTTCCAGGGAAAAAGCAAAAATAAAATAACATTTTAAGAGGCATTAGAAGACAGAGTGAAGTGAGGATGTTTATAGGAATATATTTGTTGTTATGCAGGAGTATTAACTTTGGAATTCAAAACTAGGATGTGTATTCAAATATATAATAGTTCCACAAAAACAAAGTTCTTCTGTTCTCCCTGGCTTTGATTTCTTGGGAAAATAGCCAAAACAGAGACATAGCATTACATACGATGAAAAAAAAAATGCTTCCTCTGGTACAAGACTTCATTTGGTTTACTGTTTCAATGTTTAAACAAAGTCTACCGTTCACACAAACTAAAACATTGTAATATCTATTTCTGTGGTGCCTCTGTCAAAGAAGTAGAACGGATGATAATCCATACCAGAAAGTGAAGTGTTGCTAATCTGTACTTTAGGCCTTAAACTGGCCTCTTGAGGCTAGGAAGAAAAGAGTTGTAGGGGAGCTGGTTTCTTGTTTGTTTTATTTAATAAAATATATAATGAAAGGAGGAGGTCCATAGTCCTCTTAAGTATTAGATATAGATGTGCAACATTTTTATGCTAAGAAATCTGGTTAGTGTAGCATCTGCACATATTTTAGTGTGAGCAGAAGACACAGTTGTCATGATCCAGTGTTCTTCCTGTATGTTTATCTGGATTAATAGTGGCAAAACTGTTTTTATTTTATTCAAGGATATTCCTGGAAATGCAATCTTGCAGTCTGAAGCCTGTATTGTACCCATTTATATGCATGCCAGAATGTTGTAGTACAGGCTCAGAAATAAATGTTATTTTATGCTTTCATTTTGTGTCAGAACATCTAATTAGGAACACTTAATCAGACTCATTATTTTAGACTTACGAAATGATATATCAACTGATACTAAATAATGAAGGAAAGTATATCATAATAATAACAAAAGGTGATTTCATACTACTATAAGAAAACAGATGAAGAATGTGAGTGATCATAGCCTCAGAAAATGATTACAAATCAGTGTGTGACATGAGCTTAGTTTGTCTCTCCTTTACACTAGTGAAGGATCACAGTAGTCATCAGTTTGATGGAGAGGATTTAGATCAGCAGAACAACACCAGACTGAGAGCATTGCCATATATTTGAAACTTAATGTTCTGTCATTTGAATGTGTTTCTAACAGCATCCAATCTTCCCAATCTGTGAAAAGCTTGAAGCTTCCAGATTCTGGGTTTGTATTTAGG
The DNA here is from genome assembly GCF_036370855.1 of Dromaius novaehollandiae. Taxonomy (NCBI): domain Eukaryota; kingdom Metazoa; phylum Chordata; class Aves; order Casuariiformes; family Dromaiidae; genus Dromaius; species Dromaius novaehollandiae. Next base: position 195,544,959 of record NC_088098.1, read on the forward strand.
AAGAAAGCCAGACTTAACTTTTCTTTTTCTTCAAAAGAGACTTTAAGACTGGCAATGGAAGCCTCAGTTCAAATATCTAGTATGCCGAGGGAGTACTCCAAATCTTCTTGATGAATATTTAATTGCCAGGGAGAGAAGAGTAGTGTCAACTTAAAAGACTGAGGAAAAATCTACTTCAGAATAGGCTATAGGTTTTCACATATGTTAGCCAGCTAGCTGTTTTGAGAGTGAGGGTACTCTTCTCTGACATGGGACCGAGAAATCTTGGTGAGGACAAAATTTCCTTGAGATACAAATAATGCTATGAAAAGATTGTTTTTTAACTGTTATTTCGACATGTCAGAATCCTGTGGAGAACACGAAAAAAATTCATGAAATAAGTCTTTAGTGTCACATGTTAGCAGGGTTAAGCCGAACCTCTCCTCCACTCCCCTCTTTTGGGTTAACTTGTGTCAAATAAGGATTTCCTCACACCCAGTTGAAAACATCCAGTTTATATTCATGTGTACAATTTAGGCAGGTTTCCTCTTTCCTTCCTCACCTCCAATTTTCTTCTAAGTATGTTTATTGAATTCTTTTCCTACAATGATAATTTGCTAGACTTTTAAAAAATAGGTAAATATCTTCTCAATGGCTCATTTGGTTATCAGAGAAACTTGAAATTTGAAACCGTATCGAAAAGAAATGTTTTAGAGTGTCTGCCAAGAAGCAAAAGCTAAAAGGATAGAGAAGGTGGTAGGTTAATCATGAGGGACCTGTGCCAAAATATTGTCTGTTTTCTTGCGGTTGCCCCGAAAGTTGGCTGAGCATCTCTTCTTTACAAGTATAGTCTCAATGGAGTTCAGATGCTTTTTTAAAAAAAGAAAAGAAAGCATCATCCAACAGATAGTTTATCCTAACGACTGTGACAATTCTGATCCTTAACTTAGCCCCCTTTACAGCAGAGCAAAAATGGCACTTGAATTGCAAGACAATTGAATCAGGCAAGGCATGGACATATTTGAAATTCAAATAGCTTTGATTGTCTAGTTTTGTGAACTTGGCACATTACAGCACCCAGGAGTATTACGGCTTCTGTGTGCACTTCTGCTTTTGCTGCCAGCGCAGGGTCCCGCACACCTGCTGAGCTGCTCGCTCTCCTGGGCCGCTGCAACCGTGCCTGCGATGGCTGCAGGAGGCTCGTTCACTCCCCTCTTCTTGCTTTCTTTTCCTCACCAGATGCCTATTCATACACTTTCTACAATGATGGTGGTGTGGGGTTTTTTTTCTACCCTCTTTTTTAAATGCCTCCCCTTCTCCCCTTTTCAGTTCTTCTTTTGTGATGCCAGTTCCACTGTCTGTGTGTTAATTGTATGTTCTGGGTAAAGTGGTTGGTTTCTGTTGTCTATCATGATCCCTTGCTGAATATTCATTTTGGTATATAAACAGGACAAAAGCAGAAAAGGAGAACACTTGTGAACAGCTGGTACCAGGTATCTGGTCAGCTAAGAAACAGAAGATACTGTATGCCCAGAGAACCAGTTTGAATTCAGCATTTAAAAGTTTATGATATTTATTCTGAAAGCAAAGGGCATATTTATTTTTCACATTGTGACAAGGAACAGTAAAAGAGTAGGAAATGATCTTTTAGGCTTATAAATGATTTATTACAGCTTAAACATTATAGGAAATGCATTACAGGAAAATGAATGCTTGCCTTTTCCAAATCACTGTTTGCTACATATAAGCATATCCAGATTGTTCTTTGAGAAGTTTCTTAAAATGTATCAGTAAATGTCTGCTCTGAGAGAGTCAGATTATCTGGTCAGTCTCTCCATAGTGACTGTTTGGGGCTGCTCATTTCACTGCCCCCTCGGGACATTTAACTGGTTGAATCTAGTCACCATCGAGCACTGCTGAGCAGCCTGCAGAAGCAGCACTGTCAGTTCCCTGATCTGCAAGTCCTATTTTAAATTACCTGGTGATGACTGGTACGGGTAAACAGGAAGCAACTTGCATTTACAGAATATTTTCTGTAGGACTTGTATAAGCATTAAGTATCATAAGCTATCTGTGGGAAAAAGTTAATAACACTTATATTGCAAGCATAAAATAAGGTGTTTTAATGCCCAACATCAAATGATAAATGTAAGAATAGATTTTAGGAGTACTTCTCTTTCTGAATCTTCAAGCTATGCTCTCATTAGTGTTTAATGTGAAAGTCCTCTCAGTTTTCTTCCTGGGTAAGGATAAGAAAAATAACAAAAGATAAATATAAATAAATATATATATTTTTTTTACTGTGTAACAGTGAAAATTCTCTTATTTCTTTTCAGATTGGGAAGAAGAGCAGGTCAGCAGTCCAAATATCTTGCGGCTTATTTATCAAGGGAGGTTTCTTCATGGCAATGTCACACTAGGAGGTATTGACAATAAGTTTTATTATACAGATTATCTAGGCAGAGGAGATCTATATTTAAAATAGAGTAAATACTACTTTACTGTTCAAGATCTCGATATGATTTATTATATACTATTTTGCTACTGCATGGAATGACATATCTTATTTTGTATTTATCTTGTTTTCCTCCTGTTACAGTTAGTTGTTAGGCTTTGGAAGGTATCACCTGGTAAGTTAAGCCTCTTCTTGCATAAAGGAACACCAGTACTGCTGATATTTATTGTCTTTCTAAATGGAATATTTTGTTGCATTTTTCTTACACTGCACTTGTAGGGCAAGCTACTGCATAAACATCAAGTATTTTAAAATGTTAGGTAAAGATTATGATAATTGGTTAAACAATACTTTAAATCTTAGTGCAATGAAGAAAAACACCCTATGAATGAGAATGAGGGGAAGCATTCTTGCTGTCCAGTGCTCTCCCAGGGCTACAATCACATAGTTATGTGAAAACAAAAGTAAATGGCTTCACTTTATATGCTACAGAAATGCAATTCAGCTATGCCCCCTTGTGGCAGGCTTTTTCCTACAATTGTATTTTTTTAATGCCTTTTACTAGAGATAAGAAACAAAATTGTAGCAATTAATAATTTTATTTTTTGTAGATAAAAGCTGCTAGTATGTATATCAAATATATCAGTGTCTAAACAAGATGGAAAACTCTTCTCTTTTTGTGCTGGTCTAAACATAATTCTCTGTGTACAGATTGTATAAATTCATGCTTTTTGATACCTGAATGCAGTACAGAGAGAAGAACGTTATATGAAACCACTAATGAAATGTTTTTGAAGCTAAGATAAACCTAAAAGGAATATTTGTGGACTGCTTACAGGGATCTTTCCTTTAAAAAATGACTGGGATAATACAGCCATTGATTAGCTTTCCAACATTACTGATATTGGCTGGTGATGTACTTTTAGAATACATTTACTCTCCATATATATCAGTTTTTAATGTTGCTATGTATACAAACAAGATCGTTGTAAATTCAGCTGGATGAACTCTGAAATTTTTATTCACTCTGTAATTTGCATGTTTACGTGGTGCTAATGGGTGCAGCAAGTAGTTGGGGTAGGGTTGAAAACAAATGTGTTAGTCTTGGATCCTATCTGTGACTATGGTGCCTTACCTTAGCTTTTTCTGACAGAGATAGCAAAATGGGATTTTCTTTGCCATTCATCTCTAGGTGTTGCCCTTGAACACTAGTGCTTACTTCCTTTACTGGCATCTGTCTAAATTGCAAGCAACTTTGAATATTTGTTTAATGAGTTATGCTGAAAAATAATAGCTGCATGCTCCTGACTCTTGCATTAACTCAGGTCTATGGATTTTGAACACATACTTGTGTTCAGGGCATTTTAGTTCCTTGTTAATCATTCAAGCATTGCAATTTAATCATAATGATTTTACCCTAAGGATCTTACATGTATATTAGTGTTTTTCAAAGATCTTTTTGTTGCTGTATTGTTTTTTGTTAAAAAAAAATCTCTAAAACAGTGACTTACTTCAGTACTAATGAATTTATCTGGAAGAAGATTATATAGCTGAAAGGGGAACAGGAACCCATGAAGCAGCCTGTAAAGCCTGTTACTTCATTTTGTGGTATTCATTTGATATAATCCTAAGTGAACTAGGTATTTTTGAAAAAAGGAAAAAATAGAATTCCTTGTTAAATACAACATTCAGTTTCTTTTGCTCTTATAATACAGTTTCTGTAAGCTTTTATATCAGTTGTCTATAAGAATTATAGCACTTAGTGTTTTATTTGCTTTAGGTGGTTAGGAAATATTGACTGGAATTTGGACTAACTGCGTACTGAAAGTCACTTTATCAAATAGTGAAACAAAAGTTTCCAAGGAAACAGATTTTTTTTTTCCACAGAGTACACTTTCAATCATGTTTAAAAAATGGCATTGTAGCATTCTAGTTCTTACCTCACATTTCCATGAAAATCTTATGAATCTGAGAGACCTATAAACTGGAGAAGCCTCCAAAAAATGACAAATTGTTAAGAAAACTGTTTTTGAGTGAAAAAACCTATTTTACAGAAACAATGTCTTTTGCCACTGTGTCTTAATACATATTCTGAATGGTTTGTCACTACGAGAACAATAGAGCTAACAGCATTGGAAGTGGTAAAAGAGAATCAACTTCCCTGTAAAGCCTGCCATGTCCCTCTTGCCTGCGGTGCCTGAGCCACACGGTTTTGTTGCTTCTCGTCTGGGCGCAGGGTTGAGGAGTCAGCACGCCAGAGTCTGTTGCTCAGCTTCCAACAGGAAATTTCATCTGGTCTGCTGTTTGCATTTGAAATAATATTAAATAGGGAGATAATGCTGTGTTTGACAGTTCTGTTTCCAGTTAGATAATGGCAATAGCCAATTTTTGCTTTCTTATTTATGAAGAAAACAACAAAAAAACCTCGCACCTCCCACACATGTATACTCGCCAAAAAAGAGGGTGAAGAGGAAATTCTGACAATAGAAAAAGTGGAATAAAAAATAGAAATAAACAGATGGGAAAGGAAGGAGTTAGTTTAAGTGAGAGAAAGAGGTGAAAGAACAAAGAAGGCAGCAGGAAAAAATCACTGGGTGTCATTGAGGGTACTCTGACTTTCTTGTGCTCCAAAGCAAGAAGAAATTGCTAAAAAGAACCTGTGTGTGAACTATGCAAAATACTAGCTGAAATAAATTAATTGAAATATTAGCATACTTTTATTTGATTACTGTAAATAATTAATCTCCACAGCTCACAAATCAAGTCTCCTCAAGTGTCTTGATATTATGTAAGATATCCATAATGTGATTAGTTTGTAATATTTTGATCTTCCCGTAATAGCTTCTTAAGGGTTTATGTAATGAAGAAAATCCCTTTACGTTGAGTTTAACTGACTGTTAATATAGTCTTTGTAGAGTTCTCAATTGTATCAAAGAATCAAGTACTCAAAATACTTTATCCTTTTCAGACTTGCAGCTATCAATAGCTCCTCGTTGCAGGCACAGACCGTGCTTCAAGTAGACTAAGAACTTTCAAATCTGATTTTCTAGAGAGATGGCTTTTCCCAAAGTACAAATACTTCAAAGAAGTTTGTGCATCTGTTTATCCCTCCATATGCTTGCACCTGTGTTGTAATCATAACTTGCATTTTTTTAAACAAATAAATAGACAATTAAAATGATTTAAAAGCAGTATTGTAGCTAGACCTCTATCGAACATACATAGTCACCAAGTACTAGGTTCCCCCCACATCTCGCAATTCTGGATCTGTGGTGTAGTGACTGAAATGAAGAAAGAGGCATTTTCTCTTTGGCCATATTCAGGTTTATTGGACATGTTTCTTTTAAATGCCATGGTGCACTGTATGTGAAAATTAAAGTTGTAAATTGAATATAAAAGGAGAAATTCTACTCAAATCAGAGTGATTTGTATATTTAGGAGAAATATTAGGGTTGTCTTTTTTTTTTTTTTCCTTCCTCTATAAGTTTAAAAAAAAAAAAAAAACCTATATAGGCATCTTTACCATACATTCCTCAGGAAAAATAAACAAGAAAGATGCTTAATCTAATGAGTTGGAGGGAGGAACAAAACTAAAGTAATATGTAAAACTTCTATAAATAACTTTTCTTAAAAATTATGTGAAGAAGCTTAGGTTCAGAATATTGAAACTGGCGATAAGTATCAGTAAAAGGAATAATAATGAATACTTTTATTTCAAGGAGGCCAAAAGTTTTGCTTGTTATATTATTATATTAAATATTATTTATATTAAATAATAGATTAAATATTATACCACAGTGACAAAAACAAAAATACAGCATTGTATTGCTATAATTAATATAAAAATGACTATTTTAGTTTCAGCAATAAGCAGAATAAACTATTGAAAGATCTGATTTTGTTATTATGTGTTAATAAAACTCAGATAAGCCAACATAAGGAGAAATACCTTATCTGATTTAAATGTTTCAAATTTGAGAGTTTTTACATGATGCTGACATATGTTAATATTAAAATGCAAGGTGCAGACAAGGTGTAGTTCAGAAAAACTTCATGATACTTACAAAAATATATTTTAGGAGAATCTGTTTTGCAGTGGTGGCTCTTTTTTTTTTGGCTCAGGAGTAACAATTTAGTGATTGAATTAGCTACTTCCTTGCATCGTTATGAATAGAGGATGCTTAGCACCTGAGTCTTGGCATAAATGCCCATTTTATTTTTGCTCACAGGAGGAAGAATAAGCTTCATAACATAAACATCATAATCTTTAAGAACATAATGTTTTATTTGATTATTACCAAGTCCTAAGACTCCCATCTGTAAAATTTGTCTGAAATGCCTTTATAAATAACTATTAAGTAAGCAGTTCAAACTTAACAGTAAAAATTTGAACAGGAGCTAATCCGATTAAAGCTATAGTTCCAATTGTCTGGATGTTTTGAAGAAAGATGGCGACTGTAATATATTAATAAATCTCCCTTTCTCCTTTTGCAGCATTAAAACTCCCTTTTGGTAAAACAACAGTGATGCATTTGGTGGCTAGAGAGACATTGCCAGAGCCAAACTCTCAAGGTAGGCTGTGACCTAGAGAGACTTCTGAACACTTTCCCATCTGGTTGAATTAGGATTGTTATGGACTTTTTTGGGTATTTCATAGTAGGGAAATGTCCATATAGTGCATGAACCAAGTGACTGAACACTTTTGTATGTGTTTTTTATAGAGAACTAAGAAATGGGCTGTCTATTTTAGCATTTTTATAGACTGTAGGAATGTACCCAGACCTTAGAAAGCTTTAGTTTTTATTGTTGAAAAGTATTCCTGATTTTCATATGTATGTATACAAGTGTTTAATAATAGTTTTTCCTAAAAATAATTTTAAAACACCCTACTTATATCAAGCTTATTCATGCACAGAACAAACTAGCTGCTTTAGAAATTGCTTGTAAGCAAGACTTTTGTTGTTGTTCCACAGGTCAAAGGAACCGTGAAAAAACTGGAGAAAGCAATTGCTGTGTAATCCTGTAAGCCCTGTTAGCTTTACCTGCTAAGTGTGATGTAATATAGTCTTTGTCTTTCATGCTGCTGGAATAGAAGAGGCCCTACCTTGCTTCAAACACCTGTAGGAAGAGCCTGTCTGTAAATCCATGGAACTGAAATATTACATGAACACTGTCACATTAGTCTTTTTTTCTTAAAAAAAGAGAAAGATCTATGAACATTTTCATTGATTTTTTTTTCAATTCCTGCTTTTTGTTTGTTGAATAATCTTACAGTACATTGGTTCTTGAATGAATTCGATCTCCAGAAAAGTTAATGTGTTTTTTTCCATAGCAGGAATCATTTTGCTACAACAAAACTCTCCATTAACTGGATCTAACCAGTCAAGCTTTCTAGATGCAATTTGCACTAAATATGGTTGACAGTATGTTTCTCATCAACAATCTCTAACAATATTTCAGACACCTAGTAATAACCTACAACGTATAATGCAACACTGGAAAATAGTATATCTGTAATTAAAACAAAATCTCATGGCCAAATCAAAGGAAAAACTGTTAAGTCAATTCTACCTAAGTCAACCTTGGTGGCCGAACTGGCACAGAATGCTCACTAAACCAAGTCTAACTATATATATTTTAACTGCAACAAACAAAAAACTATGTGCCTGAAATTTAAAAGCACTCTGTAGAGGGCTGATGAAACCGATCTTTTTCGTTACTGCGTGCACTCTTATCTAGTACGTTAGCTGAGTGCTTATTCAGACAGCACAAACAAGTGCAGAGAGTGCATTTCCTAGCCTTAATATGGGAGGGGTAATTTCCTGTAGTTCATAGGCTTTTATTATTGTGCATAAATGTTAGAAGACATCATTTACTAATCAATTTTATGTATTTGAATATTGGCAATTGGTGTTTTTCAGTCATTTTCTCATCTGTACCTTAGTGTCCAGTGTCATGCTTACTCATTAGAGACTTCAAAAGAAATTAAAATTTAAAAAGCAAAAAGAAAAACCTCTGCCATAGTACTAGTTTTGTTTCTTTATGTAATCTGCATTTGGTATTAGTGCTTGCAGTTGTATTAAAATCAGAAGCTGATTTTTTGAAGGCATACATAATTAAAAAGGATGCCATTCTTTTATTTCATATCAATAATTTAAATGTTGATATGCTAAAGAAGTTTGCACAGCACTAAAGCATGAGCTAGTTTCATCTAAACCTGTAAAAAAATATAAAAGATTTTATATTTTTTCACTGGGGAGGAATTCTTCCTGGCTGAAATTACAAATATGTGTAGAATATATTTAATAAAAATCTTATAAAATACATAACTATAGAAGTTAAATATAGATTGGCGTGTAGTATAATAGAACAATATTCCATATAAATAGCTTTAGCCTTTAAAAAAAAAAATGAGTCACAGGTTGACATTGTGTTCATGTACTTAAGTGTCCACAACTCTTACAGATGTTCTGTGTAATCGTTTTTTCGAATGATCAGCATCATTCAAATGTAATCGGGTTATTTTATCCATTGTTACTGCTTTGATGAAATGCTTTATATGCAGTAGATTTACAAAAATATTGTTCATACTGATCAGAATTAAATTTGTATAGAGCAGAGTTTTAAAACAAATTGTAAATAGCACTAAACATTTTCTTTCTGCAACCTGTACTGATAGACTCTTCTGTAAACTAAATAAAAGAATATTGTAGTGCATTTTGGTGGCGTTTTAAGGGTTATCATTGGGTCTGTAACTAATTTAATAATATTTCTTAATCTGGAGGATTAATAAGGACTCTATTTTATTAAAAAGAAAATGCTAATGGTGGTATTTACCACTTTAATTTTTTTTCACTAGAATAGTGATTTCATGAGTGGTTCTAACCAAAAGACTACCCATAAACTTTCCTGAAAAGGATTAAGTTGCCTGTACAAAATAATCAAATGAAAGAGAGAAGAATTCCTGGAGTGTGAACACTCCAGCATGTTCCTGTGGCAAAGGCTGTAGGATGCGCTGAGGGTATGTGTGAGCTAGCTTGTGCAGTGTCCTGTCCCGTCTCTTGTGAGAGGAAAGAAGTGGCCCAGACTTTTTTCTCTTGGATAAGAATATGAGCGTGGGCAGGTACTGTGCAGTGGCTCATGTACTGCAGTGTCACACCCTCGTGTACCGCGTACACTTCTGTGCTCACTCTGTAAGTTTTTGTAGCCTTCATTTGCTTACAGTGAAGATTATATGCGTACCTCTTGGGGTCAGGAATTGAGATAAATAGCAGTATTAGGTATTCATTGCATAAATGAGTGTCAAGGGAAAACTTTCTTTTTGTCTGCAGTGTAGTTAATTTCAGCAGTGTAGTTAATTTCAACAGCTAACTATCCTGAAACCAACTCTATTTAAGAAAAAGTTTGATAAACACCAGTTTAAGAAAGCTACTAGGAGGTATGTTATCATCCTTAAATATGAAATGAAGCTTCCCTATTCCAAAATGCTGATCGTCTAAGTGACAAAGGCTTGTGCGTGAAATGGTTATGACAAACTAACTACAAGGAAAAGAAATAGGCTGGAGCAGGACATGTTTTATTAGTTCAACAAGCCTTTAAGATGCATTGATCTTGAAGAATAAATATCTGAAATGTGATCATGGTTTGAAAAAAGTAGCTAGGTACTTAACGCAGAAGAAATACATTAAAATCCAGTAACTTCTAATTAAAATATGTAGCTAGCTTGAATAGTGAAGAATGTGGAGTTCGCTTCTCTTGAGGAGAGTAAAATATGTGCATGCATGTGCCCAAGCAAATGCTTAGATTCTGCTTGGCATTTAAAACATGTGCTTGTCAAAATGTAACTCCTGCAGAAAGCAAGCAGAACACTTGCCTTAATTTTTCTGCCAATTCTCAGCATTCTGCCTCTTCCAGAGCATTTCTGTTGTGTTAGATTGGTAAGAAATTGTGGAAAAGAATTGCTAAAAGATTTGTACTTTTTCCATTTTTTGTTGTGTTGTGGATTACAGCGCATATTTGTCAAAATAAAAATAAGTAGTTCTTAATCCCAGACTCTTCAGCCTTGCTAAAACTTACAGATGTGTTTCTCTTCTATGTTAATTGGAGTCAAGAGTATACTTGCAGGGCATGAAGATTAAGGCGAAGTCTTTGCAGGGTCAGGCTGTTGGATGGTGTGGTAATGTATTGGAGAGTCGGATATTAGATTTTTGCTGTTAGAAATGTTATTTTCCCCATGGAGGAATTACTAGATGTTTTTAAGAAAGGAAAGGAGACGATGAATCAGAACCTTTCATATTCTGACTAGATATGAAGGGACCCTGTCTGTCTCCCATACCATCATGTGTGTTATCAGTCATGAAGCAGTATTAGCACACGAGAGGAATGATACCTGATAGCAATACAGGTACTCTATATCTTCTTCTTTTCTTAAATGATAGCACAAATATGACTCTTTCAATAGTCCTATGGATTTTTCAGCTGCTGGAGGATGAATGCATAGCTAATGCTTTTAAAATGTTAAAGGCTGTAAAGGCTGTAGCAACATGCTGCTTTGATATGAATCCACTACTGATGTCTGCAGTCTCTGAATGCTTTTGCTTAATACATTGCATTTACAACAGGAGGTACAGTGACTTAATTTTAAAGGGAAAGATACGGTGTTTGGAAAAATCTTCCTTCTTCTTACAGGTAAGGAGGAGGATGACAGCTATTTCTAGACTGACCAAAAGTCAGGCGTTTCTGCTGTTGCTCTTTGGGGAAGTAAATCCTGTGTATTTTATGGTTCAGCGTGGGCTCTGATTGGATTTGCTTTGCAAATCTTCCTTCAAGAAGCAAATAGGAAGATGGATATATTCCTCTATCTAAAACTCTTGCTAACATTATATTAATTAAATGGATAAGCTTAGGCAGATTTTGGGTTACATGTCCCATCTAAATTGGTGTTTAGATCATTAACAGCAGTTGCACCATTGAAAGTGATGGGAATTTGGTGCATAAATTGCAGGAAATATCAGGATGTTTTAGGATTCTTACAGGAGAATTTCTCTCTATTTATACTGGAGTATTTAGATATCTTAGATACTGTATTTTGGTTGTAACTTGTGAGTATCAAGTTTATTTTCAGAGCCCAATAACAGGTCTTTGTTTTTTGAGAAGCTGACGATAATATATGGTTCATGATAATCGGTTGTTAACATCTTCATAGTGTTATAGCTTACTTGTCAAAATCAGTCTTTCTGTCATATGCATACACACCTGTGAAGAGGTTTACAATGTAGTTGATAACTTGTTTACCAATCTATTATAATAGACTGTATATTTTGAAAAAAAAAAATCTTCTGGGTTTTTTCAGTAGTTAAGATTGAAGTCTGTTTTCTACCTTTCAAAAATTTGATAAGTTTTCTAATTACTCTGGAAAAGGAATGAGCAGTGAAATAGAAAGTGCTGAAGGCTATTCAAGTCATGCTCACAAAAAATTAAGATACAGGTGTACCTGATCAAGCTAGTTGAAAGGATCACAGTGACAAATGAAGTCCAGTCGTGAAGGTAAAGGGAAGGTATAGCTGAAGTAAAGTACTTGCACAACTTGGATTTCTAAATTAACTGGACCAGTCAGGAACTGAGTTATGGCCATCATGGCAAGCACTTTATGCAGGTTCCTTAGGGTTTGGAAAATGATGACAAAAATGATTAGGCAGCGGAAAGACTACAGAGAGACAGATGGGAATGAGAGGTTAAGATATCTACAGTGGTGACAAGCACAGGAAAAAATGGATGGAGAACTTCTATTTTCTTGTAATTTCATTGGCCCATTTTTTAAAAATTTGTTTGTAATGAAGAGGTGGCAAATTTAAATCTGATAGAAATATTTTTCAATCAATCAATGAAACTCACTGCCACTGGAAGTAATTGAGATGAAAACCTGAGGAAGATTTAAAAGGAGAATAGGTAATTACAAGGACAGAAAGAATTACCAGAAGTGCCATTATTAGTAATAACAAACTTTTTTGCAACAGGATAGTAAATCTTGTCCTTCAGGCATTATGCTACCTTTTAATAAAGAGCTCAAATCCTGGGGGAAACATACTTTTGGCATATTCCCAGCTCCATTATTTACAACCAATTGCACAATAGAATCCCCAGCCTGTATAAGAGAAATGTAATTACTGAAATCTTAATGAGAATTTCCCTTCAGAAGCCTGTTACTTCCTGAGAAGAACTTTTAGTCAGAGTTAAGATGGCTTTTGTGCTTTCCTGGACCAGGTTTGAAGGAATAACCTTGTAATGAGAGATGTCACACAAGTCTTTTGGTTCCTGGTCATTTTGATCATCAACATCCCAGGGAAAGGTCTTCTCTCAACAAATGGATATGAAGTCTCCCACAGATTTCATTTTTCTTGTTATTTGAGCAATGACCGTCCAGTCTCCCCTTTGGCTTCATCACCAAAGTCTTTGAGCTCCCCATCATTCTGATTTTCTGTCACCTGGTACTTCAGGATGCAGACTGCAGTGATCGTTGCCACACATCTGCTCTACTGATCAGGAATCCACAGCAAGGACTGGGAAAAAAAATTAGCAAATATGGATGCAGCATGCCTCTGCAGCCATCTCTGCTGAGCTTCTCCATGAGAGGACTTCTCCATGACTCTGCTCTGTTGTTACTCCTTTCTGATGGGTAGATGCAGCTGCCTGGTGGAGAGAAATGGAGGCTTTGACCTTCTAAGCCAGGGGCATGTTGACAGTTCCTGACACTGTCAGGCCCAGCTCCAGGTGCGTCTGCTGCCCATAGGCTGGGCGAGGCTGTGCATGACAGCAAAAAAACTCACTGGTGATCAAACTGGTAAGAGGGGAAAGCAGAGGGAGTGTGGGGATGTGGCAAGGGAGGCTTCTTGCTACTGGTGCTGGCCTTTCTTTAGCTAGGGGGTGACACTTTATGATCATACATCAACAGCTACGAGGTTTCTTTCCCTCCTGCAGACTCCCATGTGCAAGTAGGGGGGCTGCATCCCATGCGTCAGGCCATGGTTGCAGAATCCCAAAGGACCTACGGACTGGAATTGGCAGTAGGTTTTTTATTTATTTATTTATTTTCATGAGACTGTTTTGGACTGGCCACTACCTTGTAGGGTGGAGCGATCAGGGCACTGAATCAGAGCTCTAAGCAAGAGAGAGGCACCTCAGAGGCCTCTACCTGTTGTCTCAGCGCTGTGCCTGGTTCTGTGCTCTCGGAACAGCTTTCCCCAAGCACCGCTCAAGTGTTGCAGGAACAGAACCAAGTGAAGCAGCTTTCTCAGGTCTAAATGAGAGCAGACTCAAGCTGGGAGTACCCTAACTCTGTCCGAAATTGCTGGGGGACTGAGCTGAGGGGAGCACGGCACTGGTGCTGTGCTGCCCCAGGGAGCTGTACTGAATCCCTGCAAGTTACCCTGGGGGCTGCTGCTGACACTGGGGAGTCAGGTGACTTGTGGTTCCAGCAGGACTTGCAGAGGGAGGTGTCTGGGCCCATGGTTTTCACTTGCCTCATTGGCCTGGTAGCTGCTGCAAGCTGGAAAAGGCGGGAGCCTCTCCTCGGGTTTTACCCACATGGGGATGTGGGGAATGAGATTGCTTGTTTCAGTCTTCAGAGACGTAGTTTCTTCTGCCTGGTGGTTAAAAGCTATGAGAAATCTTTTGTTCATGCTAAATACTCTGTGTGGGCCTCCATAGCTGGCCTCTTTAATAAACTGAAAATTAATGGTTAAATTTCACAGGCTGTGGTCAGGTGTTAAGAGCCGCTCTTGTTACCTCTGGAAGTTGCTGCATGCTAGGCAGTTAAAAGGTGTGGTGTTTGCTTTGTGTGTGCTTGCCAAACACCCGCCTGCCTTTGAGGAGGTCCGTCTTGTCAGGGATGTGTGTCTGTGCTCTGCTCCTGGATGGGAGGATCTGGCTGTGGAAAAACCTGCATGCACAGGTTTACAGACTACTTGAGGAAAATGTGATCTTAACTGTTGGGTTGGTATAGCGGTATGTCTGTCTTTAACTCTGCTCTGATTTAGCAAAGAACTTTCCTCTCTTTTCCGGAAAAGGGGAACCGATTTGTATAAGTTGCTCCATTTTCTTTAGAGAACAGTTCTCCTGGGAAGAGTTGCCTGGAGGGCAGGTGTCAGTATTCCTTTTTGCTGGGCTCCAGGAAGGCCAAGTCAGCCAACTGAACAGAAAGCACCATGGAGCTTCCTCATGTCCTCCCTAGTGTCCAAAGTAGCTGCTGTAGGGGAAAGCCCAAAGGTTTCCCCTTGTTCCTGCAGGCTGATCTCACCCCTCCTTCTTCAAGGGGGAAAATAAAAAATGGAAACACAAGTCCTTTCCATGTTGGTGAGTCATGGAAAACATGAGACCCTTCAGCTAATGAAGCTTCCACGAGCACAGTAGCATTGCTGTCTAATGCGCAACTCCCCTTTCCAGCTGCTGGTAGGTGTTTAACCCAGTGGTTCAAATCCTGTGCCTCTGAAACAGTGCACTTGTTATATCTGATACCTGTGTGTGTCAGGGCATGGTAGAGAGAAGGAGGCCTTATGTGTAAAACCAGAAAGGCATGAGAAGTTGGTGGACCCTAGTAGCTTAGGCCACTCCTGGACTTGCCAGGAGACCTGTCCCTGAGGAAAGGTAGTGGGAGTTGCAAAAACATGGGCTCAAGCTTATGATCTGCTGAGTGAGAAGTCGATGCCATTTGATAGCCCTCAAGTGCCTCTGCCCCTCAGTCAGGCAGTGAGCGCTGCTGCGGCCCCAGACACACTGGAACCGGTGCGGCGCGAGGGGATGCGCAATGTCTCCTCTGCGAGGGACTCCCAGCTGTGCTGCTCAACCTGTCCTTGGGGATGCTGACGGGCATAACGAGGCTTAAATTAGAGATGTACTAAATCCCTAATTGTCATGTTTGGCTAAATACCTCAAAAGGATTTTTTGACCAGAACTAAAAGGAAGTATTCATGGCACAATAGAAATATATAGATTCTATTTATGCTTTTAGCTTCTATGAAACAGAATTGTTGTAATAGAGTCCAGTTACTGAAGCCAAAGGTAGCACAGTTAATGGAGGGACAGAAAAAAGGCTGAGTTCATTTCAACTGGGGAACAGCAAGGTACTGCAACGTCTGGGCATCAGAATCATCAGCGTAGGGCTACTTGTAAACGGTGCTGGTGACAGTACTTTGGGATTTTACAAACTGTAATACTGAGGCTGTATTGATTCCTGACTACAGGTGCTGAATTTTAATATCTGGTTGTCCTTTACAACTGCAGTTCTTGCGCTTATTTCTTTATAGAGGTGTGATTTCTATGGGCGAAAAAGAGCTTTGTGTTCAGAAATGTTGTTAGAGAGATGAGCTGGTTTCACTGAGAAATGCAAATGTGACAGATGTCTGTAGTAGAGGCAGAGGCTTCCCATCTTGCTAGATCCCAGGAAGTTGCTTGCATCAGCTGCAGACCAGAACTTTGCCTGCTGTACCTGCTGCTGCTTCTCCTTTTGGATATTTGTGGTTGTCATAATGCTCTTAAATGTGAAAATAAAATCTCATCAAATGATAAATACCAAAGCAGGCACTTCTAGTCAGCTGAAAGTGAGTACCATAAAAGTAGCTTTACAGTCCTAGTTTTGGCATGAGAACAGTATTTTTCTCCTGAAAACCAGAAAAAAAGATTGTATATGAATACACTAAAGAGAAGACTCAGAAGTGTGTAATAGATGTTATCATTCATCTCTAGGCTGAAAATCCAATCACAATGTTTGAACCTGATTCAACAAAAATTTACCATTCTTCCTGCATGATTTCTTCTCTTCACACCTCTTTTATGTACTGAATTTTCTTCGTAAACATGAAAAATCACCTTTCTCTGTAGTACAAACTGTTGGCAATGCTGTGCCATCAATCCTGTCATGGCTGTAAGAGGAGATGTATTTCATTTTCTGTGGCTACTGCATCACTGCTCTCTTTTGGGACTGCCAGCCAAAGCTTGCATAGAGGTTACTGCCATTTCATGATAGGCCCTGTGTAATTGCTGTCTATTTGCCTGAGTCTGGATCAGGCCCTGGATGAGGCCCCCAGGTTCTCTGGCACTATCTGGAAACTGCGAATGGGAAAGTCTCTGAAATTACTTAGGGAGAGCCTGCAATGATTTCCCCATTTCATGGATCTGATTGTACAGATGGCTGTACCAGTAGTGTGTATTTACATACTCCATTTTTTTTAATGTAGTAAATACTGAATTTAGAAAGTCAGACTGCTGCAGCAGGAAATCAGTCATCTTTCCTTATATGAGATGCACATTTTTTTAGAATACGTTTCTTAGTGGAGTAATAAATGCTAGCTCTAATGCAGTCATTATTAAGCAATCATGGGAAGGGTTCAGAGAAAATGGCTGAGAACCATAACCCGCAAGTCATTCAGGAAGGTGAGGAAATGAGACTGTTGTAGTCTAAGCGGGTATATAAAATGCTTTAGGTTATCTATGGGAAGGTCAGCAGATATATCTCAATGGCTGAATTTGGGCTGGTGTCAGTGAACATCTTGGAACACCAGGACCCAAACTGAAGCACTGCTGTCTACTTTCATTATCAGTAATCTCACAGTCTCAGTCTTACTTTTTCTTCCAAGGCTTCTTTTCTTTTGGGCCATTCACATTTGAGTTATGCCAAACTGCAGTACAATATTCATATATGAGCGCAGGGGAAAAGAGAGATTTTTCTATCAGCAAGTGAACCCAAGTCTAAACTGATGCCATATCCCCAGTAGGAACAGGGCAGAGGGAAATGAGGTTGCACTGATTTAGCCCTGTTTAGCTTCACTTCTGCACTTGTCCCTCAATGCTTTTTTGCATCTGTCTAAAAACCGCAAGGATCCACCTCATATAAATACGTATAGCTCATTTGTTACATGGTACTAACCCCCAAACTCATCTGCTAAGGCTATGCAAATGTAACTGGCCTAATCAAGTGCTTGAGAGCTCCTGGTGTCTGCCTGCAGTTTGTTCAGCCTTTCTCCGCCCAGACTACCCGGGGATCTATCAGCAGACTGGAAATTACTGTACAATTTCCTTTCTTCCCTTTCAAAGGTTATAAACTGCGACTGGACTGCTTTAGTCAACTGTTGTGGACAATTCTGTGATTGCTTGTTATCTCTGAGCAGGCGTGTGCTCTGCTGAAAATATTTTGAAAGTCAGAGAGGCTGATTCTCATTTCTGTTAAGGAGCACATATGCCATGAGGGTGGCTGAGGAAGGTTTCAGCCTTAGCAGATGTGAAATTTGCATGTGGATGGAGCCTTTGAGCACCTTTGTGCTGACAGCGATGCAGAGGGGTCTTAGTGCATTGAATCTAGAGGACACTTGCTTCATTCAAATTGAAGTGATCCCTGGTAATGGGGACAGTGTCCTGAATGTGAAGGATATTGCCAAGTACGAGGCAAGGCTAGCAACTGCAAAAGGACTGATGAAGGACCAAGACCTTTGGAGTCTTCTCCAGAAGAAATTGCATGAAATGGGCTGCAGAGTGCTGCTGACCCAATGTCAACACAGCTGTTTTACAATCTCTAATTAGCTGAAACTTCATTCTGTCAAGATAACCTTGTTACAGGAAATGATAATGCACTAGCAGAAGTAGCCATCACAACGATAGTGATTTTAGGAATATGCTGATAAACTAGGAGCACAGGAAGCAGACTTGGCTTGTCTCCAAGGATTGCCTACAGACAGGAGGAGTAAAAAATAAATAAATAACAATAAAGGTACTGAGAGACAGGACCCAATCTCATTCCCACAGTAGCTCTGGAAAGGTGTCTGTTGACTTCACGGGTTTTTGGGGGATCTGGCCCATACCAAATATGATGAGAGTTGTGATAAGTTTTCCACTGAAACACTATCTCTCTTCTGTGGGCTGCAATTGATGTAGAATATGAATCAACTCTGGATTTGATGAATTCCACTACTAAGGAAAAACAGAGGATTTGGCAAAATACAAAACTCATACCTGCAGCCTTTATGTTTGAACAGACAGTACTGAGGGCCCTTCAGAGGGGTGAACTGGTCACCTCTCTGGGTAAGGCTGCCCAGCAACAAAATGCAGATACTGACCTGATCTGTTTGCAATTCTGATCGTGGCAGGGTTGAGTTCAGGAGACCTCCGTCATTTTGATCTTTAACTACAGTCAAGTCCCCACAGGATGAGGAACCCTCCGGACATCTGAGTGAGCTGACATCCAAGCAAAGCTGGTGATCTCTCCTCCTCTCCCATGTTTTCCCTTTGCACAGCCACCTGCAAGGGGCAAGAGGGGAGAGTGTTGTTTCCTTTAGTGTCTGTGTCCTCTGGCTCTGCCTGCACTGCAAATGCAGCCATGGAGAGGTCTCGGGACATGTCTGTCTGTCTCTGTGATTATGGTATCACATCACCTGTGGTGCTGTCAAGTTTAAAAAATAAGTAATATATGTATATGTATGTATATCCTGCTAAAGCTTTGTCATGTCTACTGTCTTGAAAGCAAGCTACAGCTCTCAAGAAGTCTGTTGTTTTAAATCTGTGAGCTACAGCTCAGCTAGCACACTTCTAAATAATTACTGAGGAGAAAAAAAAACTGGGAAGAGGGGAGAAGTAGTTGGTAATGTCAGCCATTAGGGATAGATCTCTTTCATTAGGCTTTTCAAAACTCAGGTCATTCAAATCTAAACCCTGATTTGCTTTACCATCACTACCAGATGCAAAGTTGTGCATGTCATCCTCCTTGGAAAAGTCATTAAGATTTGCTTTGAAGCATTTGTTTTAATAGAGATGGTCTTTGCAAAACAACCATCGTTGTGTTACTCTTTGTTGTTGTTAGAAGAACTAAAGAGCATAAGGTAAGAAGTTTGGAAGATTTGCCACCACACCCACCTGAGCATAACATCACGAGTCTGTAAGTACAGTTCGAAGATGACAACTGTGCTGACCTTTGAAAGATCATGGAGATTGTGGGAGGTCTCTGACATCTGGAGAGAGGCAAATGTTGTCCCATTTTCAAAAAGACAATCTGAGAAACTACAGGCTGGTCAGCCTCATTTGGTCCCTGGGAAAATTATGGAGTGGGTTCTCTGGGAACACATTTCTGGACCCATGAAAGAGAAAGTGAATGGGTTTGCCAAGTGTAAATCATACCTGACCAACATGATTGCATTTGATGATAAAAACAACTGGATTGGTGGGCAAGTGCTCAAGAGCAGGGGTTGTCATTTACTTCAGCTGTAGCAAGGCTTTTGATGCTGTCTCTCCCAATATTCTTGTATGCAAGTTAGGACATGGTGGTTGGGATTGGTGGACAGCTAGATGGGTAAAAACCTGGTTGGATGATCATGCTCAAGGCGTAGTGGTTAATAGGTCATATGCTACCTGAAGTCCAGTAACAAGTGGGGTACCACAGGGGTCTATCATGGGACCTGTCCTGTTCCACATCTTCACCAATGACTGGAAGGAGGCAACGAAGTGCGCTTGTCAAGTTTGCATGTGATGCTCAGTTGGGGAGACCAGTCAATAAGCTTGAGTGCAGCACTGCCATTCAGAGGGACCTAGAGAGGCCGGAGGAATGGGCTGACAGGAACCTCCTGGAATTCAGCAAGGGCAAATGTGAAGTCCTGCCCTGAGGAGGAAGTGCCCTTGTAGTGACACAGGCTGGGGACAGCCTGGCAGGGAGCAGCTCTGTGGAAAAGACTCTGGGGGTGGGTGGGCAGCACGGTGAACAGGAGGCAGCAGTGAGCCCTGGCATCAAAGAAGGCCAACAGCGTCCTGGGCTGGACTAACAGGAATAGAGCCAGTAGATGGAGGGAAGTGATTATTCCCTTTTAATTAGCAGCTGTTAGACCACATCTAGATACTGAGCCCAGTTCCTCCCTCCTTCCCTCCCCCAACCCAGTGCAGGAAAGGCTTTGATAAGCTGGAGCAAGTTCAGGGGAGACCACCAAGATGGTCGGGGCTGGAGCAGTTGGCCTGTGAGGAGAGCCTAGGAGAGCTGAGCTCATCCAGCCTGGAGCAGAGACAGCCTTGGGAACTTGATGGCATCCCCCAGCCCCTACAGAGAGAGTATTGAGGAGATGGAGCCAGGTGATCCAGAGCAGGAGGATGAGAGTGAACAGGCCTAAACTGAAACAGACTAAGGATAATTTTTTTTTTTTTTTTTTTTTTTTTTCTGTTAGAGGTTGATGAATCCAGTGGGCTTCAGGACCCCAGGGCTTTCTGCAGCTGCTGTTGTTCGCTGCTAGCTCTGGCTACTGCCTGGTTCTGTGGCCTAGCAAGTATTCCCCATGGGCATGTTCACATGCACATGGCCCCACCGATCAGCACAGGACATGGAGCCTTTACTGACACCCACATAAACAGCAGCAGCACCCACACCATCACAGACACTGCTGATGGCCCAAAGCTATTCCTTCTCTCCAGCTGATCAGGATTGAAGGCCACTGGTGGGCTATATAAATGTGTGTAGATATATATGCATGCAAGTATGGGGCTCTCCAGGAGCTGGCCTTAGATGCTCAGTCTGTCCAGTAACTGGTCCCCAGGCTCCACCAGTTGTTTGCACTCACCACCATGGGCCTGGAGGCTCATGGCTGCAGTTGTTGGCACTAAGTCATCTTATCCTCCTTGCCTGCTGGTCTGGCTTGAAGTTTGCTAGCATTCACATACAGGCTCCAAATGGAGTGTGTGTGCGCTGCGGAAGAGGAGGAGGAAGCCTCTTTCCAGCGCTGTCTTGAATGATGGTGGCTCTTTATAGCTGGTGGTAAAGACCCCTGCACGCTTTAAAACTTTTGCCTTCTAGTTTGGAGTGGGGAAGGCAATCCATATTAAGATAAATGTGGGATAGGCGAGTCTGAAAAGGATAATTTACTTTCTCTGCTGTGGTTGGCAGTGTCTCCAATTCAGATGATTCCGCCAAAAAATACATGGTTAATGAGACAAAAGTATGAGGCAGTTTGTTTCCTGTTGGGGCGAACTCTTTCCGCTGGCAGTTGTCTCGCAGCTTGGGAAAATTCTACAGCTTCAGCTAAACCGATCCAACTTTCCTGTGCATCCTGCTGCATAAAAATGCTCTCTGAGCCCCTAAAGCAATACATTCCTTCCTGTACATCTGAGATCACTTATCTCCAGTGAGTTCTGCATTCTTCCTGCAGACTGCTGAGCTCGTTCGTTTGCTCCAAGCGCGCCTATCAAGCTGCATGCATTGCAAGAAATCTTCAAATCCGTGTGCCCAGTGCATTCTCCTCTTCAATCACAGCAAAGCCCAACTGAGGAAGCTGCAACTAATTCTGCTGCTCCTTCCCTCTGCAAGGGAAGGAGCTGACATCAGAGCAAGGCAATTCCTAATGAATAAATATAGCTGGTTATACAAATGATCCGAGGCGCTGTTAGTAGTCACTCAAAGGCGGCATATGGCAGTCCAGCGCCTCACTGCTCTGCAGGGCTGAAGCAGGGGCAGCGCCAGTTTCCCATTTCGCTATGGGCTCAGGGCGTGAGGCCCTGGCACTCCCCCACAGCTATGGGGCACTCCGCTGCTGGCCAGATGGGACTGTGCAGGCAGGTTCCTGGAGCGAGGCGCTGAGCGGTGGGTTCATGCCAGCCAACAGCTTCCACTGCCACCTGGCGCTGCTGTGGGCACTGTCTGTCCCTGCCCTCGCTGTTACGACTGCGTCTGGGCAGAGGCTGAAAACCCGCAGGCTGCAGTGTGCTACCTTGGCCCCCGGCCATCAACTGCATGTGGGCAGGTCGGTCTGTCCTGGCATGGCTCTCCCTCAGGGGGAATTTCATCCTTGATGCTGCAGGCTTCCTGAGCTGTCCAAGTCATCTGCGTGGTGAAGGGTTGGCACAAAGAGGCTGTGTTGACACCTACAAGCGTGAAAAATTTCCCTCACCCTCGTAATTGACATAATTATTCTATTGCAGGAGTGAGATGTAGATGAAGATGCACATCAAAGGGGAGCCAGAAAGAGGTCTGTGTTCAGGTGAAATTCTGCCTAAAAGGAAAAATTCCTTGGTTGCTGCTTCTGTTCAAAATCCAGGAAAATTTCCCTCTTATCCCTGCAGTTCATCTAAGCCACTTCCATATTTTGGTGTCCGTGTTTTACATCTGAAACCTGCCTGGATTCCTGGCTGAGGCCATGTGTGAACACGTGGGACACGTTAGCGTGTGCTGGTGTGGCCCGGGAATCTGGGCACATCCATAGCTGCCAGTCACTGTGGGATAACAGCAGATACTTGCTCCTGAGAGCACCCGGGAGACAGCACATGGATGTCGAGTTATAGGATTCGTTTCATCCTCATTAATGTGAACACAGGGAAATTAAAGCCTGGGGAAGTGTCTGATGTGACGAATACTGTTGTTTGCTGTCTGTGTCCTGGGATGTGAAAGACGCTGCACAGGGATGTGGGTGAGCATGAGTCTACCTGGCAGCTGCTTAATCAGGAGTAATATAATCTTGGTCGTTTATGGCACCTTCTCTATTTCCAAGGGGAAGGGACTGAGCTGCATTTTTAACTGCTCACAGATAAAGCTGTGGGGCTGGCCCTTCTCTTCTCCATGGCCTGCTTCCCATACCCAACAATGAAGAAGAGGGAGAAGATGCAGACAAAATCCGTCCCAGTGCTGCATCTTACTCATATGCAGAATTTGTTTCTCTTCTTGGCTATTTAGTACTGGCAGAGCCCGCTCCACATTAGAAGATGCCTCGGGTGTTCATGCTCTGCCTGTAGAAATGGGCACAATCGCTCTCAGTCACTGGATGTGATGGTTTAAGGTGATCATTCCCTGTCTCTGAGGGGAAGTGCTCACATGTTCTTGGTACCAGAAAGTTGCAATGAGAAACAAAATGGGCAACTGTAAAAGCTGCTGACAGAGCTGTGTGAGTTTGTCAGCTGCAGTAAAGTGGAGGAGTGCAGAACAGTGTCCACTTACCTGCCAGAGGAGCTGCCTTGTGTTTTACTCATCTATTTTTAATGTACATTGTATTGGGCCTTATACATGTGCAACAGTGTTTAATTCTGAAAAGGAGGAAGTGTTTCAGTGCATGCTCCTGGCCACGTTTCCCCCAAAACAACAGGTTTGAAGCAAGGTTCAGACAGGCTGCCGTGGGATGCCTCCTCGAACCCGCCACCACCAGCAGCGCAAGGCCCGCGAGCCGGGCGGCAGCACAGCCGCTGGCCTGCCCACTCCTCCGCTGGCCTGGTGCCCACTGTGGCTGGAGACGGCAGATCTTCGATTCAACCCACGTGTTTCTTTTGTTAGTGGTATTTTTTAATGTTTTTCGATCTCTTTTGGAGCCACAGATCTAGAAGGCAGTCATAACCTGGAAAAATGCCATGTGTGCCTTTCACCAAGGAGAAGAGCATTAGAGGAACTGGGTAGGGTGAGTTATTTTTAGGGCAGAGCGGGACGGTGCACACATCTGGGTGCCTTCGGCCAGGCCCCGCGCTGAGCCCTTGCTCTCGTTTGCAGTGTAACACTGTGGGCACACTGCTGAGGAAGCGCTCCCAAGCTTCCCCCTCAGATCTGGCACGCAGGGTGTGAACTAAAAAAGCAGAAAGCTACAGCTGCAGAAAACTCATTGGTTCTCTGGGCTGGGGACCACCTGCAGATCTTAATATATTCTCCATAGTCTGCAGGTTTTTACTGTTGTTTTGCTGCATCTGCTGCCAGGCAAAGTAGAAATGAAAGCAGCAAAAACACCTTGCTCTTCCACGGAAATCTGAAACGTCCCACAGATATTCTGTAGACCAATGTGAACCTGGCAGGCAGCTTGTCCACCCCTTTGGAAGGGATACGGTTGTGCATTTGAAGTGGAGGCAAGTCCTGCATCCCAGACTAAATGCTACAGGCCATTCGCATTCTCCTGTCTTCATTAAGACAGATAAAAGAGTAAAATAGGGCTGGATATGGATTCAAGTTGTGTATTTTTTTCTGCATGGGAAAATGGGCTAAATAAGGTTTAACCGATTTTTTTTTAAGGAAAATGGAAAACAGTGAGCTATAGATGCATGTACTCCATGAAAGATGGTCATGATGATGTCTCTAAGAGGAAAGAAATGCTCAAGCTCCCAAAGACCCCCAAAACTTGAAGGGTGGGCTGATACATGGCCAGCCAACCCGCCTCCCCCCAAACCTACAGACAGAGCCAACCTCAGCCCCCTCACCGCAGGGCTGTGGTGAGGGCTGGCAGCTCACCAGTGGCCAGGCCTTGCAGCTTGGGCTGGGGCTGCCAGCTCAAGGGCACTAGACTGGATTCATGTTTAAAGGTTTTTTCCAACCTTATTGTCTGTGATTCTGCTTCTGTGCACTACGATGGATTTCTCTGTCATCCATAGAAATAAGAAAGTCTGTGTTATCGGGAGATTTTTATATGGTTATCTGTACCATTTGACCTTTTGCTCTCAGTTATCCAAGAACTGCAGCAAGCCCCAGAGCTACCTTTTCATATCATCATATGAATTATTGCTGTTATAGTACAGAAGCTCAATTTTAGTCTGGATTTTTGAGGAAATGAGGCACGTAAACTCATGCTAGCCATCTGTTCATCTGTCTCTATGGCCAGTCAGCCAACTAGCCAGCCATCTGTGTCTGCCTGTCCCCTGCTCTCAGTATCTTTTGATTCCATCAATCAATTTTAACTAAATTCGACAGACAGGTAGTGGTTCCAAAGGTGAGAAGTTCCTACAGGCTTTGGGAGAAGTGATAGCTGGGTGGATGAGAGAGACCTAAATGGTGCTACTTACAGAGGGAAGGCACCTGTGTAAGCAGAACTGTTCATTGCTGGGTTTGATGCGTTCATTGACAGCCAACACCAGGAGCCGCGGGGCAAGAAACCAATGTGTGGAAATGGCCTGTCTCCTGCCTGGTTCATGGAGGACTGGGGAGGGGGCAGGAGCTGCTGAGTATGTGTGTGTGCGCTGGGGAAAGGGAGGGCATAAGGGCCGTGGTGGCAAACAAGACACCATTTAAGGTGCGACAGGGAGCTGAATTAGTGTGGTGAGGGTCTGAGGGATGAAGAGATTTTGGACACAACTTGGTAGGAAATATGGCTTTGTTCTTGCTGCCATTTCCAGCAAAAATGGCTACTAAAAAAAGGAGTTCATGCTCAGCAGCTAGGAAAGGCATAGGCAGAGACAAAGCTGCCCTGGGCTGGCCCAGATAGTACAGCCGGCTCCTCACGGGCAAATCGGGGCGATCCATCTGCATTTTCTGAGAGGTCTGATGGCTATGGCAGGCGTTTTGCCTCCCTCCAAGTCTTTCCCTGCCTCAGGGATCTGCCTGCCTTCAGGAGGCCAAATGCTCATTAATTTAACTCCTATTGTACAGGCTACAGCCATGGCTTTTGAAACCCTGATTTATATTGCCAGTTAGTGCCAAGCGTTGCAGATATAGGCCAGGGCACCCACTTGACAAAGAGCAGAGAGACAAATGTTCTCTCTCTCTATGTGTATGTGCTCTCCAAATTCAGAGTGCCTCGTGGTCCACAGACTTCAAATGGCAGGAAGATAGTGGAGTGCAGGGAGGAAGAGTTTTCATATTTGGAATAACAATAATTCTTGTCTTATTTTTCCTCCTTTTCTGTCTTCCTGGTGCTTTAAATATGTACAGTTACTTTAAAAAGCATTCATGAGGTACCCTGAAATAATTCCCAATTTCATAAATTAAAATGTACTAAATATTCCCTCTTCAAGCACCCGAGGTGAGGCTGCAGGGGGAAGCACATCTAGAGGTTTCTGTGGACTTGCTTTGCCACATCACTGGTTTTATGCAAATAAAGAACGTTTAATAATGGAGAATCACATTTTTCTAAAAACTAACTATAGGAACTTCTTAAACTAACTTAAACCTACCTGCACTCTGCAAGCAGTCCTGCTGTACAAGGTGTGGGACCAGATGTTCTGCTGGGGTTAACCACAGAGGCAGAAGCTCTACCATTTTACCCCTGCTGAGTATCTGGCCCAAATCTAGTAGCATAGTCTGGGCATAATGAAATACAATACGAACAGGAACTGTGTGGTTCCCATACAGCTCTCAGAACGATGCTAATACTCTCCAGTGAGAGGCTCTAAAACGCTCCATTGCTCATGAACACCTGCTTCACAAGCATACTGTGCAGGAGTCAAAGAGCCCGAGACATAATACCTGCAATTTTCTCTGAACTGTTATAACACTTTTAGCAAATCCTGGGTGGAAAGTAACCTCCTCCGGTTATAGATATTATTTTGCTTCTTGACCCACGCCTTTTGCCAGTATGTAGAGCCTTACAAGTTATTTTCTTTTGGAGGAAAACAACATGCCTTGGGTCTTCACATGGCCGTGAGCATGCTGTGGTCCAGCTCCCTGGAGAAGGGGAGTGGATGGGAGGCTGGTGGCCAGTTCCCAGCTCTGGCACAGCGGGCAGCCACCTGCAGCCTGCCCACAACACCCTTACGCCACTCTCCCTCCCTGCGATAGTTCAAGGGCTTCTTCTGCTGCTGCTCAGCATTTTTGTCTGTTGCCTCTCTGCTTTTTTGCCTCCCTTCCTGGAGTCATGCCTGTCCCCACCTAATATCCAGGGAAACCCATGGCTTACAGTTTGTTCTTTGTCTGCACCTTGCAATGCCATGTACATTTTGGGTAGTGGCTCTAACTGTGTGAGCTACCATATTTCAAGAAAGGAGCTTGCATATACATCTTAAATTTATCCTGTATGGTGACTTTCATGCCAGCTAGCATCAATGGGATATCCAAGCTCCAATGTGACAATATAAAGGAAAAGCTTTTCAAAGGCATGAAGATCACTGGATTGTAGGCTGGTCACTTCCAGTAAAACAGATCAGGGCATGCCAAAAATCCAGGTTTGCAGCTCTGAAAAAAATTTTAACTCTAACGTCAAAAAGAGAAACCAGCTCTGCATGCCTTCGAAGCCAGGCATCAGGGCCCTTCCATCCCCCTCAGAGAAGCAGCCCTCATCTGCTGAGAGTTGCTCCTTGCAGGAGCTCCTTTCCCTTCCTGAGTCCTTCCAAGCTGTGAATCAGGTCCCTGGGGTGGCTCCTATCACATGCACTCACTTATGTACCCAGGTGCATCCCCTTGTGGGATCTATATACCCTGTTACCCTGGAACTAATCACAGTGGTGGTTTTTTTGAACTAATTCAGGACTGTAGGTACCCTTAGTTTCGTAGAAAGCAAAGCATGACACGCTGGAGCACAAGGGCCTGTAGCACAAGGACTGGTGTTGAGGATGACTAGGAAAAAGAGATGGGGTGATCTGAGCCACTTCTGTAAGCTCTGTCTGCCATAATCCCACAGGAATGGGTTACCAGAGCCCTGGAGACACCCCCCTCTTCCCACCTTTCCAACCCAAATAATTGCTAACCAGCAGCACCGCAGACCAGCCATACTGATGCCAGCTCTCTCCATACTGAGGGAAGAAGGGCCCGATGAAATCAATGGGCAGCTTCCATTTACTGTAATGGGCTTTGGTTTGGGTCAGTGGGTTTCTTCCTCCTGTTAACCATTATTGCAGTTCATTGTGCAAGGCAGGACTGGAAGCTAAAAGTGAAATAATCCAGTTCCCGTGGAGAATGAAGACGACCCATTAGCAATGCATGCAGTGCTCTCTTGCTTGCATTTTCTCTGTCTGTCTTTCAATTGTGACTGGGTTACAAGTGGAGGAAGGGCTGAGCTTAGTTTACATAACCATTTTTCGTTAAAAGGATTACTCGGAAGCAAGTGTCCTGTGCACAGGTTTCCTTGATTAGTCCTTGACATTTCTGAGAGTCAGAGGTCTCCCCACGCTATTCAGCTTTCTGACAGCCTTTTCTTCTTGCTTAACTGATGCTGAAATTAGATTTTAAAATTACCCGATAGTCCACACTGCCTCTTATTGATAAGTTGTATGAGTTTGTCTGCACTATAATGAGAGCTGGCTCAAGGCTACCAACTGTTTGCCATGAATAGCCACTTGCTCCTTGACTATGCCTTGCTCCTTTCTAAATCCCTCCAGGGAGCTGGTTGCCACACGTGTTTGCACAGCTGAGTCTCGCTGGTATTCATGTTCACAGACAGTGAATGTCAAAGCTGCATCTGTAAGTATGTGTGGGAACCAGATTTTCAAGCCCTGGGGGAATTGCTAGCATACTCCTTCCGGCAGAGACTATCTACAGCTATGCACCAACACAATGAAAACCACTCTTCTACCAATATCAAACCCGGGTGCAACGAGCAGCCCCTGGGGGGCCAACGACTTGGTTGAGACCCAGGCTAGACAGCTACAGGATCTTGATTCCCCCAGACGGGTGAGCATGTAAGTGAATAATAAACCTGTTTATGGTTAATAGACCTTTTAAGTGTGGCTAGGACTACTTGGATACAGTCCAGAGAAATACAAGCTGTTCATGGATATGCCATGGATATACAGAGGACCTGTACTTGTCAGATAAATTATTCATTACAATTTTCCCAGCTCAGCTGTCTTATTGACCTCGTATCACTGACTAAGAATGGTCTACAGAGAATAAGTGATGAGGTAGGACCAGGAGAGCAGAAAGTTTGGATATCTGGAGATCAAGAATTAGGATCAGTTGAAAGGCTTGCAGTCTTTGGAGAGCTAACATTGGAGATCGGGGCTTATGAAATTGGCACTGGGAGAAGCACTGGGCTAGAAACTCTGCAAGGACTGGAATATGCTTGTAATGTTTTGCTGAAACCGAGAATCAGCATGTCTAAGACAACTCTGCCGTATGGGTCAGGGTGCTGGAGCATGAGAAAAGGAAGCGACCCAGAGATATGAACTGTAGAAATGAGCTGGCTGGAAAGAACGCTGCGAGGGCCAGGGCTGCAGAAAATAAAAGATGATGTGATGAGGAAAACAGCTAGAACAAGAAACTACCCTGCTACTGAAGAGTTGAAAAAGACAGCTGTGATGATTTGGATGTGTGTCAGGAATGGCCCCTAAAAGATACCCTACATGGCAATACACATAGGAGTGTTAGGAACTAGAAATAGAAGAATACTGAGTGTTAGACAGGCAGTATGAAGAATAACACTAAGCTAAGTGGTTTGAAGACAAGTCAAGTTGGGAAGCTAATCCAAGGACAGACAGGGTAGAAGGAATTTAATTCACCCTCTTTACTCAGTTGATGGACTAGAAATTTAAAAAATAATTACAATTTTCTTGGTTCAACTAACTAATAGAAGGGTTTCACTCTTTTTTGTAGAAGGGCTACAAGGTTATGGGTAGGCTTCATTTGTCCAGATGTTGACACCTACATCTGAATTGGTTGTCTTCATGCCTTATATAATTCCCAGGCAAGAAAAGGCATTTCTGGTGCGCCTAAAGTCCGTGTCCCAAGCTATACCTGCCACTACTGCACGGCAGGCCCAAGTATCTGACTCAGATGCCCCTGTCTGAAGCATAGGTGAGACAAGCCACCACTGCACAAGACTGCAGAGAGCTAAGCCAGCACGTGCAGTCAGCCCCAAGGGTGTTGGGGGACTTGGTCTAAGAGCGCCTTTCCCACCCAAGTGAGGTCCATCAGCACAGCCTGTGGTGCAGGTGCTGCAGCCAGGCTGAGGGAGACATGAGGCGCCTCCCTGGCACAGGGAAGGGGTTAGGGTCCTGCTCGCTCCTGCGGCTGGTACTTATGGCCAGGCAGAGAGGAATCACAGTCCTGCATGTGCTGGGGGATGCAATTCATACATAGGCCCAGATATTTTATTAAGATCTCAGAAACCTGCGGCCCAAATTCTCCAGAGCTTTCAGGCACCTACATACCTCTGTGATCCTTGGGGTATGGGTGAGAGGCAAAGCGCCTGGTGGGAGAAGGTTTGAGCCTCAGTGGAAGAACTCGTCCCATCATTATACGATTCCCCAGAAGAAACAAGACTTTAGCTATTTCCTGTAAGTAAATAACGTGGTATCACAGGGCTGACTCCATCAGTGGGGTCTTCTCCCAAGGGAAACCACCTGAGTGTTGAAGTCTTGGCTAAATGCTCCCATCCAGTGTGGTGGGAGCTCTCGTCCTCCTCCTTTCAGGGCCAGGTGCTAACCCAGCCTTAACCCGAGCTCCCCATGGGGGGAAAAAGATTAAGAAAAAGGAAAACACAGGAAAACGGGCATTAATTCACCAAGGCAGAAGAAGCAGGCAGGCTGAGGGGCAGCAGGGCCCGTTTTAAAGAGCGGGAAGGTAGAGAGCATGTTGGAAACAGTGCTGGTGGCAATGTTTGCCATACCAGGCCTCTCTGTGGCTTCTGTGCTTTTTAATCCCCTAGTCTGGCAATACGATGGTGTTTAAAGAAGGATGCATGGAGCCTGGCAGATTTGCCTGCAGAGGGGGCACCTCACAGCCCAGGGAGGCTGGCGTCACGCTGCGGGCTGCCGAGGGGGCTTAGCCATCGAGCGAGCTGTCGCTGTGCCGCGGGAGACTGAACCACTCTGGGGGCCGCAGGTGAGGGGAGCCACGGGGCCGTCACAGCTGCCTCCCGGGAGGGTGGACGGCTCAGCAGGCTTTTCCGTGCAGCTTGTTCATGGCTTTCTGAAATTCCTCTTTGTTTTGATTTATGTTGAAATTTATATGTACCTATCCCATCTTTTTGCACTTTGAAATTTACTTCAGGCAGCAGCAAAGGGATGGTGGATATTAAACGAATAATTAATGAACAGAAGCAGTTAGTATGGACACAAGATGTAAAGCACTGCTATACAAGGAAATAATCCCATCACTATTCTCATGAAGATAAAACATGTTCCTTATGTAGATAAGGATATTTGGCTTTTCGACTTTCAGGAATTCATATGAGATTGACTTAGTCAAAATAGCAAATATGGCGAAGTAGGAAGGTAATACCTTTGATTTATATTGTTGCAGGAGTGCTCTTCTTTGGAAGGATGTCTTGTACCGTATCGGCTCTCCTGCCACCAAACTGCAAGGGGAAATTATGTCTGGGCAGAGACAGAAAGGCCCGACTATCAGAGAAAAATAGAGGAGGGAATTAATGTGTCAAATGAGAATACAGGTGCTTAAAATTCCCAATACCAAGCAGCACATTGAAATCCCTGCTGTGGACTGTGCATCTCCCTCTACCAGTCGACTTCTGGGAGACACCTGGAAAATGCAGACCTCCTTCTTTCCTACCCCACGTAAGGTGCATCCTGCAGCAGTGAGCAGCCCAAATTTGCAGAGTTTCCTCGCTGCAGGAGGGTTATGATTTATGGAAAATTGAGGGCATGGATAAAAGGTTTGCAATTTTCTCTTGCTGATGGAAACCTGTAGCCATAAATATATATGCAGAGCTGTCTGACTGATAGATCCATCAGGGCTTGATCTTCCCTAGGATTTAGCTGTCAATCAGTCAAAGGCAGTTGCTTAGAGCCTGCATTTCATCTCTGCTCCCACAGTTGTTTAGTTCGCTGTTAATCCCAGCAAGAAGGGCTGCTGCTATCTTTCCCTGTGTGGCCTTGGCCCGCTCCTCTTCCTCCCCTTCGCGGGAACCCTGGGATGTGCGGGGAGCTCGGGCAGGGTGTGCGGTGCGGCACACATAGGGCTTTCCTCTGTGATTTCCTTTTATGACTTGGACATTGCTGACCGGTGCTCAAGGACCAGTTTAGAAGAAGCTGTTTCAGCACATGGATTACTCGGGAAGTATTGGCCCAATCGCTTGGTGTTAGGAATGGACTAAACAAAGAACATTGTGTGCTCTGCAAATCATCCAATATTGTTCCCATACAAACCCGGGGGAAAAGGAAAAAGAGCATTTTTGATTTCCATAGGGTTCTTTTTCAAGCATTCAGGAAGTGCTACAGGTGGACTTGTGGCTGCAGAGACAGTGAAATTGCTTAGATCTGTTAGCAGTAATAGTACATTGGTTGGACCTCTTTCCAGCAAATGATATTTTTGCCAGGAGAAAATACCATTTCAAAACACTGGAAAACTTTTAAGGGAATATCTAAAGAAAAAAAAAGAATAAAATCCTGGAAGCAAGGAAGGAAGCATTGCACTAAAGTAATAACATACTTTGCTTCAACCGTTGCATGGTAGAATGCTTCACTTACTTACTCTTCTGTGAGGCAATATGTTGTTCTGAAATGTATTTAATGTAAAAAAAAAGAAACTGTCAGTTGTTGAAACAACAACAAATGCTTTGACAGGCACAAAAGGATCCACTCATCTTTTCAAAGTTTAGTTGCATAGGAATTTCCAGAACTTATTGGTTTTGATCCAGCATAGAATAAAAGTACATTTCAAAAAACTGGGGAATTCCTGCAAAGTGGAAATTCCAGCTCCCGCACAGCACTGCTCACTCTCGGTGGTTTTAGTTTCTTGCTTTTGCACTCCCTCGTTTCTCTCTGCTCCCTGCTGCAAACCAACGGAGGCAGTGGAAAGAACCACAGCACGTCACGAGACGTGACGCCAGGGAGAAAGGGAAAAAAAGGGAAAAGGGAAAAAAGCAGCAGCTCAGAAGAGCGAGGAGGTATCCCAGCCTGACTGTCCTTTCCCCCAGGCCATGCTTTGTCCTGCCCAGCACACTCGCTGGCTGGGCTCAGGCTGCTGCAGGGAAAACCTGCCTGTGCTGGCACCCTGCAGGGTAAAAGGCAGCAGGATTTATGAGGTTTGGCCACCAAGGCAGTCCAAGAAGATGACAGAATGGGGCTGAGAGTTCGGCCGGACATCAATGTGAAGGCTGGGGTGGGGGGTGCTTGCGACGACAGGAGGGTACTCCTTGTTGAGGATAATCTTAAACCCTAAACCCTAGCCCTAACCCTAAAGCCTAACCCTAGACCCTAACCCTAAACCCTGACACCTAACCCCTAACCCAAACTCCTAACCCTAAACCCTAACCCATAACCCTAACCCTAACCCTCCAAACTTTCAGACAGCCAGAACAACAGTTTGAGCAAATGTCTGTAGAAGAGCAGTGAGAGCCCTCCTGCAGGCTGCAGCACAGGCAAAGCCCGGGTCCTTGTGGGTTTGTCCCTGGAAGGAGTGTGCTTATTTTGATCCTCCACTGTCTAACCAAGTGTATCTCAACCTTCAGCCTTCCTTGCCTGGAGCAGGAATAGATTTCTCTTCTCCACCTGAACATCTACATCTACCAAATGAATATGACTATTCCTATCTCAGCTGCATGTCCCCTCTGGAATTGGAATTTTAGGTGAGGGATGCTTAAGCACTTGTGGGCAAACTGCCTTTGTCCTTCTCCCACCATGACCATCTAAACACATTTCCCTTCAAAACGTGGCCAGAACAGGGTTGAATGAAAAATGACTTAGCTTTGGATGAAAATTTCATGGGAAACTTTTTCACATCCCAAGTGTTTGCTTTTTCAATCTATCTGGTTTCCACATTTCAGCACTACCAACAGAATTGATTTTCGTGGAAAAACCGTAATGATGACCAAGAAAATCATCCAGGCTTTCTGCTCTTGCAAGCAACAGACCTGCTTGCCGAGGCACAGAGTTTGCCATCCCAGGCATACGTCTGTGTGGGCTCACGCTGGCTGCGCCCTGGCCCACAGTTGCAGGGAGACACGTCCTTCATGGCCCACTGATCCCAGACACATGCAGGTCTTGTGTGTGCCTGCACATGCCTGTGTGGCTGTGCTTTATTCCTCAGCATGTTTTGGGCCCCTGCAGCAAAATAATCCAGCATGAAGCTTCCCTTTAGAATGAGAAAAAGGTTGCACAAGAGCCACCAACGGATCTTCTGTGCTGCACTTCAAAACATGCCTATGTCATGTACGTATCGCTTTTACAGAGCTCTGCTCTTACATGGTCCTGGCAAACACTTCTACGCGCTGCTGCAACATACAGAGAGTGAAGCATATCGTGATCTTCTGCAGCATCCACGCTGGTCCCACACGCAAATTGTCCCATGCTGTTATCACAGAGTTACATTACCAAGTGATGAGGCACTGGTGTTTGGACCTGAAGCAGTATGTGCTTCCAGTCAGGGACAAATAAGTGTCTGTGAAAGAGAAAAAAAAGAAGAGAATTGGGAGGCTGAGAGGGAAAAGTAGTGAAATAAAAGAATAAATTCATTTGATGTGACAGAAAGTAATTCTGTATTGTTAAAGAACACCACATAGTATAGTTTGGGTTCTAGTTTTATCTCCTGTGATTCATAGACTGACTCATATCAGAGCATTGCCAGTTACATAAAGTGATATATTCTTGAAGATGCGTGATGTCCTGAAATTTTCATAATGAATAAAACTCAGATTAGGGCCTCTATTGTTACACTACTGGATGGTACTGGCAATGACATACTTTGGAAAGAAGCAAGAACAGGCTGGCAAGGCTGAAGTCAACACAAGCCTGTACTTTAAAATCAGGAGCAAAAACTTAAAAAAAGACACAAGCTCCCTTGCAAGATAAACTCACAGTATTCGGTCACTGACAGTAAGGGAACTAGTCAGGATACAGACTGGTATAAGACTGGGGTTAATGAGCCCTATTTCTGTTTCCTAATAGAAATGTATGGGGAAATTGAGGGCTGTAGGATTGGAAGAGTTCTTCTGGGTCACCAAATCTAACTTCCTTTTGCTCCTAGCAGCTCATCATGGAGTCTTGCTTGCAATGTTACTGTGCTTTAACCGTGGCTTGAGTTGTGTCCCTAGTATGCCTGGTCAGAGGTTGTTCTGGAGCCTGCTGCAACCTTCAGTGGATTCCCGGGCTGAAGTGGTCTCATGGCAAGTTTCTACCAAATTGCTCTTGTAACAACACTGGTTTTTAGTTCAGAAAGCTTCTCAACCTTTTCAGTTCTCGCCCTTGAGGCATTTAAAATGTTTTCATAGCCTCTTTCAGCCCTCTCTCATTAGGCTAGAAATGCCAGTCTCTGTTAGCATCCTCTCCAACCTTGGAAGAATTGCTCTTCCAACTGCCCTGACAGCTCTCCCTGCCAATTCAGAGTGATTGATTTCACTTGTCCTGGGCAGCTCATTGACCAGAGCTGGCTGTGTATCCAAGGCAAGGATCCACCAGAGCCCTGAATGAGGCTTCCTGCTCCCCATATTGTTACGTCCACACGGGGCGTTCAGAACCGTGTCATACTAGCAGATCAGCAGATATACATAGAGTTACTGCCTTTCCCACCTGATGATCTTCTAGCTTACTGCAGCCATGGCTGTTAGTCCACCAGAACATGCCCTTGCATACTGTGTTGCTTCAGTGCATCCCATGTCTTCTGCTCCAGTCCTCACGGTGAAATGATTCTTTGCACAGGCTCAGGGCTTTGGCAGAAAATAACCATTTGAAAACATGAGCTGCATGACCAAACTTTGAAATCTGGCAGCTGCTCAGCCAGAGGAACTGATTTTCTCTGCTGGGAATGAATAGCCTGTTGCGTTATATGCAACTCCAGGCACTGCAAAGCTTGGAGACACATGGACCCTGAAAGCCCTCATCTTGAGACATGGGCTTTCTCGGAGAGGACCAGGGCACAAGGCCGGCCACAGTGCTTGTATTCATGAAGCTTGCAGTGCTGGGCAAAGACACTGAACTTGGGTCCAGTGATGATGCAACATCTACAGTCCTCCTGTTGGTTGATTGTTGCTGTGATAGGGGTTTAAAATTTAGATTAGGTACTTTCATTACAAGCATAGTTGCTTCATCTATTTTTTCATTTCATGTTTCCATTTATAAGGCACACCTATTGTCGGCACCTGGAATATGTGGAGTGAGCAATTAGGGTAATTATTTCTATTAGGATAATACCAGAAAGTTCTCAGTGAGGGTCAGGATTCTAGGATTACACATGGTGTTCAAAAACAGGACAGTTTCTCCTGGCTATCTTATAGCCTGTCTCTTGCTTAGTAATTATTAAGCTAAGCAGCAGGCAATTTCCTAAATAAGCATGGAATAGAGACCAAGCAAGGGCCCGAGGATTTGGCCCCCTGACATTGCTATATAGTCAGAGCCAATGGCATTGACCATTGCCCACGGAGTAAGTTGCTTCCCTCTGAATGAAAAACCCTGGGAGAACTGATGGGCCTTGCAGTGTCCCCTAGAGATTACTGAGGAGTGTGAATCACCTCTTCACTGGCCATTGAAACAACGCATCCAGCAGGACCATAATGGGATGTGCGATTAATGTGGAATAAACTATGCCACAAGCAGGATACTGAGGGCTCAGTGTGGCAGTCTCACTCTACCACAGACTTGCTTTGGAGTCCCACACAGTGGGTTTCCTTATGCGGAGAGTGTTGTGGAACCAGACTCCTGCTCTTACATAATAATGCCAGATGGTGGAACTTCAATGAAAGTAAAGGTAAGACCATGTGGAGAGTCGCACCCTACCTGCCTTCACATATAGTAATTGAAATTCAGATGGTCTGATAATTATGAAAAAAAATTGTGCTGCTGACAGTGGTATTAAGGGCTACGTCTTAAAATAAAGGAGGGCTGAGCCCTTGAGTGTCCTGTTCAAATGCCTATTATGATATTGCTGTCCAAGAGAGCAATGAGTAGTTTAGATCTCTGACTTCCCAGAGCTGCTGGATTTTGACTCCTTATAGCCTGAGTGTTTTGAGGACTTCTCCTCATTGGCTGCCTAAGAAGGCAGGATCTGAGAATGCTGCATAACTGCGGTTTGATTCGCTCACTACTTTCTTGAACATAGACTCCACAGGAGGCACGCTGTCATTGTCAGTACGTTGGTACACTGTCAGTGTCATAGAAAGTAACCTGTATACTGCCTTTGTCTCTTTTCGAGATGCTTGTCTAACTCTGGACACCATTGGTTTTGACAGAGGTTTTTTTAAGAATGATCTTCCCCAAATAGACTGAATAAAATTCCATAATTAAAAGTTCAATTATTGCTTAGATAACTTTAGCTTAATTGCCAGTTTTGGCTGAGCAGAATAGTTGGGGCATTAGGGAATTACAGCTAATGCAAACAGAACTTTGATGTATTTCTTCACAATATTGTGTTAAGTAAAACCCTTGAAATCCTCCAGTGTTATTTTAAAGAACTGCATGTGATAAGTCAACTTGGTTTTGTGCTCTGTGTGAAAAATTGCCAAATATCCCACAGGGCAAGTATGAAAAAG
This sequence comes from Dromaius novaehollandiae, assembly GCF_036370855.1. Classification (NCBI taxonomy): domain Eukaryota; kingdom Metazoa; phylum Chordata; class Aves; order Casuariiformes; family Dromaiidae; genus Dromaius; species Dromaius novaehollandiae. The sequence goes on from NC_088098.1 coordinate 195,582,435, forward strand.
CAGCAGAGAAGACATTCTGAAGAAATGAGACTTTATTGACTTTCTCATCCCACCTTCAAAGGCCATCAAATATTGTTGGAGACTGTGATTTCACAGTCTCATTGTGATTCCAGAGGGTGGGTAGTAAAGGGAATCTCATGTTGGTGTATCATCAATTCTGTGTTTTTTTCGTTTTCAAAGCAGAGAAAAACCCAAAGCAATGGAGATAGAAATGATAGAGAGCAAGGAGACAATGCCACTACTTGATTCAGTCTCTTCTGATATCAATGATAGTTGTCACTGCTCCATCACAAAGACAGGGTTCATACAGAAGAGGAATAAGATGGAAAAGCAAAATTCATCATAAAGGAAATGACTTCTGAGCAGATCAAGAAAATTTGGATCCCAGATCTGGCTTATTTTCTTTTTAAGGAGAGAAATAATGAAGAGCAACACAGGTATCTATTTAGTCTATGGTATATTTTTCTTGATCTTTTCTGCTTTAGACTTGCCAATACTGATGTCCAATACAGCAGATTAAAATGGAATAAGCGCTTTTGCTCTGTGCTGTATCATATTTCTGTTTTGCAAGCGGTATGTCCTCAATAGAAAAAACAGCACACAATCAACCTATTAATTCACATAGGACCACCCACTGGCCCAGCTAAAGTTCAACAGTAATGCTTCCAGCAATGAGTCAGTTCACTGGAGCACAGCTGTCCTTCATGTGACTCCAGTTGGACTGGAGCAGAACTGTATTGGCTTTCTCTGCTCCTCTGTTTATCAGGCAACAAAGAGTAGGATCTACTCAGCTTTCCTTCATTTCTGCCATCCTCTCCAAACCTATTAAAGTCCTGAATGACACATTTCACTACCAGTGGCCACCTTTGGCCATATGGTTTCATGCTTCAAGGGGCAGAAGTCTTCTCTTTCCTAATTGTTTAGCCTCCATATAGACTCTAGCATCCTTTATTTATCTATTGCCAGAACAGTCCTCATCTCAAAGAACTTACACTGTGAGCTTGGGAATAGAGATTCATATCCTCCAGAGCTTTTAATGACTTTAGAGCTATTAATTTTCAAGGTCTACTATGAATGACAGCAGGTGAAGATCTGACACTGACAATGTAGAGAAGCAATAACGCAAACACAATCTCCTAAGTGAGTATGTGATGTGAACAACAAAGGAAAAGGAGCAACTAGGGAGAGCTATGTGTTGAGGAGGAGAAAAGAAACATAAAGGATAAATGAAAAAGTATGTGGAAGGATAAAACTGAGGAGGGCTCAAGCAATAAATGATCTGAGGTAGCTCATGCCCAGTTGTGGGTGAATCGCTGCCATGAGGTGGCGTCCACTGGTGAAATCAAAATGTGCAGTGGCCTTTAGAAGTGTTGTTAGGATTCTTTTCCCAGGTGTTGCTTCTCAGGGTTTGGATCCAGCTGGAGATGGGATGATATGAACTCAAATGCAGCCAGTCATTGATATTTCTTCCTGGATGGCTGTGAGGAGCTGGGTTTTTTTTTTTTAATTTTTAAATAAAATGTAAGAGAGTAAAGAGTAAGAAGAGAAGAAAAGGAAAAAAGACAAGCTGTGAATGAGTGAAAATATAGGGTTTATTTATTAACACAGAATTTAACATCCCAGTAACGAACCAATTGTTCCTCGTTACATCGTAATATGTGTTCTACATCACTGTCTCCTGCAAGGCTGTTTCTCTTAGCAGTGGGAGCAATTCTTTCATGCTAGACTTTGAATCTGATTTCCAGATTAACTTAATTACTTTCCAAATGAGTCAAGATACTGGAATGTTTCTGTTGGATTTGTCTAAAACAAGCTTTTTCTCCTTTACTTGGAGAATCACTTCTATTTTTGTTTAGAGTTTATGAAGTGCCTAGTCTTGCAGTCTTCTGCAGCTAACTCATTCTGAGGGCAGCTTTCCACACAAAAGGCTTTGTCCAAACAGATCCTGGGTGCTGCGGCAGATGAAATGCATGAAATGATATATGTCAAGCTGCCTGATTAGACACACACTTTCCAGTAAAATTAAAGGGAGAGGAGTATCCTAGTTCCCTGGCAACTTTGAACACTTTTGCAGATATCTCTGTTGTGATGGTGGCCAATGAGAAAGGAAGTGAACCATGGGAATATGCATTGAGCAGCTTATCTGTGTCAGGTGTTGGTTAATATAACTGAAAGGCAGAAGTTGTAATTGGACATGGGGGCCAGTGCTGAAGTCAGTAACTCATACATGCTCTGGTGTGAGGAAAGCAGATAGGCCAAGCTGGATTTGGTAAATGAATATCATTAAGCGTTATGCCTACCTGAGCACCAAGGTGGAAACAAAAAAAAGAAAAGAAAAATGTGCTCTTCTATGGGTTTAAAATATTTAACAGTGGGTAAATGATCAGTTCTAAGCTCTGAAAAGCCTGCTTAAATGAATCATTGATGAAGTGAAGAAGTGAATCTTATTTAATGTATCAGTTCTTGGAATGGGACTCCAGGCATTTCAGTATGCAAAAGAAAAAAAAAAATCCCTGAAAGTAACTACTTGCATGGTTTCTTAGAAAGCGCTTTGATTTGCCAGCATGTCTGAGTACTAGTTCATCTCTTTGACTTGCCACTATGGTACACTGATGTATCCTGACCTATATTTCAGCCACTAACTGGATGACACACTGGCATAGTGACCTGACTTAGTAGTCATACTGCTTTATCAGTGTGATTAGCACAATCAAGACTTAACTCCCAGCTGAAATCAGTGTTCTCTGGTGATAGGTCCAGGACAGTACTTGGCTCTTGTGAATGGTTCACTTTCCTCATGCAGAGGTGCTTAAAAGAGTGAGCATATATTTGGGTCACACACCTAGATTTCATGGGACTGTGTTTATCTGCATAGTGGGGAATGAGCTGATCACTCTATTTTTGCCTAAACTGATTTATTCTGCATTCTTGTTAGAAATGTTATTCCTTATGGGGAAAGAATTCCTGACTGCAGTTATATTCGTTCTTGTTACTGAGCCATTCTCCATCTCGTTTCTGTTTAATTTACTTTCCTAATGTTGTCAAGTTTCTTTCAAAATTAGAATCTAACTTTTGATATACCAAAAATAGCAAGTGGGGCTCACCAAACAAAAGACAAGTGGTATGAAGCCTGTCTAGAATCACCATCCTGGAGACTAATGAATTGCTGAAGAGAACTTCTAAAAAAGAAAGACAGAGAATAATGGAGCTATTTTGGGATGGTATTTTAAAATCAGTGGCTGTCTAAGAAAGGTGGCTTCTAGCACAGGTTTCATTATAATTGGTAAATGGATCCACTGAGCTCAATCATACATATATCCCACAGGCTGACAGCTCACATTCTATTACCTTTCTTTAATGCTGAATTTCTAACTGATAATTATTTTAATGGAATGATTATTCTAGTTTGGAACAGTTCAAGGAATTTCTGATACTGGCAAGTAGGTGTATTTTTAAAAAATCTTTTGCTTCATATAAATTTGCCCTATAATTGATCAGATAAGTCTCTGTAATAGAATCTCTAGAAAACAATCGGGGTAAAATCTATCATTTTATCTCCTTTGAGTTATTTAGAACCATTAGACAAGATTCTCCATTCTCTCTTTTATTATTTGTTCTGTCAATAAAACCTTTGGCAGCTGTTTAGGAAACAAACCTGGAGTTCAAAAACTCCCAGTGGGAATTGTGGTGAATATAATTTCATTATACACAGCACAGAAAACATACTATTCTATTTGCTGAACCTTCTGTGGTCTACTGGGGGAGTCCTGGAACACAAAGAGGAAAATGCCTCCTTTATGGCTTTAAAATTGGATCATATCTAAGTTTTAATTTTGAGCTCTGAGAGGCCAGTGCCAAATAAGTCACTGGCAAGATGAAGAAGAAATATGACAGACCCCAATTTTTTTTTCTGTTTGTCAGTCTTGCCCTTATGCCGTTTTGGACATGGGACAGACAAATGTTTGTATAAACCTTCTCCATTCTGCAAGAGACTACAGAAAATAAGTACCTGGGCACAGGAGGTGGTATTTTAAGGTAACTGAATGAGAAATAAAGGTATAACTATAAAGGATGTTTACACCATCTCTGTCAGGAGACAGATTCCCATTAGGGTAAATGTCCCTGTCAAGCAAACTGCAACAAGTAGATACATGAGGAATCAGAACATCTGCTTTTCAAGAAGCATCATCACATGGAAAAGCTCTGGGGGCTAATGGCGCCTCTGCTTCTCATGGTCAAGGTAGGGGCTGGGGTGGATATATCCATGCTGGATATTTCCCCACTTATTGCCATTATGTGGCAGGGGATTATCCAAGGATTTCCTCTATTCTGAATGGTCATGAAGAGAGGCATGCGGGTCTGTGATGAACACACTGGGAAGGGGGAGTCACTGCAAACCACTGTCTTCCCTCTTTATGATCACAGGGGAGGATAGGTCAGGATCTGGTGTTGTCCTGTTTCTTATGAACCAGAGAGGGCAGTGGGGAAGGTGAAAGATGGGGCAAGGATAATGTATTAGCCCACTCAAGTTTATCACAGAATCACAGAATGGTTGAGGTTGGAAGGGACCTCTGGAGATTATCTAGTCCAACCCTCCTGCTCAAGCAGGGTCACCTAAAGCACATTGTACAGGATCGTGTCCAGGTGGGTTTTGAATATCTCCAAGGAAGGAGACTCCACAACCTCTCTGGGCAACCTGTTCCAGTGCTCTGTCACCCTCACAGTAAAGAAGCTTTTACTCATGTTCAGATGCAGTTCCCTGTGCTTCAGTTTGTGCCCGTTGCCTCTTGTCCTGTCACTGGGCACCACTGAGAAGAGTGTGGTCTCCTCCTCTTGACACCCTCCCTTTAGATATTTCTATACATTGATAAGATCCCCTCTCAGTCTTCTCTTCTCCAGGCTGAACAGTCCCAGCTCCCTCAGCCTTTCCTCACATGACATGCTCCAGTCTCCTAATCATCTTCATAGCCCTCTGCTGGACTCTCTCCAGTAGTGCCATGTCTCTCTTGGCCTGGGGAGCTCAGAATTAAAGCTTATTTATGCTCATGATTACTACACAGGTGGGAACAGGTGGGCCTCAGAAACCCCATTTTTATAGCCAAGAGAAGGGGAAACACTTGCTATCTTTTGCACCAGCTGGTGCAGGTGTTCCATGTCCTGCTTGCATAAATGTATCTCAGATCTCTGCCTGGAAACCAGAGACAACTCTTTGACTGACCAGCATGGAAATCTCTCGGGAGATAAGCCTAATTTTTTGCTGTTTAAATAAAACTGATGGGTGCAGGCCCGGTCTCTGTGAGGCATCCTTGGTCAGCTCTCAACAAGTCAACCCAGATAAGTGAAGTACTTCTGGAGAGGACAGGGAGAAACTTGTCAATGAGCTAGAGATTCGCATTCTGCCACCAACTGACAGAAGCATGCAAAAGTCGCCTGCCTATGCAACTCATGCTCTTGAAAAGCTAGATCACACTTGGAAGAAATTAAACAGGACTGTGGATAGCTCATCTTTGGGGAAATTTTTATCAGGTGTCCATTCTTTGTTCAACTTCTGGCAAGAAACAGATGATATGTCTTGTTTGTGAAAGCCCATGGGAACAGCAAGCTCAGAGGTTCAAAGGAACTCAGGCTGCCTGGGGCTGCTGGAGTCTGGTTCCCCAGTCTCCACTGTCTCCGCAGGCATTGTGATAGAGGAGAGGAGCATATGGTTTCTATGGGGAAACTAAGACACCCGGGATCTTGATATTTTCTTTGATTTGTCCCTGAATGTATGTATCAATGGCAAAGACTAAACTGGCCCATTTGGTATTCAGGAGGCCTCAGCAATCTAAAATATCAGGCTTTTTTTTTTCTACTGTTCATGTGATCACTTCTCTATTCCTGATAAATATATATATATATCACAAATTTGTGATATAAACTGGTAAGAGAGAACAGCCTTTCTTATTCACAGTATGCCATGATAAGTCAGTAATACCCTGTGTGTCATCAATTCCCTCTAAATAGGCCCTCATAGTCTTCACCACAGTCTCAGCGTGCTCTGTGAATAGGGAAGACTCAAAGCGGTGGGGCTACAGTTGCAGCCTTTGTGAAAAGTCAGCTCTCTTCTAGCATGCTGTGTCTTGCAAAGACGGACTTTATGTGATTAAAACCAGTATTAGAAGAAAAAACACCAAATGTGGCTGGCTCAGAACAGCATGCTAAGAGCCAGATATAAAAAGCCATCATTGACTTTTCAGCTGAAAACTGGTCAGCACCTGGTCACTGACAATGATTTTCAGAAAGGGCTGATTGTTTGAATGGTTTGGACTCTTCTGTCTTGTTCGCAGATACATAGCATGGAAATGTATATAGACCCTTTCAGCTCAGGGAAGAGATCTGGCCCCAGGACACTGTGTGTGTACGGACCTAGTACTCTGCAATGCCTTGTCATCCTCTGTGCAGCCCTTGGAGTATTTCAGCCTGCACAGCTCTGTGGATGAGCAGCAAGTACCTCTTTTTTAGCCCTCCACGAGGAAGCATGATCTCTTTGTCTGGATTCCTAGCTGAGACTCATCCCATGTCCTGAAAGGCAGAACTCCGTCAATCGTGTTTGATCAGCTTTCTTTGCTGAGCAGATTTCAGCCAACTTTTGATCTGTGGCTGGTAACTAGCTGGCAGCCAGTTCTTCAACCAGATGTTGGCCTCTGGCTTCAGGCAATGGGCTTCTTGAGAGGGCACCTGCTGTGGCAAGAATTTTACCCTGGACCTCAAAGAACATAAATTACTGCCTGATCATATACATCTTGATTCTCTGCAGCCCCAGTGAGAGCAAGCTGGGACATCCTGACAGGAAGAACTGTTTGTGGTCAGTTTTGAGAGTTACAGAGAAGCCTGTGGTGAAATCTTGAAAGCAGTTAAACACCCAGTCAGATGCCAGAATTGCTCTTCTTATCTGTGAGTATGTTTTCTCTCTGTGGGGTAACATTCCTGGTGCATATACCGTCAGTCTAGTCTCACCATGTCCTCCTTTCTCAATAGAAGAGGTGCTCTTCCACGTGATGATGCCTCAGTCACGACAAAGGCACATTTGTGCTGGCAGAAAACAGGCAAACTGCAAGTAGTACTAATGATTGTCCTGTAACATACCTTCCTCTGTGCCTGTCCTCACTTCCATCAGAGCAGGGTGATTCAGAGATGGCCAGGTGCCAGCCATTTTGGGGTACACAGTTCTCCAGTAAGTTGGTTACATGCAGATAACAGTGCAGCTCAGTAGGGCTGACAGATCTGCCTGTTTTGCAGATGGCTGCAGCCTGTTCTCACCAGAGGGGTACTGAGTGCAGAAGTGAGTACTTTCTCTTGTGAGTTCACATCTGCTCACATTCAGGTAAGTCCAGCTTCTTGAAGGAGTCATGGTATTTTGCTCAGATGAACACGGAGCATCTCGACTAGGATGTGGTCAAGACCACCCTTGGTGAGGATCACACTGTCTGGCTACTTGTTTTCCCAAAGATCTTGGATGCAAAAGAAATTCCAAAGAATAAATATCTGAGTCTGTACCTTTGAATGTGGCAATAAACATTTAGAGAGCAGCTCAGATATGACGGTGACGCCCACAAACTTGCCGCTGAGTTTAGCATCTTTTTGACACTGAGCTTAATATGCCAAGTGCATGCCCAACTGCTAGCATACGTCAGAGTCTGCGTTCCACACTTTCATGATCTCTATTTGTCAGTGCAGAGGCATCCAGAGCGCTCTGCCACTGTGATGAGAGCACCCACCAGGCACAGGGCACACAACCAATTCACCAGCTCCTGTTGGGACGATGCCATGGACATGTCTCCTGAGAGACTTCCTCTGAGTGGAATTTGATGAGATGCTGTCAGCAGGAAAAATCAAGCACCTTTTCTGAGCTTTGTTGTGCACAGTTCATTCTGAGGAAAAACAGATAGGCTACGGTAGTAAATAACCTACAAAGAAAAGATAATTTTCCTAATTGTTAGCAAATCTCCTGGGTGGGAAGGGAGGGAGCAGAGGGGAGAGTCTGCCTGCCAGGCATGGCTGTTTGTGTGGGTACCTCTGTTTTAAGACCTATGACAACAAAACACATCACAGTACAACTCTGAAAAGCACTGTGATTTGTAAAGCAGTTCTGCAGCAATTGAAGCTGTGCGGGGTCTGTTGACCAACCATGGCTTGCCTTTACCTTCTCAGCTTGAGATGGGAATTTCATTAAACCTCTGTCATAGGCCTCGTTCTTCACTTAAATTACAGCTCAGCAGTGGTATTTAACAGGCTTTAACTCAATAGATGTCTTCCCATGTAGACACCATCTTGAACCACACCTGTTCCCCGAATGCTAATTCAGGCTGCAGGCATCTCTTCTCTAGTACGTATGATTTCCTGCCAACAGGGCAGGGCTTGAGCTGAGCCACAGATTTGTACATCTTCTCAGGAGTATCTGCCCCCTTCTTAGTCTTGGAACAGACTGTCCTGTTTCAGGCTGAAATCTCCGAACTCCAGTGGTTTATCCCCTCCTCTCTAAAGAGGCAAATGCATGTCTAATTGCCTTTATCACCTGAGCCATGCAGAGGAAGGCAGTTACTGCCGCACCAGATACATACAGAGGTTTGGTTTTTTTTACCTTACAGACAGTGCAATGACTGCTGTCCGCTTGTCTGGAAAAGCTGCTGCAGATGCAGGTTAATGCTGATACTTCTTCAATGGTTGGTGTCAAATAATAACATGGTTGATGTTGCCTAGGGGATTAGCTGGATCCTGCAATGTCTTCTGCTGCTTTTTGGTGCTCTTGGCTTGTCTATCTGCTGTAGTTGCTTTCCCTGGCATCAAATCAGTGTCAAGCTACAGCCTCTCTGACACCCTGTGATCTCTCTCACTGCAAAAAAATTCAATACTGTAACATTTCATCATGAAACCTGCTGGTGAAATCTCAGCACTGTGCTGGGGTGTGCAAGGCTGTGAAAGTTTCTTCAAGAGAATCACCCTGGCACTGGGAAAGACATCCTGCCTCTCGTGAAGGAGGAAAAAATATTAATTTAAATTGTCAGCATCAGCATTCTAGGATTTTGCTTTTTCAAAGTCGTCAGGTTGAAGGAAAACATATTTTCAGCCTTTGGCCCGATGAATACAGAGCAGAGTTGACCTGAAAGTTGTTTGTCAGCCTGATGCTTGCCTAAACTGCTTGAATCTTATTTTCCACTTGGTCTAATCATCCCCAGCCTTGAAATGAATTGTTCTGGAGCCAGTATCTGGCAGCGGGAGCACCCAGACCTTGCGGGCATTGTTAGAGCTGGGTTCCTGCAGCGGCTCTTCAGAGAACTCTCTCAGTCTCTTCCCAAGTTTCCACTGTTATTCCCCTACTGCCACCATATCATGTTTTCTTGTTTAAATAAAAGCTGCCTGTCTTGGTCTGGTCTCTGCAATGTGTTTCTAGTCAGCTCTCATCAAACTAGCCTGAGAAACTGTGGTGCTTCCTGGGAAAAAATCCCAGCAAAATACCCTCTGCACTATCCAATAAATCAGATGCTTGCACTCCAGCACCCTCTGGCAGGAGGGTGCATAAATGGTACTGCTGTGCAGGGGGAAGGAATCCCAGGAATACACAAAGCATAATAATAAGAGGAGACTCATGATTAGACATTCCTCAGCAATAACAGTTTGAGAAGCTCTTGCCAGAGCTACTTAGGGCATGCCACTGTGCTGAGCTGAGGTTACACAGCGCTAAAAAGCTAATGATCAGCTAATGCTGAAGGGAGCAGACTCTGTCAGATGTCGTAGGTCTGTGTAGTTGCCAAACAGCATGTGGTGCCATGTATGAAATAGAATGGAAAATAGCTCCTGTGAAAGAGGAAAAGCATTCAAGGAAAAGAAATCACACAAGGAACTGCAGTGCTGTGGCTCTGTGGCAAACACCACAAACAAAGACAACACATGCCATTTGGAAGGAGATGAAAAATTTGCAGCGGCTTCATCACTTTGCAGCATTAACAGAGGTTGCCAACAGCTCCAGAACACACATGAGTTATCAGTCTAAAAAAAAGGGATATTTCTTTATTTTAAATTGCACAGATGCCCAAACCAGCATGGTGGTAGAGACAGCTTTATTAACACTGAAGCAGAAGCTATCGATAATAAAAGATAAGCAGGTAAACCCCAAAGTCTGCATGAACTAATCTTTACTAAGAAAGGATACGAAATGCAAGCTCAGGTAAGAACTAAATTGAATATAAATTTGTAACTGTGTATGTGCAGGAAACAGAAACTCTTATTGTTTGGGAAATGTTACACACCGGATTTCAGCAGAAAGGATGCTCACTGCAGAGAGAGGAGACTGAAACAAGTGAGAAATCAGAACTGAGGAGCTGGGAAGCTCTCAGTCAAATCCAGAACACACTTGGAAAAGCCCAGCTAATCTGTGTGTTCACAGCCTTGGGGAAGTTCCCCTTGCCCTTTAACTGGTGCCACAAGAAGTCAGTATTCATTGCCTTGGGAAGGGGAGTGGGTAGAAGAAGCACCATGCTGGATACATGGCAGTTGCTCCAGATCAAAAGCAAACAAAAATCTCTGATGATAGAGAGATCTTTCAAAAGATTCCCGTAAACACGTTGGAAGGAAGCACTTTCACTGCAAGCATGGGGAATGTTTACTTACAGGTATACTTGATGCCAGATATTTCTCTACACGACGCTTCAGTGGTCTCTGGCAAGGGCTATAAGAAAACAGCACATGTTCGTTCACATTGAGCACTCTCTTTGGGAGACATTATTTTCTCCAACCACCACTGAACGTGCACTCAGCAGCCCAGACATTTTCTCAGGCCAACCAACCATTTTTTGTTCCACTTCCTGTGAGGAAGGATGGTGACTGTCCCCACAGCTCTCTTAAAGAGCAGGTCAAGCAAACAACTATCATCAGGAGTGACACAGGTAAAGCTAATGCTGCCTTTGAGCTAAAGACTTGATATAAGACACCTTCATTTTGCTTTTCTTTTTTCTTGATTCTAAAACCTGAGAAAAAAATAGTGGAAGAGAACATGCCAACACACCAAGCCACTGACACAAACTGGATTACTTTAGCTAATGCACTGTGAAGCTAATGGAAGACAGCTGCAATGTGCCTGTCCTACCAGATAGGAAGATTTATTGGACTATTTGCACCTTGTCTTCTTCAAGCATCGCCTGGGAGCTGCACATTGCAGATATGTCTGAAGGAATAGGATGCAAATCTTACTGAGATGGAGAAGCCAAAGGAACCACCTGAAGTCCTCCTATGTGATGTAGCAGTAAGTACGAAACCAGGTTGGTGAGGTAGCTATGGGCAGAACCAGAGGATGGATTTATTGCCTTTTGACAGCAGTGGTGCTGATGTCTTAGGGGAATATTTCAGGACAAGTGCCAATATGGCCATACAGCTCAGAAATTAATGGGACAGTTTTAATCCATTTATTTATGCTGGAAGCTATGCATTATGATGATCCTGATTGTAACTTGTGATTACATTTCGCTTGGGAAAAAAGTTGTGGGAGGATGTCTCTTTAAGGGATTCTGGCAAGAGCCTGCCAAAATGAGCTGCGCTAACACAGCCCTGAGCAGCTGGAAACAGGCTTTGAAAGGAGTGTGTCCCTGTCAGTGTCCTTTGCTAGGAGTGATTGCAGAACATATTTAGCTCTCTAACATTTAAATGTGCAAATGACTGCTCTACGAGTCAATTAATAGCTCCAGTGCTCCTGGCCAGCCTCGCTCCCTTGAAGGGCAAAAGTCAGCTCTCTGTGACTATTATTAATGCCCATATAATGCTGCAGACATGTTCTGACTCTTGTTATGGTGGACTCCAGACACACGGCTGCGGAGTCGGTGTTGACCTCCTAGCTGAATCTCCCGGATCTGTTTAACCACGATGCTCCCTCCGCCAGGGCAGCATGTTTTACACCCCTCTTCTCCGGGACAGATGAACAACCAAACTCTTGTCTTTGCTTCGAAGAAAAATTGCTGCCACATCTGACACAACTGAAGTCAATAGGAATCAATCTACTATCTCCAAGAAAAGAGCCTTGCTGCCCCAGGGGAAACCTGCCTCCTCTCCATGCCGTAGGATCCACTCTTAACTTTTATAGCAATTCTCTGCCACTTCACAGAATCATCTCAGGGAAGCATCAGAGCCTGGTGTGCCTGCAGTGCATGGTCATCTAAGCACCTTTCTCGTAATTGTGCCATGAGTCCCCGCAGTTCCAGGACACCCACAATCCTTGCAGCATTGAGTGAGAAGGCTGCAGGTCCATGGTGAGTGTCACAGGGGCAGCACTTGCCAGGGGGCAGTGATGTTCTTGTCAGACTCAGTGAACCCTGCTTCAGGTCAAGGCCGTGGGCCAAGCCATAGGCACTGGAGGCACAGGCTTTCTCGGCAGCCTACCATGACAGTGACATCTCCACACAGCACTGCTTTGGCTTCTAAAGAGTGGTAGAGTCAGCCTTGTTTTGGATGAAAAATTTGTACAGGGTGACTAAGCATTTTTTACTGAATTTCACTTTGCCAGAACATGAGAAAGGAAATGCAGTGGGGGAAGCTGGACACTGAACACAAAGCCTCTAGATTTCATTGATCGTGAGGGCCCAAAAGGAAAGGACAGAGACCAGAGCATTCTAATGAGTGGCCTCTGCTGTCAGAGAGGCAAATGTTGTTTAGTGAGAGACTGCAGGATGGTAACGTGCTCTGGAGGAAAGCATTCAACACTATCAGTGAAAAGCAAAGTCTGCGGGATTTCTAGATGACAGCACTGCTGAGGTAGAACATAGTAACTCCTCTGGGAGAAAATATAAACAACAGCCAACCACTATGACGTTTCAGAGGACTGGATCCAAGATCTGCGTATTAAAATAAAGCCATATTGTAAATGTAGAAGTGGGAAGCAAATGACTAAGAATAGTTAGAATCTCTCATGGCTGCAGAGGGAGGATTAGGTATGTAGAAATAGTGGGTCAGATTAGAAAAGCATAAAGAAAAATGAGCAAATGTTCCAAATTGCGCACCTCTTTCACTGCCATCTTCAGGTTTCCTGCAAGAGTATTACTTTCTACCTGAAGACTACACCAAATGCTCCCTCTTGATTTCCTGGCAGGGGGTAATCTTCTCAAGTAGGAGAGGGAGACAGAGGAGGGAGGGCTGAGGGAAACCCATGAGCAAATAGAAGGCACAAACTTTGCAGGAAGGGCGATGAGCGAAGATACTGGAAACATGTTCCTGCCTGGGAGAGATGTCCTTTTCTGTTTCTCTTTGTTCCTACCAAAGAAGTCATTGCTTTGGTATGGCACAGCCTTCGGGAAGAAAGGAACGGAAGGAAGCAAACCGTAAAGGTACTAGCTTGGGAAAGACTGGTTAAGGCCACAGCTGGTCTAAGCCATCTTACCCTCATGAGAAGGGCTGTGAGATGCCTAAGCAAAGAAGGAGATACAGGCCTGAATGGTTTCATCATGGCAGGATTCTTGAACAGAGAAAAAGAAAGATTGGGTTTGAAGTGCTCAAAAAGGCTAAGCAACCACTTAAAGGGGAAGATCAGATCTGAAGCTTCTGAATTTAGCTATAAAGACTCAAGAAGGAACAGGAGCAGGGTCCCTGCAAGGTCACCTCCAGCAATGTGAAGGTGCCCCTACTCACCATTGGTGACTGTACCCAGGCAGATATGGGACCCTGTGCAATGACTAGCAGCAAAGACCCATTTCATGACCTCTGGAAGTGGTGTGAAAAGTCAGCCAAAACTGAAACTTCTAGCTCCCAGTCTGTGGAGTAACTGCAGAAGTAGAAAGGGATGTAAAGTGTCTGTGAGCACAGACTGCCACAGACACGGGAAGGAAGGAGGGGTAATGGTCTTTCGGTGATGAAGAAGGCAATGAGGTCTATAGGTGCCTTTGCTCAGATATGGACTAAGATGACAAGGAAGTCTGGGAAGGTCCAGGCTGCTGAAGGTTGTGAGCTGAGAGGACCCAGCCTGACATGCTTTTGACCAAGAACAGAAGGTGCCTGGCTCAGGGCATGGCAGATCTGTGGGCACAGAGAAAGTTACTGGTCAGTTAAAGCTCTTTGAAAGAAGGAATTTAATTATGGTAATGACTTGGTATTCTAACAGTGATGCTAGAAGGAAGGAAGGAGCAAGGAACAAAGCAAAGAAATTTGAGATCACAGGTGGAAGGTTTGCTAGAGGTATCAGAGGAGATAATCTGGCCCTTCTTAGGGTAGGGGAAGTGGCCTAAGTCATTGTTAGAGCTAGGCCAGACCTTGGACCAGGAATGAGCTGCTTTTTCAAGAGACTGAAACAGTTCTTTCAAAGACAACATGGTCTGGATCGGGGAATTCAGGCAAAGAAAGAGGAGGTAACTGGAGGAGTAAAGATAAGGGAACCAAGAACAGGGTGCAAATTCGTAAGCCCAGGTAGGATGTAGCATATGTGCATAAGGTCCAGGTGCAAGGGGTAAGAAGCTGAGTTGTGGAGGGAGCTGATCCAGCACCATATAGAAATGCATGAGGCATTGAAGCATTTACAGAGGCACATGAAACAATGGGAAAAGCAAAAGGGTATTTCTAAACCATGTGTATTTTTGTGAGGAAGAGTACTGATACATGTCAGATTTCAAAGTCCTTGGTATAATGAAGAATAGCAAGTTCTAGTAAAAGCTGTAGCAGTGATTTCTTTTGCAGGAATCCGCAGTATCTGGGAACCTTTGAATATGGAGGGGGATGTTCCTCACTCAGGAGCGTTCTTCAAGGCCACATCCAAGGAGGCTACTCTCAAAGCACCAAGTGCCAGCCTTAGCAAAGTTTGATTTCAGCAGGTGTCCCACCATGTTGCCCATGCTGCAGGTGTCAGGAGGACTCAGCATTCTGTCTGCTCAGCATCTGACCTGGCCAAGATTAAGGAGACCACAGCCCTACCAGCACCTCTCAACCTGTTTGCATCCAGCTTAAGTCAAGCAAAACGCCTCTGCAGCTCCTCAGAGTACAGGCTTTGGGTGGGAATGTTTTTCCCCTTGCACACTTACTGTATTGCCTCATGGATATGACATACTTTCTGGTTGAGAAATACAACCACCTCTAAAGAATTCAAGTTCTCAACAGTCACAGGGTTTGTGATTTTCTTTTTTTGCTTTATTTTAATGTCAAGAAGACATTTTGCAGGGATTTTGTTGGGGATTTGTTAGGTTTCCCCATCAGCCCAACAGGAAATTCCACCTTGGCAAGAAAATGTGGAAAGAAATTAAGACTCAGATCTACAGAGATATTTAGGTACTTACATCCTGCTGAGACCATGGGATTTAGGTCCCCAAATGCTTTTGTGGGTCAGTTCTTTAATCACAGTGCCTTTGGGGAGAGGAAGATTTGGGGATGGAAGGTGAAGTTGGGGAACAGTGCAACTCACAAAATAACAGAACGGCTGAGGTTGGAAGGGACCTCTGGAGATCATCTAGTCCAACCTCCCTGCTCAAGCAGTCTCCCTAAAACAGGTTGCCCAGGACCCTGTCCAGATGGCTTTTGAACATCTCCAAGGAAGGAGACTCCACAACCTCTCTGGGCAACCTGTTCTGGTGTTTTTCCTTACGTTCAGCTAGAGCTTCCTGTGTTTTAGTTTGTGCCTGTTGCCTCTTGACCTTACCACTGGGCGCCACTGAAAAGAGTCTGGTCCTATCCCCTTTACACTCTCCCTTCAGATATTTAAATACATTGCTAAGATCTCCCTGAGCCTTCTCTTCTCCAGGCTGAACAGTCCCAGCTCCCTCAGCCTCTCCTCACATGACAGATGCTCCAGTCCCTTCATCATCTTAGTGGCCCTTTGCTGGACTTGCTCCAGTAGCTCCATGTCTCTCTTGTACCGGGGAACCCAGAACTGGATCCAGCACTCCAGGTGTGACCTCACCAGAGGGGGAGGATCACATCCCTCGACCTGCTGGCAAAGCTCTTCCTAAGGCGGCCCAAGATACCACTGACGTCCTTTGCCACAAGACTGTTCCCTTTAAAGACAACAGTGACTCATGTTATAGATGGAGTCCTTACTAACTCCAGGAGATCTTGAGAGAAGGAAAACCCAGGGTCTGGCGCAGCGGATCGTTGGATGAGAGAAGACGAAGTCCCCAGGAATGACCAGTGCTAACTCAGGCTGGAGCCCAGCGGAGCAGGCACCTCTCCGAGGTCCGGGAGCCGGGGCCTGGCAGCGGAGGGTGGGCACACCTCCCCTCTCCCAACCCCCTGGCCTGGTCCCCGGTCGCAGCGCTGAGGAGGGCGGGCCGTGGCGCCGCAGCGAGGGCGGCCGGGCAGGCTGCTGCCGCCGGGCCCGGCCCCAGGGGTGCGGCGGGGCGCCCGGGGCCGCGAGGGGGCGCCGCAGGACGGCGCGTCCGCCCGGGGCGCGCCGCTGCCGCCGCATTACCGCAGTCCCCCTTCACTGAGGCGTGAGCTGGTGCCTCGTGTCAGTGTCCGCCGCAGGCTGGGCGCATCGGTGGAGCCGGCTGCCTCAGCTCACCTGCCCCGCGAGAGCAGGGCCCTGCAGCTGCCAGCGCTTACCGGGATGTGGGACTGGTGTGATGTTCTGTGCTGGTCCGGAGCAGGTTGCTCAGGGCTTTGTCCAGCCGGGTCTTGAAAACCTCCGAGGACGGAGATTCGACAGCGTCTCTAGGCAGTCTGTTCCAGTGCTTAGTGATCCTCACGATGAAATGTTTCTATTTTATACAAGTTTGGAATCTCTCCTGTTTCGATTCATGACCATTTTCTCCCTTGTTCTGCCACCAAGCACCTCGGTAAGGAGCCCCGAAAACCCAGAATTGTTGCCAGGGCACACTACTCACTTGCATGTTTGTTAATGGGATTCTAACATCTTTTCTGAGAGAAATCCCTATCAGTAGAGTGGGGCTTGGAAACACCGATAATTTGACTTGATTTTCTTTTCTCTCAAGAGATCAGCTGAATTGCAGTCATAGTTTTGCTGCAACATTTTGCAAACAAACACCAAGGGGGTCCTGTAGCCTCCCAGTCTTTGCAGTGTCTGCAACACAACCGTATTCATGGCTTTGCAGTAATTTCCCTCGCACTTAACACAGCAATTGTTGTTTACACAATACTTTTCACAGGCTCCTAATTCATGTTGTGCGCCTGGCTTTCTTCAGAGACCTCAGTGACATACCCAGAAACTAGAACCTGTTTTTTTCTTTTTTCAGATGCTGGGGATCACACCATCATATGGAGCAGTCACAGAAGGCAAGAAGAATTTTGCTTATCATGAGCTGCCTGGACTGTTTGAAGAGATGTTGAAATTAAGCAAGGCCACTAGTTCCTTCCTTGCAGCAGATGCATGTGAATCCTCTATCAAAGTCAGATATGTGATACTATTAGAAGACTGTATCTAATTCAGATAGAAAGACAGAAATAACCAAATCCATGCATAAATGCAAGGACTGAACTGGAAAAAATGGGAAGCAGCAGAGCAGAGTGTAGGAACATATATTAGCAAAATACCAGAACCATGGAAAGAAAATACCAGAACCATGGAAAGAGGATGCAAGTATGGAAGAACATGCCACATAAAAGCAGCAGTAACTGTTCAGGCTAAGGATTTTTGTCTTCCCCAGTATCCTGCTTCCAGTAATGGCCAGAAGGAGCTGTAGAATGGAAAGTAATAACAGTGCAAGTATGTATTCCCTGTACTCCCCTGAGAGTACTCTCCCAAACTCCAATTCTTTTCAGTCTAGACCCTGTTGTGGTTTATCTGTAACTCTGAGTGGATCCCTCTTCCAAGTACTGCTCCAGTATCCCCATAAAATTTTGCATCTAGAACACCTCTTATTGAAGAGTTCCACAGATCTACTAGGCACTGTGAGAAGGACCACCTCTTTTTGTTATTTCTGAACCTGTCTTAGTGTCATTTGGTAGTCCCTACCTCTTTTCCTGGAAAAGAAGTGAACATCCTTTCTATGGACTGATGGGAACCACCTTCCCCACAGCACTCATGATTTCACCGATATCTAGTGTATCTTTCTGAAGCTGAATATTTCAACTCTAATCAGCCATTCCTCAAATGGAAACCACCTTCCCCACAGCACTCATAATTTCACCGATATCTAGTGTATCTTTCTGAAGCTGAATATTTCAACTCTAATCAGCCATTCCTCAAATGGAAACCATTTCGTATCTTTAATCTTCCTCTTGCCTTTCTCTGAACCTTTTCAGGCTCTGGCATCTTCTTTTTGAGATGTGGGTGCAGTTCTCAAGATGTGGAAAAACTATAGCCATAACAGTGTTTTCTATGTAGTTCTTTGTTCTCCTAATGATCCGTTACATTTTATTTGCTTTCTTGATCATTTACTGAATGATGATACAATGACAGATGCTAAAGAAAACTGAGACAAAGCAAGAAGAAAACAATTAGTTGAGTCAAAATCATCTGGGAAAGGATGGTAAAGTAGGAAACTAGGGTGGTGTTAGAGGCCTCTTTTTATAAAAGCCTAGACCTTTAGTGTCTCTGTAATATGAACAGTAATAAATATTGCTGGGAATTGTCAATATGGAAGAGGTTAATAGTCCAACTGCAGACTCAAGAACACAGGGATGTGATAGTACACTTGTTTATCAGTCACAGGCAAAAGGCGATGTATTTCAAATTTAGTCATGGTAGTGAACATATAGAAGACCTGGTTAGAATAAATAACTTTGGATCAGAGTACTGGTAGTATTTAAATGGAATGGGAAAATGGATAAAAAGTATCTATCTTTCTTGTTTGTTTTATTTCACAGGGAAAATTTCAAGAAATGTAAGAAAAGCAGTGAGTGGAGTTAACAGGTTTGACTAGCTCAGTGCTCACATATAGAGAAGGCTAACAGTTTGCATAAGAAGTAAAAAAAATCTTTCTGGAATTTGGAGTCTGAACAAGGGAAAAACTAATGGGAAGTTCTCCAGAATTACCTGGCTGAATGACTGCCTAAGGAAGGATACTAGGTGTAAACAGTCTATGGGAACGGATAAGGAGGTCAGTCAGTCTAGGCAGCTACGTCTTGAAGGTCAGAAAATGTAGGAATTCAGCAGCAAGTGCCAAAAGTCAAGCTGAGTTAGACCTTGCAAAGATTTCTGAAGATAAATGCTGAAAGGTTTGGTAACCATACAAACAGAAACAGAATACAAAAAGGAGGAAGTAGGGCTGCTGTGTACAGAGTAGAAGGCTGAGATCAAACATGGCATTTGGATCAAGGACCTTAGATCAAGGGCCAGACCCAAGAGGGTACTCAATGCTGTAATGCCAGGAAGTTAATTTGGCTCTGGGAACAAAATTCACAATACTGAGGAAGATGCCTTAAGTCCTTTGTATATTAAGTGAGAGAAAGTTATATTCCCAGGACCAGAATCTACTGCATCCTTTGTGGGGCCTGAGCCACTCACGAGGAAATGCTGAAGAGACTTGTCTGAAATGCTGTCTGGTTCTAGGTCTGTAACAAGGCTTCAGCCTCTCTGGCTAAATCTGTGTTTGCAAATAAAATATGGTTAGGGCCCAGGATGGCGTACTAGTCTGTGACTGTCTATGCTTTCTAATAGTTAGGATGTTCCCTGCTACAGGTGTGGTCTGTGCAAGACAGCCCTCTCCCAGACAAGGCCTGGGCACAGTGCATGGGGCAGCATGGGACTGCTGTTCCCAGTAAGCTGTTTGGAGGTGGCCACCTTGTTTTGGAGGAGAACAGGGTTTGCTGTGTGGATACAAGCTGTGCTGTGCAGCTTGTCCACAAGGACAGAGAACAGCATCTAGCCCATTTTATTTAGAAATATAAGTCTAGGCTCTGATACTGGGATACTCTAAATGACTGAGATGTTGCTGAGGTATCTTGGATGAATTCAGTTGTGTACTGCTTAAGGGAAGTTGTTAGGGGTCATTAACAACTGGATCACTGTTTTTTCAGTAGGGATTAGTAGGGATCCCCTGCATAGTATAGCCCAAGTAATTATATGTAGCCTAGTCCTAAACCTTTCTCAACCTAAGATGCACTAATCTGACTTACTGGGAGAGTTCTGTAGACAGCAGGATGCATGGCATGCTGTATCCATCCATTTAAGCCGAGCCCTCAGGTTCAGAGGAGTGCAAAATTCCTGGGCAGAAAAGAGCAACATGACTCTTGTTCTGTGATAAGTGGCAGTCAGAGGGGCAGAGGGATTCTTGGGGTTCAACTGCTGTTTAAAATAAAAAACAAACAACCTGCCAGCACCATCTGAACTCAGTGTTCACACTTTGTGTTGATTGTTCTCTGACTGCTCCTGGTAGAACGGGGGCTTTGGTACTAAGGGGAAGGTGGGGGTCATTTGATCAGATGGCATCTGAGCTGATTGGCCTCTGTAAATTTGGAAGAGGATTTGGACCACTGTGCTGAATTTAGAAGCCTTAACTCAACCAAAGTTGCATGGCAGGTTGCCAAGTGCCTCTTTAGATTTAGCCCTAACTGTCCAAAGTTTCCAGCAAAGATATTGAGAAGGGCAAATAAGCATTGCTGTTGGGAGCAGGGATATGCACAGACAATTTATGACAAAACTGTTAGAAGAGAACTCACAGATTTTAGTGCACTGTAGCTGAAAAGCAGATAATCTGTATCCCAGAGCTGTAAAAAAATATGAGCATGTAGTTGGAAATCCGGAAGTAAAGATTTTTGTCACAAATCTTTTAAGTCAGAGGTGGAACCACACAACTGGGTGAATTGCAGCCAATGCAGTTACTTTTAAGTTAAGAGTGGGGGGGTGGGATAGGACTTTGGTTTTAGCATTACACAAGATATTAAGGCACATTTTGAAGGAAAGGTATAAATAAAGGTATGGCTTTAAGTGGAAAATGGGACTCAAAGGCAAGCGGGTTTTCAAAAGGAGACCATTCCAAACTAACCTGGTATATTTGATTAAAGCAAATAACTTTCTAGACAAGAGAAATGCAACATATCTAATCTAATCTAATCAGACAGCAGTAAAGTAAATGATACAGTGCTATCTTGGAAATTGGCTAAGCTGAGGAAAGGGTTAGTACATGAACTGGAAGGTGGTAAGGAACTAATAAGAAGAGCAGTGACCTTGGCTGTGTTGAAAGAGGACTACCAAGCTGGAGGAAAGTTACTAATGGAGTTTCATCAGGATCTATCTTGGTATCAGTTTCATTTAATATTGTTTTTAATGGATTTAGCAACAAAAAAACAGATTGTGTTGATGAAACTTGCTCAGATCAAAGTAAGGAGATATGATCAGAAGGCAAATGGCTTGGAGTTTCTGATGACAATGACAATTCTATTGATAGGAATGGGATGAAATGAAACATTGCAAAGAACTTAAGGACATCTAAATGAACTTCTATGAGCTTGAGCCCTGAAGCCAAGCGGCACTGACTGCCTCATGGCACATCTTAAGACTAGCCCTCTCTAATAGGTTTGTCTTGGAGAGGGCTGGTTGGAGTGACCCAAAACAAAGCCAAGAAGTGAACTAGCAAGTGAGTAGTGTGAATGTTCAGGGTCCAGTACCTGAGCTCGGTCTTATGCCCTCTTTTTCAGCAGCACAGCTGTATCCTAAAAGACAACAAATAGCTGGAGACAAATGGGGAGGACAAGGAAACAAGCAGACAGTATCTGTTACAGTAGAGGATGGTGATCTCATCACACTAACAGCCTCCCTTCTCACAAGTTATCTTTAGGCATTGCTGCAAAGCAGACCTAAAAGGGAGATAAGAAGGTGACTGTGGTCAATGGTGTCTTCCACACTTGAGAAGGAAACTCAGAAGTACTTGTTTGCACATTTGCCACACTGGTAATGGACATTGGCATCCTGGTTGATCGGAGATAGAAATCAACCTCTAAATACCAAAAGGGAGATGAGGGCCCGAAAAGGCTTGTGCAGACCAGCAGATGCTATCTGGTGCAATATTTCAAAGAGAGATAGTAAAAGACTGTAAAGAGAGAAATAATGCAAAGAGAAAATAATGTGGTCAATGCACCAGATTAGGAAGAGGGATATTTTTCCAGCATTTTGTCTGGTAATGAGCAGGGCACGCCGGAATTTCTCAAGGCACAAGAAAAGGGTGTCACAATAATCAAGAAAAGAAACTAAAAGTGTAAGAAACCACGTATGTCACTGGCTTCTGTCCCTTCCAGTCACAAGTAAAAACTTCCTCAACCACTAGAGTCATTTGATCTAGAAAAGTACAAAGAACACCAGTCAACACCTTCCACCTTCACATGGACACACTGCAAACACTGCTGCATACTGTAAATCACAAAACACCCTTCTCTCCACCTTCCTCTCAGCTTCCTAGCTGAGAGTTTTAACTGTGGAAGACTGGGAAGATCACTTCACTGAAATTTGTGCAAAAAAGAATATGCAGGACTTGGATGTAGCTTGGATGAGTGAGCTGAGAGCAAGGGAATTAAAATATTTCTTCTCCAAATTCTGTTGAAACTTGCCACAGGACCACTGTAGATGAGAAAGCAAACTGGAGCTGGAAGGACCTTTTGTGATTTAAATAATTTAATTCATCCTAAAATAGTTTTGGCCAATTTAAAATTGTTCCTATGCATAATTCTGGGCTGAAATTGATTTTGGGCTTGAGGTATACAAATTAAAAAAAGAAATTGGACTCTCCCTTTCATCTGTAACTCAGTAATTAGTGCATTCATTTGAGATAGGGAAGATTCACAGATCTATCTGAGGGTGACTTGAACCCATATTTTGAATCGTAGGGCTGACCCTCACAGGAATAATATTTTATCTCTGAGGCTGAGCTTATGGATGTCTCTTGTGCAGCTCTGCTGTTCTTTACAAAGGAAAAACCAGGCAGTTTTTGGCTCCCCTAGGATCCTAACTTCAAATAAATGGTAGGAATTATAGATGCTATAGTTTGCTTAAGAAAAGATATTATAGGATTTAATCTTTCTCCAGTGCTATGGGAAGAGGGTTTCCACTAACTAGGAGGAGGACGCAGGCTCAGCTGAGCAGAATAGACAAAGTGCAACATGTAATTCCAGTTGCAGTTCACTCAATGGGTACTTGACTTTGGGTTCACTCAAGTCAAGAAGAGCCTCTTCAGGTTGTAAAATAAATGTTTTATCCACTTTCCCATAAATTGAGACTCTGGCATGTTCCCAGGAAATGTATTACACAGACTTTCTCAGATATCTTTGTCTCCAGCACATAAAAGAGCAACGTGACAAGGGCGGTGAGGCAAGTCTGTTGACTGTGATGGGGGTCCTTTTGAGGTGAGGCTCCTTCCCCCATGGCGCTTGGCTTGGCAGGAACCAGCTGCACTTGGTGCAGGGTGTCCCAGCACAGGAGGAATGCCTGGTCCTGCCCTGCAAATGGGTGAGATATTAACAGGCTCTGTTGCAGAAGAATGGCATCCAGGAGGCGGTTATCTGGAGCTTCTTGCTGTGTGTATGAGATTTGATCAATCTGTTAAGAGCAACATGACTTATAGGATGTTCATAGTAAGACTAGTAACTGTGGTAAGACTATACAGCTGTGTAATTTGTATAGTCCTGAATAGTTATTTCTGATGATTTGTTTTTTACTGTTTCTAAATATTCAATTCAAACGTCACTAAAAACTCAACAAAATTCCCTGAAAAATGGAAAATAAACCATCTGTTCGGTGACATATAGAAAATCTGTTTGAATGTAGCCTGTTTCTCAACTTTTTTTATAAACATACAAAACCAAAATGACAAAATACATATGTTACAGACATTGTAGCTTTCCCAAGAAAATTGGCTTAGCATTTCTCAGTATCCCTCAGCATGCCTGGATGTTGAGTTTTCAATGATTGGCCTGTGAGTCATCTCACAGCTTGGAATATGCTAAGTGGCTTTGCCAGAAACAATGATCTTTCAAGAGCAGAAAATACAAAGTCTTTTTCATCTCCAGCACTTTCAGAGAGTACAGAACATGTGAACTGTAGTAATAATAATTTCCAGTAAAATCATTGCCTGCTTCCCCCCAAATAAACACAACATTCTGAAGGAAGTTTGCTACACCCATTAAATCCTTATGGGAAAGTAAAGAGAGAAGATGAATGAGAAAACTAGTCCAAGTATATTAGCAGGTGAAAGAACTTTGTTAAGAATGGGACTAACCCAAAGCAGTTACAGGATGTTAGCTCTGGTTATTTTAAGAAAAGATTACAGAGAAAAGGGTGGGACTAAGGGTGGTGGTTTCAGATAAAAATCATCTGTAAACGAATACAAAAAGTCTTACATTACAATAACACCTCCCACAGCTTTGGCTGAGCACATTCCAAAAAGTCCCTTTGGCTTCGAAATAAAATTATGAAAATGCATACAGCACACTTCTCCTTGTCATTTCACTGCCGTAAATTTGGAGTGACTCCATTCTTGGCATTTCTCCTTGTTTTCAGCAATGCAAGAATTGAATTTGGTCTAGAAGCCTTTAAAATACACTGTCTGATTCAAAGGTGACCTCTTAGCCCAGCTTTTGTTGCATCAGTTTTGTTTAACCCTCTTCCTTTGATTTCTGAGTCCCTGAACTATTGCTGAATTCATCAATGCACATGCAGAAAAAAGAAAGAAATGGAATAAAGGAGAAAGGGTGAAACATGACAATATCACTCTCGCCAAAGCAGGAAAGAAGATCCTCCCACTGAAATGGAAATACCCATTTGCAGTTATCTGTCAATAACATTATTTGTCAGAGGTTATTACTGTAAGGCTTGCTCACTTGGAAAGGAGTAAAATAAAAACACCTCACTCCCACAACCAAGCAAGAGGCAGGCAAGAGACAGATAAACAAAACGTCAGGGTTCATTTGATTTAATGTGTACGAGGACTCAATACTGCAATGATGTGCGTTATAAAATATGGCTTTAGAGACTCATCTTACCTGTCACTAGGATACATCAGTGATTCCGCAGTTAATTCCAAACCTTAGTGTGAGTTACAGGTCTAAGTTGAACATCACTTTTCTCAAACAAAACTTATATCCGCAGATGGGCCTGGGAGGTCTAAGGGTGGGACTGTACCCTCCAGCCCATAGACTTGCTTGGTGGCCTGCAATGTAGCTTCTCCACAGCCAGCACTGTGGAGCCTTTGGGATAGCGGGCAAACACTCAGCTTAGGCTGATTCCTTGAGTGGTGCTGAGCAGGACTGCAGCCAGAGCACCTCAAGAGGGCCGTTCATGAGCATCTGCCAGCTTCCAGTGAGATTCAAATGCCGTAGGAGATGGGAGTGACCCCCTTACCCAAAGACGCCAACAGCATGTTGGCTGTTTGAAAGGCAGTGTGTCCTTGTTCCAGTAGTTTCTTCTGGTACAGCTAATGCTTATTTGGAAAAGGAATATCCAGCCTGTCACAATGCTCTTCAAAGCAGGAGACCTCTGTTTCAACTCAAGCATGGGAATAGGTGCAACTTCCAGACTGTCTGCTCTTGCTCTGTCCTTTTTCCTCAGGGGCACACACTGTACACAACTGTGGAGGTTGCAGTGTCTTTTACTGGAGAGCAGGGCCTAGTTTCCTGCTCTGGCACCAGGCTATTGGCTGTTTTGCGTGTGCTTAGGGAAGGAAAGTTGTTTAGTTGTTGCTGCAGCCATGACGGTTCACAACCCACATTATGCTGACAGAGCCCAGACTGAGGTGGTGCCTGTCCTTTGGGAAGCCAAAGTTTTTAAAAATCCTGTCTCCTGGGCCTCCCCATTTCCCCAGATACACACTCCTTTGCACCTTCACATTTGGCTAGATAAATGTTGCAGGAAATGTCCGAATGCTTAGTCACAGTAGGCCTGTCCATCTCATTGCCTTTCCTACTGTGCTCTTGTGGTGGGCAGGCCCTGTATCAGTATTCATTTTATACTTAATTTCACACACCTGGGCTACAGCTGTGCTCTTTCATTAAACAGGGCCAGGGCATGTCCCTAAGCACTATTCCATGACCAGCCATATTGACTACTTATATATTAGACAATTAAACTTGTCCAAGATTTTTCTCTGCTTATGCAACAGAATCGCTAATGTCACCCTATTACATTCTCTTACCCTCCAAAACAGGATAGTGGTATGTGAACAGGTAATGGTTACAGGTTTGTGCTAACAACTCTTGTGACCAAGGATTATCTGGAACAATACAAATTAGCATGGACCAAAACTGTGCCAGGGACTTTTTAAAAATGTAACAGAAGGATGATTTAAGTTCCATGAATATTCCCTAGATTTGTTTGATTTACAAGTAGAGATGGAGTCAATGTCAAACTGTTAGCATTGTCCTTGGCACAGATTTGGCCTGGGGCAACTAGCACTGTCTTGAATAATACTTAGGTATGATCTGGAGGATGTTATGGGCCAGGGACTGTTCCCAGTGGGTGGCTGGGATGTGGCCAGACCCTTTTAAAGGAATGTATTTTATGCATCCTCCTCAGGATTAGGGTTCAGGAGAGAGCACCAAAGATGATCAAAGGCATGAAATAGCTTCCACAGAAAGGAGGACTAAGTTGACTGGGGTGCTTCAGAGTACTTATAAACAAGGAAGAACTGGTTGGAGGTATGAAAGGCAGGGGCAACCTTGGCTGCAGCGACCATAAGATGGTGGAGTTCAGGATCCTGAAAGGAGGGATAAAAGCAAAAAGCAGGATCATACCCCTGGACTTCAAGAGAGCAGACTTTGGCCTGTTCAGGGACCTGCTTGGAAGAATCCTGTGGGATATGACCCTGGAGGGAAGAGCAGTCCAAGAGAGCTGGTTGATATTCAGAGATCACCTTCTCCAAGCTCAGGAATGGTCCATCCCAACAATCAGGAAATCAAGCAAAGCAGTAGGCCTGCATGGAAGAACATTGGGCTCCTGACTAAACTCAAACATAAAAAGGAAGTGTACAAGAGGTGGATGCATGGACAGGTGGCACAGGAGGAATACAGAGACACTGCCTGAGCATGCATGGATGAACTGACTAAACTGCCAGGCTTAGACAGTGTGATCAGTGGCACAAAGTCCGGCTTCGGAGGCTGGTTACTAGTGCGGTCCCCCACAGGTTGGTACAGGGTCTAATACAGTTTAACATCTCCATTAATGACCTGAACAATGAGACCGAATGCACCCTCAGTGAGTTCACAGACAATACAAAACTGGGAGGAATGGCTGATTCACCAGATGTTTGCACTGCTATTCAGAAGGAGCTTGACAGGCTGGAGAAATGGGCAGCAAGGAACCTCATGATATTCAGCAAAGGAAAGTGCAGTCCTGCACCTGGGAAGGAATAACTGCATGGACCAGAACAGGCTTGGGGCTGACCAGCTGGAGAACAACTTTGCAGAGAAGGACCTGGTGGTCCCAGTGGACAAGTTGATAATGGGCCAGCAATGCGCCTGTGTGGCAAAGGCGGCCAACAGTATCCTTGGCTGCATTAGGAAGAGTGCGGCCAGCAGGCTGAGAGAGGTGATCCTTCTCCCCCACTAGTGAGGCCACGCCTAGGTCTGGTTCTTGGCTCCCCAGGACAAGAAAGACACGAACCTGCTGGAACAAGTCCAGTGAAGGGCCACAAAGATAACTGGAGAATCTTTCTTGAGGAAAGGCTGTGAGCTGGGACTGTTCAGCCTCGAGAAGGCTCAGGAGGGATCTTATCATTGTTTATAAGTATCTGTTGGTAGAGTGTAAAAAAAATGAGGCCAGACTCTTCTTGATGATGCCCACTGAGACAACAAGATGCAAGGGGCGCAAACTGAAACACAGGAAATTCCATCTGAGCATAAGAGAAGAATTCTTCAATGTAAGGGTGGTTGAACACTGAAATAGGTTGCCCAGAGAGGTTTTGGAGTCTCCATCCTTGGAGATATACAAAACTGGATCTGGGCACCTCGTTCCAGCTGACCCTGCATGAACAGAGGAATCAGACTAGATGATCTCCAGATCACTATTCTGTGATTGTGTGATTGTGTGATCTCCACTATAGCTACGTAAGGCTAGGAGAGATGGCTCTCACCATTACACCTATGATGGCCACTGCATCCAGATGTCCCTCAGAACAATGCTAAATGAATATTTGGCCCTCAGGATGGAAAAGCGTGAAAGAACCTAAGTTGTACACAACCCAGATACTGAAGGTGATGTTAATATCATGTGTCAATTAATAGTAGGTATTAGTACAGGAACAATCAGTACTTTTATTTTATTCATGTAGCTTGTTGCATTTCATGGTGACCCTTCTGTCAGAAATCTCAGCCCTAAAGCTAACACAAGAACATGACTGAGCTCCAGGAACGGACTCTAGAAAGGAGTTCTGGAACAGAAATAGTTTAAATTAATTGTGGATGTCTGTAATACAGATATCAACATCCAAAATCATTGCTGCAGGCTCCTTCTACAGTTGGGGAGTAAACTAGAGACTCCCAGGGTGAAATGCAGCTGACCCATTTTAGGCTTCTCTTTAGAATTAATGCCTATTGACTGTAAAGTCTGACTACGGGACCAAGCTCGGATGTGGACAATTTCGCTTGCTCAAATGAATTCCTGGTGTTGTCTCATCTTCCTGAAGAACCTGAACTGCAGAATGAGTTACCTTCCCTTCCCTCCCTTCCTTTTCTGTCATACTGCGCAAAGCTCACGGAGCAGGGCAAATCCAAGACCGCACACCATGATAAACTGCATGTCTCACTGCTGCCTGGTGCCTCCCACCACCAAACTTTGAGCACAGTTTTGTTTTGTTCAGGTGTTACCTTCACCGCTCCATCAGCAGGCAAGACTTCCTCTGTAAGTAGGATGCCTACGTACAGCCTGACTGTGAGACATGACCAGTCTGTGTCATGCCTCTAGCCTATCCTTTGGCTGGAGTGTTTCTTACTGGGATGTTAGTATCAGTGAGGTCCAGAATTGAAGAAAAGAGAATGCAGTGAATAATACTGCCATTTCCTATGTTTCATAGATTAAAATGAACCGGAATAGGCTGTCCAGCTGCTGAATAAAAACACAATGACAGATTAGGGTGCAATAAATGATTTTCAAATACAGAATTTCTTAATGATAGCTGGAAGAAGGAAAATTGCAGAACAACTTTGGGGTTGTTTTTTTTTTTTGGGGGGGGGGCTGTTCTTTCTATCAGGAGTTCTTGGATACCTTAACTTGGTATAAAAGAGGTGTTCTTTTTCCTGAACACATCAATTTTAGGACCTATAACCTCAGACCAGTGTTCCCCTTACTTGTTCAGCCATATTGATTAATGCACCTAGGAGATGAACCAGAACTTTATAAGAGTGACTGATAGAAGCAGACTGCAACAGGACAGATATTGGTGTTTGTCTCACGTGGAGCAGCTGCAGAAGAAACACTATCCAATGACACATCACTCTAAGGCTTTCTTTGCTTACCCCAGCCTTTTCAGTGGGATATTGTTAATGAGTGTGGACCTATGGTTATTGACATTAAGCAATTTCTTTATGCCTTTGCCTGCTTATTCACTGAAGGACTGGTCTCCTCATTTTTTCGTGAGGGAAAAAAACAGCAATTCCTTCAGCTTTTCATTAATGACTGTGTTTCTTATCAAACTTTTACTTCAGGATGGCATAATTA
This sequence comes from Dromaius novaehollandiae, assembly GCF_036370855.1. Lineage (NCBI taxonomy): Eukaryota > Metazoa > Chordata > Aves > Casuariiformes > Dromaiidae > Dromaius > Dromaius novaehollandiae. Next base: position 195,611,968 of record NC_088098.1, read on the forward strand.
CTTTCTACATCCTGCATACAATGTTCCCATTAAGATGATCTAGAAGAGAGATAGGTGTGGGGTTTTTTTCTTGCATTTTTAAGTACCACACACTAGTCTTACAACAGTTTTGAGATCGACTGTAATTTCCAGACCTTTTTCTAACCTGCTGCTCAGCCAACTGTTCCCCACTGTTTGTTTTTCCTTGCTAAACTTAATACTCTACTCTTCTTCTTCTTAAATTCCACTTTATTTTGGACAGTTTCTTCAAGATCCATGTTCATTTCCTGCCCCATCCTGCGGCATACTTGAAACTTTCTTTACAGTGGTCTCACCACAGATTTTATTAACAGTAATGGAAATTTACCCACGTCTGGCCCAGACCCCACGCTGTCCCCCTTCAGACATCTTTCTTACTTGACAACAAACTACTGACAGCTCTTTTTGGCCATTTGTTTGTCCCAGTTGTGGGGGCAACCACGATGATTTCATCAACAACATAGTTCCTCGGTTTGGGGCATGACGCTTCGCAGGAGCCAATGCCAAAGGCCTGACTCAAGTCCAGCTGTGTCCATCTTTATCTGTTACAAAGATTTCATCCTCTGCATCGCTCGATCAGTCATACTCTGCAGAAGCTAATCAGACTACAGCAAAGGCAGCTGATGCACAGGCAGTTCAGTCCAACCCCCTCATTTGCCATTTACATAGAGTTTAAGGGGAAAAAGCATAAGCAGGTTTTCAGTACAAGCTTTTTTTAAACTTTATTACCCGGGAACTAATGATATTGTGTTTGCCTAAAGTCTGTGAGCAAAAAAACTCTTCTCAATGTGTGGAGACGAACTGTCTCCCCTGTCCCTTGGGTGTGCGTGCGCTGCTGCAGTTAACCTGCCCACTCTCCAGTTATGTGCATAGCCCAAATTTGTCTAAACTCTGCTTCCCGGCTTTTTTTCTTGTTACCTTTTTCCCAGGTAGATTAGAGAAGCCTTTACTACGCTGTATTTTTTCCTGTAAAGATATTTATACGTTGAATGAAGCCACTTCTCCATCTTTTTGATAAACCAAATGGACTGCTCTCGTTATTATTATTATTTTCTATAATTTACAGCAGATGAAGCATTTCCATGGCATTTTTCTGCCCCGCTTTTCAGCACGCTTTCGCCAACGGGGCTGTCCCCGGCTTCATCCCCCACTACCGGGCGGCGAGCTCCCCCCGGCCGCCGCAGACCGGGGCCCGCGGCGCCGACCCCCGCGGGGCAGCACCGCCCGCACAGCACGCGCCGCCGCCCTCCCCGCGCTCCGCGGCCGCCGAGCGCCCGCTCCGCCACAAGACCAGGCCGCGGCGGCAGCGGGGCCCGCGCTCGGGGCCGCCCGCGGGCCGTGGGGCGGCCCGGCGGCTCCGAAGCGGCTGCTGGGGCGCCCGCAGCCCGCCGGAGGGGCCCGGCGCGGCCCCGCGCCCGCCCGGCGGCGGCGGCGGCGGCCGGAAAGGGCCCGGCGCGGCGCGGCGCGGCGCGGCGCGGCGCGGCGGCCTTCCCCGCCCGCCCGCCTGCCCCATTCATTGGGCGGCGGAGGCGGAGCCCCGCGGCCCGCGCGGAGGTGTAAAGACGCGGCGAGAAAGCGCGGAGGTGCCATGGCCACGCCAGCCGCGGCTGCCGCCGGCGGCGCCGCCTCGCCTCCCGCCTGAGCCCGCCGGTGCGGGGCCAGCCTCGGCGGGGCCGCGGGTGAGTGCGGGCGCGGCGGGCGGGCGGGCGGCGGCGGCGGCCACGGCCACGGCCACGCGCGGGGCATCCATTTTGCATGATGCAACAGCGGGGCGCGGGGCCGCCGGCACCCCTCCATTTTCTGTCCTCTCCTCCCCGCGGCGCGCGCCCCGCTGCCGCTCCCTCCAGGGGCGTCCCCGGGCACGACCCCCTCCTCGCCCGCCCTCGCTGCCGCCTTTCCTTCGCATCGCCCCTTCTTCGGGGCACGAAACCCCAAGCGCCGGGGCCGCCCAGCCCGCTCCGGCCGCAGCGCGGGCCTCTGCGGCGCCGTCGAGGATGCTGCCCCGAGCCGGGCGCCGCGCTGCCCGCGCCGCCTCTGGGCCCTCTTTCCTCCCGCCAGGCAAGCCTGGCCGAAACTCACCTAACTGCGTGTGTCTTTCCCAATTAACCACTCTATTTATTCGCTTATTTATTTATTTATCGCGGCGCTGTAAGAAACACGCAGTGCTGAGAGGTGAAGGCCCGGGTTTTAAGGAGCAGGAATGCCTGGACCTGTTTTCCAGGTGTCCTGTCCTTGTCCGAGATCGTTCCCGACTGACTGCTGTGGTGTGTATTTTTTTTTTTTTTTAAGCTGTGAAGGAGGCTGAGAGTTTGCTGAAAATCCCAGTGCCGTTCTCGGTGCCCAAAGGAGCGCTGCACCCCGCGGGTTCCCGCTGCCGGCCGTTCTTTAACCTGTGCTGCCGCTATTTCACATCTGTGATTAGGAAAACATCTTGTTTGTCAGCATTTCACTGGCAGCTGGTTTGACTAACAAATATATGTCTTCTTTCTTGGCATATATATGTGTGAATGTTTGTTGGAGACAAGCCAGAGGAAAAAAAACACTTAAAAAACCCCCTCATGTAGATTTCTATATGTGACTGCAAAGCTGCAAAGAAAGATTGGGCCTATGTCTAGAAATGCAACTGTATTAGTTAGTTGTGTTGTCACAGCTTTTAGAAACCTTAGTTTGGGAGCAGAACGCAATTGTCCTAGTTGCTGTATGGAGAAAAAGACAGTTGCAGCTCTAAAGAGTTCATAGGCTACAAATACAGGCCTAAGAGCCGATGTTATGAGGTAACGTCTCTTAGGCAGGTAGTTTTACCACCTGCCAGAGGCACGCAGGGTCATTCACAAATACTAGCTTCACCCTCAAGCAACATCCTTGTGATGATGATGTCTAACATCACACCAGCCGCTGGACACCGCTGCCCCAGTGGGAATCCGCCTCCTCTTCTGCACTTCCGCAGGCTCCTCTGAGCTGTGGGGCAAGTGGGGAAGATGTGTTCAAACGTACGTGTGCTGTGGGGGAAACTGGGCAGAGGGACAGCCCTGGCTTTTGGAGTAACGCACTCAGTGATGCTTGGCAGTGACACCTGCCTCGCGTTTGAGCCTTGTGACAGAGTGGTATATTTTGTTTTAGTTTCCAGCTCTTGCAGCGTATTTGTATTTTAAAATGTAATGTCTGGCACATGGGTATTCATGCATATACACATAGTTTCCCAGCTGTATTAGTGTATTCATTGTGTTTGCTTCTGACTTGTGGATAATAGGCAGAAACTTGTATTTCTGGTCAGATACTCTATGGACTTCCATTGCTTTCAGCACTCAGCCTAAATGTCTTCTAAGCAGATTTTCCATATAATGCAAAAGAGGAGGAACTGTTTAATTACATAGGCTACATACTGCAGGTGCTGACACTGACACAAAGTGCAAACTCTTTGATTGCCACAGCCTTGAAAGTTATTTACTTACACATGCTAGTGCTGTATGTTTTGAGTGTTTTGAAGGGGGAAACCTTTGACTGTGTTCCACCATTTATGTGCTTTAGATAGGCAAATTGGCCTTGAAATAAAACTATTTCCTGAGCAGGAGGAATATTGGATATTCAGTCCCTGATTCAAGCTGTTGTACTGACGTGTAAAGTTTTATTCCTCATTGCTCATAGATTTCCTATATTCATCAGCAAAGAGAGAAGATATGTTCAGAAAGCACTCCTTGTTTGGGGTGGGCTGTGACAGAAAATGAGGCCAGCTAGGCTTCTAATTTAAGCATTTCAGTGCTTGAATTTGGGTCAAAATGCGTTATTATGCGTATGCAACGTGCTCTTGAATCCACATGTTGGAAAGAAAACAGAGCTGGATTAGCTAGACAGTAGGAATGTAGCTTAGACAAAAGAGGGAACCCATGTACAACAGGGCAACTCTTTTTCTAATCTAATCAGTTATCAGAGGAGCAGGCTATGAGCTGTATGTTTGATGAAACCTCTCTCTCTCCCTCTTCTTTTTCTTTTTTGTGTGTCAGACTCCTGGCAAATTTCAGGTGGGATGCATCCCAGTGTGGTGTTGTGCCTAAGCTCTGTGTCTCTGCTTTAGATTATGTGACATGTGACAGAGAGTGTAGCATCCATTTTTTAGTCTCAGCTAAGAAAGAAGACAGGAAGAAATATGTTATGGTTTGGGTGAAGGAGGGCAGTGATCTTGTTTCAGTTACTACCTCTGCTATCTTATATTCACCCTTTATCCGTTAAGTTCCTCAACCTTGACCCATGAGGAAGGGTTAATGAGACTTGAGTAGCCCTTCAGAAATGTCACTTCCAGTTTTGTCCCAGCTTTCAGAGGGTAGAAAACAATGTAGTACCTTTAATTCTCTTCTCTTGGCCCTTATATATGGTGACACATATTCAACCACATACAGTCTGTGGCAGGAGGAAGTGATGATGGTTTACCTTGGCTGCAGATGTACCCTGGATGATGGCTTGATCCTGATGAGGTTTGTTGGCTGAGCCACAGTGCTGCCACAGGGCAGATCTGGATGTGGCAGAACTACTTTGCATGTCATGAAGGATGATCCAAGAAGTCATCCTCACTTACGCTGAGTATGTGGAAAAGCTGGTTGGCTATGTATTGAGCAGCAGAACTGGGACTGGGCAGTATGGAGGACTAGTTAAGATGTTCTGGGCATGGTTGGTTTGGGTCAACTCAAGTCAATACTGATCCAGAGTTTAGTAACCCAGAGTGGACCTTCTCTGCTATGTATGTCAGTCTGTTTGGCACTATCCCTGTTTTATTATTATTATTATTATTTTCTCCCATTACCTGGTATATCCTCATCCCTTGTTATCCTGGGGTCTGGAACCTTGCACATCTGTCACGTGCTGAATGACGCTGAAGTAGTGTTCATCTGGCCAAATGTAGATGTCTATGTCCAAGGCAGGCAATCCAGGCTCCCTTTATGGTCAGTCAGAGGAGGAAAGTGGGCATTCCTAGGGTATGATTCATTTCAACCTAGTATGCTAAAACACATGAATGGTAACCTGAAAGTTTCTTTCCACTGATTATAAAAGGAGCCGTGAGGGATTAGCACAGATGTAAACATCTACACTATAAATGTCTGAATGTTTATCTCAATGAACTTGCGAGATTCTCAGATTCCTCAGTGACTTTGGGAAGAGTGGTGGCTGTTTATACTACGGTTGAGTTTGTTCTGGTATTCGAGTACTCCCTCATTAGTGCCATTGCTGCAAATATCACTGGCTACTTAAGCCTACAAAAAAAAAGAAAAAAAAAGAGGCATAGGTGAAACTCCAAGTCAGACGTTGAGGTTAGCGTCTACCCTCTGATTACCTGCTGCAGACAGGATTCATGACAATTTGCCTGTGGTTCTTTGACAGTTTGGGAGTTTCAGAGATTGGGACCTGGCACTCCCAGAGCTTCCCACTGCCAGTGTGGCTTAAGCAACTTGGGGACCCTGCTCTCCCTGGGAGCACTGACCCAAACCATGTTACCTTGATGGTGTGTCGGCAGCTACTGCTGTCCCTGAATCCACTTGAGCCTAGGAAGCAGGTGGCCTAATAAGCCAGAAATCCCATGAGTGATATCTTATACACAGAAGTGCCTCATTTCAGAGTTTCCAAAATAAAATACTGTGAAATTTCAGTTCCAGGTACATTTCTGACTTTCTGGTTTTCACCCCAGCTTAAGGTGAAGAACATTTCAGAAAACTTAATTTTCACAGAGGTGAAACTTTTGTGTTCGTGTTCAGGAATTAGAGTAACTGCTATAGGAAAGGTGTTTCTAGTTTCTTCACTGAGCAGGACTCCTCAGTGGATTTTCCTGTTAATCTGAGCCATTCCTCAGCGTCTGCCCTGCGTTTGTCATCACCACTTTTATGAGAACTCCATGCTATTGCTATCGTTACTGAAATATTAAAATTATTACAGTCTACTTAATAGTAGCATTCAGCTTTGTATTTTGTTCTTGTACATTTCTTCTGCCATTTTTTGAGATGAGGAGTAACCCTTGGTTTCCCTCTCACCGGATGTCCACACAAATATCCCACCTGTCTTTACTGGATTGTAGAGTTTTTGCATTTCACACTTGCCTCATTATTTTCCTGGTCCTTGTCATTTCCTTGCCATGTTTCTTTCATGGTGGATATTATTTGTCCATGTAATTTTTAAATTTACTTGGTATCCTGTTTTTACAATTAAAGACTACCCATATTTATCGAGCAAGCTATGCTTTCTTTTTGAAATCTAGGGCTATTTGATAGTCATCCACTTCTGAAAGTTTGTTAGAAGCCACTCTGATGTTCTAAAGAAATTGAACACAGACTTTTATTCAGCTGGGGCTTGTCCCTGGTACTAATTCATGCAAATGGTTAAAACCCTTCTGGCAGATGATTTATTTAACTCATTGAACAGTTCAGTCAAATGGAAGGTTCTCAAAATAAATAGCACTGTGTGCTCTGACCCGTATTATTCCTGGCTGCGTGGGAGCTTGACTGCCTCATGTTTCCAGGTATTTTAACATAGGGAGAAGAGCTGAGTTATGGGGTAGACGCATGTCATCTCTGGCTGGAGTTGCACCTGCAGAAACGTTTACTACTGCTAGTTGCTAACTGGCATCCCAATGGCAGAGGCAACTGCTGCTTCAATTTTCTGGATGATATGCTAGTGTGAGCTCTTCTTTAATTTGTTTCAGCTCAAGTAAGGCAGGGTAGCATAAGCTGCTTCAATGGTAGGCCTTTGCTAACTTAAGTTCGCAACTAGATTTGTTATTTCATTGCAGTGACTCTTTTACTAAAGTGGTTTTAGCTAGCGAAGTAAATAATATGATGCATCTTCAGAAAAATTTGCTAACTTAACAAAGTTTGAGTGAAATGGTCCAGAATGCCACATGAGCAGTTCAGTGCATGGGTTGGATAGAATGGTAACATCTGGAAGGTGGAAAGCAGAGATGGTGCCAACCATTTGGGGACATTTATCGCTGAGGCCAGTACACTTGGAGCCGTAAGAAGACTTGGGTCTACAGTGCTGCTCTGGATGTCAGCAGTGCAGGGACTGTGGCAATTCAGTGCTTTGAGCAAACCGAAGGTGAGTTTGCTTTGGCTGTGGGGTATTTTGGGGGGCTGCGGTTTAGTGCCACTTGCCATTATTATAAAAGAGATAACATGCAAAATCACCTTTTATGGTTAAAGCGTATCGAGATCTGGGCTTGGGAGCATTTGGATCCAAAGGATCTGCTTCCTCATGCTGCCTCTGCAGTGGGGTAATGCCTTTACCGTGGGGTGATGTAACACTGTGGATTTCAGAGGAGCACTAGAAGCTCCTGTGAAATTTGAAGTCACTAATCAAAATCAGCTCTACAGAGCTGATAAGAAAGGAGAAAAAAGTACTAGCTATAAAGCATAACAAAATCAAACCAGTATTAATGCTAGTAGTAATTTCATTTGGGAACACCAGTGTGGGAGGTAAATTAGGAGGTATATTTGGCAGGAGTAAACTTATCATACAAGAAATTACTGTGAGTTGATAGATGAACTGTTTCTTTAAACTGAAGAAGAGCTTCTCTTCATCAAACGAAAAATTCCTAAAATAAACTAGTTGGAAAAGCTGGCTTGATGTGTTTTTGGAACTAGGTCATTTCATTGAAGTGACTCCTTTAGTAAAGTAGTTTCAGCTAGCAAAGTAAATAATATGATGTATCTTTAGAAAATATTCCAGAGAGGATTAGTTGGCTCTGGTAACCAGAATATAGTCTTTCATCTCTAGATTGCTGATTAAACTTCACTCTGGGTTGCTTACTGCCTGACAGCTGTTTGATGATCCATGTGAAATAATTCCCAAGCAAAAAATACTACTGAATGCTGCATTGTTTGCTTGTCTCCTTCCAAAAAGTTCCCCAAACAGTGTGACTTGGAACACATGCATTGTGAAGATTTTATTCTTGCTTTCACTTTGCAGTAGAACATCAACAATGCGTCAGACTGGTTTGTGTGCTTATAGCTTCTAAAAACTTATTGCAGCCAATAAGAAAAATATGGCAGAATCATCCCCCTGCTTTTTTGCTTTATTTAGAGCAGCAGCAGCAGATTTTTTTCAAAGTTGTGTGTTTGTAATAAGAATCATGTAGATATTAAGAGATATTGACACTGAACGTATAATCTAAGGTCACCCTGGAAAAATGTCAGATAATTGAGGATCTAACTTGTCCACCACTGCTTTAGCATCTCACTGAATAAACACATGTGAAATACTGCATGGAAAGAAGTGTCAAAGCAGACATTTAGAAGTCTGTCTTATCGTCTCTTCCTGCACTTAGCTGATACAGGTTTGAAGTGCAGAGATACCTTACTGTTATATAGCAGCCCTTACTGGCCACGAATGCATTAGGCAGTATGTTTCAGGCTGTGTAATCTGCTAGAATAGGAAGGAGAAAGGAGCAAAATATTCTGGCACCACGAGCATGAAGAAAGGGCAACCACCCAGAACTCAGCAATTGAGCAGTGTATTAGGGTGGATGTGCCACGTCTTGGAGGAGAAAAGCAACAGCTGTTTGAGCACTCCTGGGGACCTAGAAAATAAGAATTTCTATGGGATATCTCTCCGATGTCCCACAGGGGAAATGGGGGCGGGAATTTGGCCTCTAGCATCTTTTCAAATCAGAAAAGCTACCAGCACAAGCAATAGAGTGAAAAGCTTAGTAATTAAGCAACTGGAAAAGAGCAGAAGCACATTTTTTATGTTTTTCTCTGAAGGCACTGAGGTCAGTGCTTCTGAAGTCCAGAAATCCAAAGCTTTGTCCAGAAAGCTTTCCTATTTTTGAGGAACATGATTGTTATGAGGAGCTATTGTTCTTATGAGAAAAGTGGACTTCTGAACAGGAAAAGCCCCAAAGAGCTGGTCATATCCTTTGACCTGTCTTTCTGTGGATAGTTAGTACAACGATGTAAAACTCCACTGAGATGTTTTTGCTTTTGACAGCTAGAGGTTCAGACAGTTTTCGGGCTCAGGGAGCTGTCCAAGTTACTGTTGGAGCTTTCATAGCTCTCAAGTGCTCTCTGCGAGTTCTGTGAGCCCCTGCAATAGTTGGCGGAGGGAAGAGGGCCTCTCCGGAGGGTCATTCCTCCCATCTCTCTTCAGAAGGAAAAAATTGTTAGCTGGAGGTGCCTCTCTCTGCCTTTTGACTGTAGAGGGGGCCCGGATGATATCCTCAGCATCCAAAGCATCTGCTTTGGAGATTGATGAAGTTAGCTGAGTGGATTCCCACTCCTCACAACTGAGGAACTTGGTTGAGGGATATCCCCAAGAAAACTTTTAGAAGTGCTGAAGCCGCACTGTTGTGTCTTGGCTGCTCCAGAGAAACCATCGCAGATGTTAGAGACCTTTTGAACTTGCTTTTCTCTTAGAAGGAAATACCTGAAGAGCAGAACAGCATGGTGCATAGCACCAGCAAAAGCACAACAGCAGCCCTTCATTTTTCATGCTGCTGTTCAGGCCCTTGGGGGAAAATGATAATTATTGTTTGTTTCAGAGTTATTTTTCTTTAAAATAACTTTTTTTTTCCAAAGCCCCAGTGCAGTGGCACTAACATTTACAGCCCATAGTTTGTTTCCTTCCTGCTGTCATTTAAAGAGCCTAGCAGCAGTAGATCTTATTATACTTAGAAGTTTCTTGTTCTAGATAAGTGACATGCAGGGTTGGGGAGAGACGTGTCTTATGGCACTGTAAGTGCTAGAAGAAGTATGTTGAAATATGTAACACAACGTCTCTCAGAGGCTGTCATATTTAGGCCTCTCTGCTTACACTTTCCCACCCTGTAAATATAATTAATACTGATTTTCTCTGATGTCGGAAAGATGGTGTGGAAAAATCTAATATAGTCTTTAAAATGTATGAGCAGACTGGATGTTATCAGATGTTTTTCTCCCAAGAAAAATAAACCATATTCACTACAAACAGTACAGTTTTGCTGATAGGGACATTATTTATTATTTCTAAGAATTCCCATATAACTTCATTTGACAGGAATATGTGCCATGTGACTTAACTTATTTCTGTCATTGGGTTCCACATTGGTACTGAGAGGTTCAAAATTTTGTACATTTTTTTTTAGCAGATTCTCAAAATCAGGTACAGCGAGGAAGTATGATTTTAAGTATGTTTTGAGAGTCACAAAGCAGGCTTTTGGGCAGGCCAGACTTCCAAATGAGAAAACTCAGGGGTATGGAGATGCAAATGGCAATTGCTCTAAAAGCAAAAAGGGTGAGCAAGATTTTAGTCAAAAAATTGATCAACTGCCAGCCTGACAGGATTGGAGAGGATGTTGTGACAAATCATTTCTGTTGTTTGGAGTTCATCTCTTCTGTAAACTGACTTGTTTTGGAGTAAGCAAGAATTTACTCCCTCCGTGGAAGCATGCAGATTGCAAGAAGTGGCTTTCTGCAGTACAAATTGTAAAACAAAATGAGAGAACAAACAGGGTGACACTGACTGCCAGAAAGTGCCTGGGTCTGCACTATATTTGCAGTGGTCTCATGGCTGGGATCAGGACAAATCTGCCAATTTTCTGCATTCCTGACTTGTTGGAAAACAGTTCGGACTCACTCTGGGCAGTCCAGCAAGCTGGTAGGAGAGGGAGGAGGGGAGAAGTAGAGGAGGAGAAAATGCCGGTACAGCAGCACGGGGCAGCAAGTAGACGACAGCGGCTGGCCTTGCTGTTTCTGTGTATCCTGCTTCGTCTTTGGGTAATGTTTTGTGCCTGAAGGGGCACAGACGTGCTGCTGTGACCAGCAGCGTGGGCATGGGGAGAGGGATCTTAGGGTCTCTGGGCTTCAGAGGGCTGCCAGTACTGGGTAGCTCAACTGTAAGTCAGATGGTGTTACATCAGTAAGAGAGATGTACTGTCTGCAGGCATCAGGGACAGGAGTGATGTGCTGTTTAATCATCATGGAGTGGTCTGGGGCAGGGGGATTTTGTGCCAGTGTCTCCAGTTTTGCTGGAGCTGCCATGGGCTTGGCTTACCTGCTGGTGCAGGACAGAAAAGCCACGCATTGCCCTGCTCTCCCAAAACAGTATTGTAGTTCAGAGTAATAATATTTCAGGCATTTCCAGGAAGGCCCAGCATGTTGTGTCAGCAGCACGCCCAGCTTTGCACCTACCAACAGCTCCCAGTGCCGGAGCACCCAAGGAGAGAGGGAGGTGTGCTGGTCCAGGGAGGGTCTGGGTCTTTCCCTCTAACTGCTTCTCTAGCCCATAGCTTCAGGTGAGGGCTGGGCCTTCCTTGGTGTCGCTTATGTAACGATTACTAGCTTTCTGCCAAAATCTCGTTGTAGGCCAACCAGTGTGGAGTCCCTGCACTGACGGGGGATGCAGGATCCCTCTGCTACGTCAGTGCTGGTCGTGTCTGGTCTCGTGTCAGCCATGAGACACGAAGTGCGTTCCCTGCATTCTCGCGCTTGCTTCATCTGGTGGGTGATTTACGCTCTTTTGGCTTTGGGGAAAAAACTTCAGAAAGTCTTGATTCCCTCTGAGGGAGGAATGGGAAGCCTTTTGTAATTCTTCATGGGATGAAAAAAAGACCTTTTCAGGTGCTGAGATAAATATGGTTTGTTTTGGAAATGCATTTTCCCCAACTTGGCCACTTGCTGTTAAAACTTCATGCTGCACAAACCACTCACTTTTGTTTCAGTATTTGACCCAATCCTGCCTCGCTCTGCAGTCCTCGAATCAGAGATTTGGAAATCTCTTTCCCAAACTCTTCTGAGTCTCCTTGCACAACCACACAACCTTAAACATTTGGACTGGATGGAGGCAGAATCTCTCCTGTTAGACAGTAGTCTCTTTGGCTGTGCAGTCTTAATTAATTCTGAGCACCATCTGTTCTGTGCGCTGACGGAGGAAGGGCCCTGGGGGAGAAATAGCTTGTGACCCTGCAACTAAGTCTGAATTATGGTGTGAGTGCTAAAGTTTTGAGGGCCACTGTACTACTGATGCATTTGAGTTCCTCACTTTGCAAACCTAATGTCATTCCCTGCCGGTGTTATTCTGTGTGCAGTAACAAACCGCAGAGGGCCGAGGAGGCTGTGTTGCTCAGGTCCCGCCGTTCATAACAAATCTGGGAGATGCAACCGGCAGTGGGGAGTGTTACTTTGCCCTTGTCCTCCTGCGGCGCATCCGTTGGGAAGCAGGGGAAAGCTGAACAGTGAGCTTGTGGCTGAAAAGAGATGTTTACCAAAAGCAAACAAACTTCACACCTACCTTGCTGTGAAATTTAATTCCACATCAGCATTATGCCTCCTTTCTGATAAGATTTATTTGGATAGACTATATCAAGACGAGGCTCTGATATTTATCTGTAAAAACAGGAGCGTCTGATTATCCTGTAATCAAACCAGTTAGACATCACACTGATACCATCTGGACTGCTCTGTACTTGTTTTAGGCTGGAATACTGTGGATGCAGTTTTCAGAGACATTTTGTCATAAATCCATCAGTGCTTAGGAGGTGCTAAGCCTTTACCTTGACAGCTTGCGATATTAAGTGCAAAACACTTTTGAGACTGAAATTTTCTTCACAGACAGACCAGTGATCATACTTCACGTTCCTGTTTTATTAATCAGGTGCTCCTGTCCCACTGAATGCTGGACTTCATTGGCTCTCAATGTATAGGGGACTGAAGGACTGCAGAGCTGGGCAGGATTGGGTCAAAATACTGAAACAAGAGTGAGTGAGTTGTGCTGCGTGAAGTTTTAACAGCAAGTGAGCAAGTACGTGGGTGAAGCTGCCATGGCAACTGCATGTGGCATTTGCAGGAACGACCAAACTGTGCATTGCTGCTATTCCTAATTGCTAGTCTGCTTTTAAAATGGAAGGCCCGCTCTGCTCGTGATGGCCGGGGATACCGTGGAGAGGCGGCTGCCTGGCAGGGGGAGGAAGGTGAAAAGATGATGCAATTTGCGGAGCTTGTTGCAGCTTGGGAGCCAGCACAGGTACTAGTGCTAACCCGGCTGTGGGAGCCGGAGCGGGTGGATCGCGGTCAGCATGATTTGATCCCAAATTAGCAGTGAATGCTCACTGCCACCGTCACAGCGAGTGGCAGCGGGGGAACAGTGCTTACTCAGAGGCTTAGAGGTGAATGTGGTGTCTGTCATTTCTGAGCCTGCTGTTGGCAGTCCCGGAGGGGTGTTAACACAAAGGAGCCGGTTGCCTGCCTCGGTGTTTCCCTGCGGGGACCCCTGTGATTGCAGCAGAGGTCTCATTGCCACGTGAGCACTCGCTGCTTTTATGCAAGCATCAAATTCAGGTTGGCAGGTGATTTTTGTCCCCTCCCTTCTCTTTCTCCTTGACACAGCCTCATGCTTTACCCCCTGTACTCTATTTCTGTGGACTGCCCTTGGCTCTTGCTTTGCTGTGGGCATCTAGACTGTGACAAATACTGCTGATGCTGCTGTGGGCACATCCTGCATTCCTGGCGGCCGGGCTCGCAGCTGCCCTGCCCAGCTCAATTCCCGTCCCAGTAAAGCGGTCCCTGGCGAGGCAAGTGTTGTGGGCTGATGGGGGAGTCATCATTACCTGTTGGAGACTTATGATATCACTGTATTCCACATATGTTGGGTGTGTGGCTGCAACATCAGCATTCAGCGTCGTTGTTTCTGCCCAGTGTGGAGGGGAAGTTTGCAGCTGTAGCCCCTGCTGTGTTAGGGACAAGATGAAGGGGAGCAATCTGCCACCTTCACGTCAGTCCCAGCACCCACTGTCTCGGGGAACCGAGGGAGCTGCTCCTCTATCTCTGTTTGAACTGTCCAGACATCCCCATTTAGGGCTCTGTCCTGCAAGTGCTGTGCTACACTGCTTGTGATGTTCCTGGACAGCCAGGGCAACAGTGGCCACCGGTGGCCCTTAAAACATGTAGGCTTGGCTTCTTGGGCTCTGAGGGACCCAGGTCTATGTGGGGGTGTTGGGGGTGGGGAAAATATGAATTCGATCAGGTGGCAGCACTCAGTCTTTGCCTTTAATTACAAGCTGAGCAGATCTGGTGTGTGTCAGGGTATCATCTGTCAGGGGAATGTCTTCTTGAAGAACTCTCCAACGGGGATTATTTATCTATTAGGGAGAGTGTCAAGACCCACCCTTGAAACTGCAGACATTCAGCAGCATTTGCAGCCTCTTGGCTGTAAGAGAGGAGGCAACTGCCCAAACCAGCTGAGAGGTGCATGAAGTTCTTGTTCATGCTTGCAAAGACTGTGCGTGGAGCTTTTAAGGAATTGTTCCCTCCCCAGCCCCGGAATTATGAATGGAATGTAGGAATACAGGGTCTAAAGGCAAACATTTTAACTCATTTCACAGCAGGCTTCTTTTTGGTATGGTGTAAATTATGTTTGCAGGAATGCTTTAGTCTTAGATCCACAGTAATAGAAATGCCCTTGGAAGGTCGTAATGTATTTTGGAGTGCAGCTGACTTGCTCAATAAAAAATTAACTTCACTTTACTCAGAAGAAGGATTTTTTTCTTAATTCTTCTCTTATGTCAAGTCACTAGCAAACAACCAGATAAAGGTATAGAACTGACAGATCTGACTCAGAGGTGTGTGTGTGTAGAAGGCCCTTGAGACTGATCTCCAGTCTCAATGGAAACCAATGGAAAAATTCCTGCATTAACGGAAACCTAGTCTAATTAATTTATTTAGAGTGCATGAACCCTAAGGAATGATACAGGCTTTTTGGTATACTTTGACATTTGCAGACACAGACATCCAAGGATAGCAAAAACTTTCTTAAAAGCATAGAGTCATCTTGGTAGGATGTCCAGAGAGTAGTACAGTGATTCTGCTGTGTGCAATAGCTGCTTCCTTTCGTCCCCTGAATATGTATTCGGTGAAAGCTGTGTTTTCTTCCTCTTGCCTAGTGTGAGTAGCACGGTGCAGGCATTTCTGTGGAGATGGAAAAAGAGATGAAAAGCTTTGTCTTAAACGTTACAGAGCACAAGCAGAGCCACCCCCTGTACACTGAGATGTAGAAGTGAGCACTACATACACAGGAATTTATTAAGTCTATCTGTTGAAGGGGACTTATGTTGAAGGGGACTCCAGATATTTGCTGGGGACAAAGTTCTCACATTCCTGTCCTTTTTCAGGTTCATGCAGGCGTGTGACTTATCTTATGCTGACGCTTGTGCAACCTACGTTTTCGCTAGCACGAACAACACCACACCTCCAAAATCTGTTAGAGAATGTTTTCTTCATTAGAGAAAATTTCATTCTCATTAGAGAAGTTTTTTCAGACACCACCACCTCTTGCACGGAAACCCCTCTCTTGCTTTTTTAGTGAAGGAAGTAGTTCCTTTGCTTTGGGTTAGGACTCACTATTTTAATTGAGGAAGTTTTAAATTCAGACAGCAGTGCGATGATCGTAAAGCACACACCAGTGCTGGGAATGTTCCTGTTTGAGAAACAGATGATCTGCAGATACTCTAATCTACAGGGGTGGCCAAACCCTGAAAGTCATTTCTCAAAGTGGTATGTGGCCAGGTGCTGCTGACATGGCCCAGGTCAGTGCCCAGCCAGGCCACCGCCAGCGCTGGATGTGGCCCAGGAAGAAGCAGTGCCAGCATGGTCGTGAGCAGGTCACTGTTGCAGCGGTGTAACACGGAGGGACCCAGGCTGAAGCTGACCGCCTCTGACTCAGGAGCTACCTGCTGGCCTCCTCCGTCTCCTTCCCTGTAAGGGAAATTACCCTCCGTTGATTTGTATCTTTCAGGCTACTTTGGTCTGTTCCTCGTCCACACCTGGAAATCCCCACTCATCGTCCACACCTGGAAATCCCCACTCATCTGGGCCCTTTCTCCTGAAGAAACGACAGTGTTCAGGGAAGTCTTTCAGACTCATCTTCATGCGTCCCACCTTCGTTCAGGATGATGTTTACTGTTTTGCATAGACTTTGTGGCTCTTAATCTGTTTGTTTGTTCGCTTCCTTCTCTATCATTGTAATAACATACCAACTTCTGTCTCAGTCTAACTTGCTTCCTTATCTCCCTAGTGAACGTTTCCCACTTCTTCCAAGGACTACTGTCTAAAGGCCATGACCGAAACGTGCTGATGACACAGCCAGACGTTTCATCGAAGCAAAGCTTTGTCTCCATTTTATCTGGGTTCAAGAAGACAGAAGCTCACTTACTTAATATTGTTTCCCAGAACGTAATTTTATTCTGCTCAATATCAAGTCTGAATCCCTGGCAGATTACAGGCAATATGTCATTTAGGGTTGATCCCTGGCAATCTGTCTCAGGCTTTCATTTGGCAAGTCTCATTATCAGTGGAGATTCCCTCAGGTTTTATGACAAATTGAGGGAGTTAAATCAAGCAATTTTCTTGCAGAGTGTAATTTGAAGCCCTGCTGAGGAACTATTTGAGACTGAGTAGAGCTGGTGGGAGATTTTTCACTTAAACGTTTTCTTCATCAGAAAATTGTGATTCATGTAATTAGAGAGGTGTGAGGCCCTTTGTCAGCTAGTCAAGAAGTCATCTCCTTAACTTTTTGACCCCTGAGAAGCTATGGACAGCAAATGCACTGCTGTTGAGTGCTGATTTGAACTGCCAGAGGATCTTTGCCGGCTGAAGGGTGAGGTATGGGTCAAAAGGTTTGAGAGCAGTGAAGGTGTCTTTCATGAGGTGTACTTTTCAGGTAGGAATCCAACCCAGAGAGTTTCTCATCCCTTGTCCTCTGTCTTGGTTGCTGGCTCCAGTCACTTACCACCCCTTCAGCCTGTTCAGCTCTCCATAAGGCTGTGCTGAAAATCAAATCAGTGAAGTGGTCAGGGTTGAAAAAAAACAGCAAAAAGCCCCACTTTTTTTGTATGGGGATATAAATAATTGGGTTTGTTTCAGTATTCCAGTTTGCAGTACAGTTCCTCAAGTGCTTATATTGGTACAGCTACAGGGGTGATGCAGGGGATAGGACTATGTGCATGCAAGGGTTAACCTGGCTTTGCTGCCAAAGCAACCATATTATCCAGCTGGGCCCGAGTCTTCCCTGCTCTGATGCAGGATGCTGTATATCCAGTTTATACCTAGGAGGAATATCTTTAACCTTTTCTTAAAATCCTTGGATGTTGGAGACTCGCGTCTTTCTTGTATCCTGTCCCACTGTTTCATTATTTCTGCACTTAGAATCTGGTCAAAATGTTAGATTTTCTCCACTGCAAATTAAGCCTAGTGCTAGATCTTCTCCATTGCAAATTAAACCTAATGCTTTCTGTATTTCTACAGTAGACAAGGAGAAGAATTAAACTCTATCTATCCTTTCACCTGTTGAGTGCCTCCCTTGATATTAATCACAGCTGAAGCTTTGTGGAGAAGAATGGACTTCAGTGAACTTGTGTTTTAGAAATTTTGAAGTTTGAATTCTGGAAGCTTGAAACATTCCCTTCAGGTCAAAAATGACTACTCTTTTCAAACTGTATTTTAATTTATAATAATGAACAGTCCAAATCAAGTTTTCTGCAGGTATTGAAACAAAATATTGAGGTTTGTCCGTTTTTAAATTTTGAGGAGATTTCTTGCTCATGACTATTTTAGAGTTTTCTTGTTTTGTCTGGATTTGGGAACAGAATAGTCTTGGCCATCTCAAAATTTCTTATGGGATGGGAAAGGAATTTCACATCTTGTTCCAGACAGTACACATGGCAGTTCAGAAAACCGGCAGGTAAGTCGTAGTGTCCCTTAGAGTGTATTCTCTGTTGGCAATACTGGAGCAGCAGCAAATTCTTCACTTTTAGTAGGACTTGATGTTCCCACTGGTGATTCCTTGTAAGTGGGTGGTGTAGCAATTAAAGAGCAGAATACCTTGCCAATCCCTTTCCAATGGAAGAAATTCTTCAGGGCTCTGGACCACCTGGAGAACAGTAGGAGATGCTGCTTCTGAGATATCCCTAATGTTTGAGAGCTTCATCTACAGACACCTGCACAATCCCCAGCCATGTATGGCAGGGGGCTGGTTCCTAAGCAATGTACTTCTCATGCCATTAAAGCAGCTGCATTCGAAAGAGGAAAGTAATATTGTCCCCTTTTTGTGGGCAGTATGTCTTTAAGCAGGTGGTTAGGATTGTATTTTTGTGTACAGTGCACGCCCACTTTGGTGTGTGTGCCATTATCTATCTCTATTTAGTGTGTAGTTTATATTTAACCAGGCAACTTTGTTCTTTTGAGTAGGAAATGCCTTACTAGTGACTGAGCCTTTTTTTTTAATAGAATCGGCAATGAATATAACATTTAATACCTCTCTATATACATTCCTATAATCTACATTTCTGTAATATATATATATAATATATATATATGCATACAAATGCATATATGTAAAAAATATAAAATAAAATTACTTGAATCAGGAAGAGAACAATTTAGGAGCACACAGACAAGACTTGCCTTGCCTGGTCAAAATATTTAAGCAGGATAGCCTCCTTTTACACACAGTGAAACCAATGTGAAGATTTGCAGCTACCCCAGTGGCTTTTGGTTTGGGGTTTTAGCCATCGCTGCTGCCATGCTGGGATATCTTTCAGCTTCACATAATGACAATGCATAGTCATGCCTGTTTTTACATTAGCTGTCAAGCCCTTTCTCTGTTGGCAGGCGTCTGCAAATTGCTGTGACCACAGCTTCTGAGTCAGTTCTCCGTACTTGTCCTGAGGCCGTCCTCTCTAAGCTGCTGTCCTTCTCCAGCCCAGCCAGTCAGGGTCGCTTGCGGCAGGCTTTGGAGATGCCACCAGACAAATACTTGAATCTGATGTTGCTTCTTTTGCTGCTTTTTCTAAAGGACTCAAGATGGTGTCTTAATTTAAGTGTACATGGGGAAAGCTAAACATCTGCTATAGCCTTCTTGTCTCTGCCCTGTCCGTTGTTGCAGAGTAACTTAGCAAAACACTTGCAGATTTTTCCGCAGTAAGACATTTTGGAAGGATGCATCTGACACACTTCCTGCTTTATACTATAATCCAGGAAAGTAAGTGTTTTGGATTGCACCTGAGGCTGACATGTCTCGGTGACTGTTGACTTTTGTCAGTGTATTTCTGAAAGATGTTTCTCTGAGCAGTCAATGGCTTGGTCTCTTACAACATAAACTCTTTGCAGCTAGGAGTCTACGGCTAAATCTGACACCCAACAGATGCCTGTAATGCTAATGGAAATAGTAAGAACTCAGGTTTTCCACTTCTTCTCCTGCTGAGTAGAACTTCTGTGTGAGTGATACTGTCTCGGAGATGAAAGTAGTAAAATTGGCCTTTTGGAAAAGGCTCCCAAATGCATGTTTTACCTGTTTATTGATCAAAAAGTTGGTGTCATCATTGCCTGCTTGTTCAGGAAACTCACCTGTGTTTAAAATAAAAACAGAGGGCCAAACCCATTCCACATTGTTTGGCAAACATGTGAACATGGCGTAAGTACAAGCTGTTTGTTCCCCTGCAGATTAGTAGTGGTGACGTTACTGCTGTGTGGGGGAGACATTTGTTCAAGACCATAAGGATGCTGAGGAAGATTGAGACTGCCCGTGGGATGTCACTTTGCTGTGAGAAAGGTATACCAATGGCAGTTAACCTTTCCTTGTGTTTCAAAATGAATGTAAGCATATGTGGGACAAACCATATAGGATATTCTATTTTTGCATCCTCTGATGAGGTATTTGGGGAGTTCATTATACATGCAGCAGGGCTAGGTTTGGTTTTTCTTTTTTGCTTAGTAGAAAAATCCTTGTTCTGAATAATCCTCTTTAATTTTATGCTCTTCTGCAAATTGGAGTTGGCTCCTGAGAAGAAAATTCTCAAGAGCAGCAGGGCCTTGAAATAGATAAGGAGTGGTTTCCAGAAGTTGAAACAAATTGTAATTGTTTAGGAAGTGATAGCACTGCTTATGTAAAATGGTGCCATGTCAGCTTATTTTTACACATGGTGTTTTATGTTTAGCTGGACAGATGTTTGTTATGGTTTCCTTTTTGCCGTTAACCAGATGCAAGATTGCTTATTTTCTTACGGGATTGTTTTGAAGCATGTCCCCTTTTAAAATGTTGTTAATGGGGAAGGAAATCTATAAACCTGATATAATAGGTATGTTGACTATTAGATAAGAGGAGGAAGACTATCTTATTTTATTTTAAAAAATAATACAATCAATTCACAAGAATTTGGACACAGAACAAAAGTAACAAACATAAAATGCATTGTAAATAATAGACAAGGACGAGTACGAATTCTGGCCCTATTGAAGTCGGCGGGAGCTTTGCCATTGACTTCAGTGGGACAGGATTTCACCCAAGGACGTGACCTCTGCCTCAGGATCCGCCCTGTTATCTAGGTGTATCATTGTTTCCCTGAGGACCCAAAGCTGCGTGTGGCTGAGTTCCTTCATCCTCTGCTGAAGTTTGAAGTGCCCAGTGCCTTGGGGTGAAGCTGCTTCCAGCCCAGATCTGAACAGCTGGGGCTCAGGGCTTAGGACCTGTGGCTTTTTGTGGGCCATGGCACCACAAGCTGTGTATCCACACTTTCTGGGGTCAGTGAAGGAAGCATGAAAAGCAGGAGCTGATGCCAGCTGTGGAAATCAGGCCAAGCCCTTGTGTCCAGTGATGATTTTGAGGGATGAGAAGATGGAGATGAGGGTTATTAAGAAGTTCTCAGTGTTGTTCAGTCCTAAAGGCTTTGGTCCTTGCCATTGGCAGGAAGAGAGTGACTCCTGCCCTGCAATGCAGAGCTTATCCCAGGTGCTGTCCTGGTAGGAGATGAGGGACATGGCGATGTCCAGCCATGCTCCTTGCAGTGCAGCCAAGAAAGAGGTTCACCAGGGTGCAGAGGGGCCTCTCTCTGCCTTTCAGGAGCTCGTGCCCCGGATGACAGAAAACTCTAGCCTTTGTGCCCCGATCACTGTCAAGCAGCTATAGCAGGGGTGAGAGTCAGATATTTACGTGTGTGTGGAGAAAAAAGCTAATTTCAGTTCATTCAGATCATGTTTCCATGACTGTGTCTATCCTTGAAGATGGTTATGTACCACCTCATAACATTTCTGGAGTGGTTTATGTTGTTTTACATGATTAGAATTGCATAATTTCACAACAGTACTGACCATAAATTAAAAAAAAGGGCTTATAGTTTCAAATATGATTAGGAGTGGGAATGAGAGGAACCAGCCTAGAACGTGTTTCCTGACTTCAAAGGCAAGAACAGCTATTTAAGAAAGTGAGATCACAGGCAGATCCAACTTCTAAAGAGGAAAAAATCATAATCTCTTCTGAAATCACCCTTTGATGCAATTGCGAAGACAACAAATGGTATCAGAAAGGTTTTGAGCAGAGGTGTAATGGCTGCTGTAGTGTATCCTGTTAAATTGAAAGATTGTTCTGAAAAAAAACCACTCTTGACCTTATTGAAGGTCATTTTGCTGAGCTATTGTGGTTATAATTGAAAGTGAAAGGTTGATTTGGTACCTTCTGCTTCAAAAGCAAAAAAAATGTGTAAGAGATACTCAGGATGGTAATCATTCATCTATGAGATGAAAGATAATGCTATGCATGAGGAGATGCAGAAAATGGCTGCGGTTCAGGGACCCTGCACCCTGCATACATTCGTAAGGCTTGTAGATGGCATTTTATTCACAAGAGAAATACATAAACTTTCTCAAGTTTATTGGGGAGAGTGAAGTTGATATCTTGATCTTGAGATCCACACGAAGACAGCTGCTTGCTGGCGTGCAGCCAATTTCAGGATATTGGCCTTAATTTCAAAGTCTATCATAATTAAATAGTGCCCCTTCTAAACAAATTATCCTTAAAAAGCCTTTCTGCTTTATTCTTGATGGCCGTAGTACAGCTGTAAATAGCTGTAGTTATGTGTGGGGAAGCTCCAAAATGTTGAGAGATACTCTTGAGCTATATGTAAGATTGAAATAAGTCACTAGCTTTTCTTTTTTTTCTTTTTTCTTTTTGCTTTTCTTTTCCCTTTCCTTTCTTTTCCCTTTCTTTTCCCCTTCCTCCTTCACTTTCCTATCCTATAGCAACAATTCCTACCTTGCCCTCCCCCCAAAGCTGGTCAGGCCAGTGTCCTAATCCCCCATCCCTGCTGCCAGGGGCTGTTTCTCACAGAGGTTGCCTCTCCGCAGCCCAGTTCAAGGGAGGGCAATCAGGTGCCAGATCTACTTTCATCTGGAGTGCAGAGATAAAACTTCCATTGGTTTGGCACCACTGAGCTATGTTCATTTTGCAAGACACTCGGTTTAGTTAAATGTAAATTAAATGGCTACGTAGGAAATGGTCTACAATTATTATTAGGCATTAAGTTTTTGAAGCAGAGGCATTGAGCCAAATCCTGAAAGAGTCTTATCATCTGCGGCTCCTCGGATTTTAGTGATAGTAAAAGGGGGAGGGAGAATGGCTGTGAACAGCAGGGAACCACAATCCACCTTTAGCTGGAGGCATTTATTAGAGAAAGATAATGTCAAGCTGCACAGCCTGACTTCCAGCTTTTGCTTTTGTTCACCACAGAGCACATCCTCCTTGGAGCTTTGTGCAGTGTATGGAGACAGTTAGTAGGTCGCTTGCGCGCTGAAAGTAAATGCATCATTAGTGCCACCTATCACTTAAAGCTAGCCCCATTTCTGTTGTGTAGGCATCACAGAAACCTGTGTGTATACTAGCACATTGGTGAGTGAGGGCACATCACAAACATTTGTTTTACAAACTACATGGCCCAGCCCTGCAAGTTACCATCCTCCCTCAGCTGTAAGAAAAGTTCAGCACATTGTAGGATAAACTTGCTATATTCAGCAAGGCTGATGTCAACTCAGGTGTGCAAATCCTGAGTAACACAAAATAAGGCATCAGTCACTGGGGTTTGGGAAGGCTTGATCCTGTAGCCTCAGCCTGGAGCCAAGGTAAAAGGTCTCAGGAAGATTTCCTCTGAAATAGTTTGGTAGCTGATACCAAACCAGATCAGCTTTTCAGAGAAAATTAATCATACCCTGGACAAAATGCCAGAGAGTTTTCCCTGCAGAGTATGTGATATGCTCTGTGCCATACCAAACCTGGACTGCAGTATGGGATCAGACTACCTAACCAATCAAGTCTGCCTAACCAATACCTTGTTTGTGACAGTGGGTCTTTGGAAAGAGCCTGAGAATAGGGCATGAACAGCATGATCCTGCTCTGCATTTGGCAGATGGAGTTCCTGAGCTCTGTCTAGACTGTTGTGCTCAACAGCTGCCAAAGGACCTGTCTTCCACTGTTTCTTTTCCTGGTCCTTTTTTAAAGCAGTTCATGTTTAGGTGTCTACAACATGCAGTGACAACGAATTCTTCAATTTCATATCCTCATGCTCTGAAAGACATACTGCCTTTTTTTTCCTGAAGTGAAAGCTGGTATTTGGCAAAGCATGCAAACGCTAGCCTCAGATGACACAGTACATCCAGATTACACGGTGCGTAAGTAAGCATCCAAGGCAGGAGGTGGGCAGGAGGAAAGGTCCCAGGCAAAACATTTCCATTATTCCAAACAGCTCTCTCTTCCCACTTCCTGCCCCTCACAGTCTTTACTAATCTGTCGCTCAGATGTAGCTTTCCCTTTATTCCCCTGTCTTGCTTCATCTAAGTCTCAGGGTGGTCCTTCCATGTCTCCTGGGGTCTCTGCTGGCCCCTGCAAAGGGCAGACGAGCCTTGCCCTGCCACGCTGTGTCTCTGCAGACCCTCTCGCTCATCACTCAGCCTCTTGCCCAGCCAGGCCACCTCCCTTTAACTCAAGGTGTGGTTGTTTTCTCCAGGACCTTGTCACATGCACGTGTCCTGAGCCTGGCAGATTATTTCCATTTTCTGTCTTAGTAATAGCCTAAATTGCGACTCACATGTTCATCTGTGTTGCTTCTAACTCCTGTGTTCAGGCCACTCAATGTCTAAACCTTGCCATAAGGTTTGGCATATTCATTTAGCAAGAGGTAAACTGGTTTTCACTGGTCCTTTGGCATTTCTTCATATTCCTGTACCACCTAATAAATCTGTATTTGAAATCCAGAGTTTGGCCCTCAGTCAAATTGGTCTTGATGTTCAGACTAGCTTTGGAAAATAAATCTGTTAAGACATTTCCTGTTGGTATCTTGCTCATAGTTGGCTGCAGTTTATGACGGGAATTTTTTCATTTTGTTTTGGAGGTTTTTTCCACATCTTCTGTAGCGTTTTTTCTTGGTGCACAGCACTGGAATTTTTCCTGTTTCCTGAAGTTCCAGACTGAATATAAACTACTACCACTACTGTTCAGGGTGGATGATTTAGCCCCATCACAGCGGTCTTTCTAAGACCCAGACATTAGTGGAATCTCTTTATCACTCTGCTGGGAGTTAAGCAAAGCCTAGGACTCATGTTGTCTTTCTATGAAGTAATGAAATTCATTGCGGAGGTTTCACTGCAGTGCTTGTGTTCTCTTACCCCAATTTAAAGTTCATCACAGCGCTATCCCCGCTTTTGGAGAAGTGTGCAGCTGTCCAGCTGAAAGCAATTCTGGCTGTGACACGTATTTGCGTAAGATTCAGGTGCAAAAGAGACTGTGTGGAAGAACTGATATATGAAGACACTTAGGTAAACAGATTTGTCTTTCCTCTGAAGGGAGAAAATAGTTTTCCATCTCTGTGTGCTTTGGGAATTCCTATGGTTCACCAAATGAGATTTTTGTAAGATTGTCGTGAAATCTACCTTCCTTCATTTGTTTGAGTCAGTGTCTCAGTGTCTCTCTTGAATGTAGCTGCTGTTTGAGAGCTGTTGGTGGACTAGACAATTTTGGACACTGTGGGACTTTGAAATCCTCAGCTTTGTTCTGCAATTATAATTACTTTTCATAATAGGAGGGCTAGGCTTAAGGCCGGGGAAAGAGATTTAAGCCAAGATTTATGACTGGTGTCTTTTGGAAAAGTGAGGCATTTTTTGATTTTGTAGTTGATATTGGGGTGGCAAAATGGAAGCATTGGATTTAATTGCTGGCTCATTTAATTCAGTTTCTTAACATGTATTTTTCCACTTTTTACTCTGGGTTTTAGCTGGAGCAGATGAAATACAAATCTCACTTGACCATATTATAAATTGCATTTAGCAATATTTTTATCTACATGTTATTTTGTGCATACTGTTGATGTTAGTGTACAATGCATATTACTCTTCCATTATTGATTTACAAGGAGCTATTCATTTGAAAGTGAATGCCTCAGTCCAGCATTGCCTCTAGATAAAATAACTTTTCTCCTTTTCCATAATTAATGAAGAAACATTTAAAAGCCCTGCTACGGAAGCTGGGCTTGATGGTGCAACTCAGATATCAGGCTGGGGCTCCTTTGAACTCCTAGGTGCAGTCTGATAGGAAAGCAGCCTTTCATCTTCACAGGCTATGTCTTTATTAGGAAGTAATGTGTACCTTAGGAAATAATGTGGCCCAAAGTAATTTTGCAGAGCAGAACAATTACTGCCGCGGATCTGACATCTGCATTAGACACATTTCAGAAGAGGTTAGTTTGGACAAGCTCCTGTCTGTTCTTGTGGGCTCAACACCCTGTAGTTGTTGGAGCATGTTAGATGCATCCCTGCAGTGCATACTCTGGTTTAGTTTCATCCCAACAGTACCCAATTTTTGCATTCCATGACCACACTGCAATATGAACCGGTGTGGTAAATGGGGACAGCTGGGAGATTCACTTCTAAATCGCTTCTGCACTCCTGCTGAGAACAAATATGCTGATGTGCTGCACCCTTAAATAGTTGAATAAAGGTCCTAAAGTAGTGGTTTCGGTGTGTGGAGCCAAATTTATTTGTAAAAGCATTATAGCTTGTTGTCAGTACCAGTGCACATCTGTGTTACTTGGGTGTAGATTTTCTGCGGTCTTTGGCTTGAGTGCGGTTCTTTGGTGATGTTTGAAGCTTCCTGGTGTTTGTCAGAAGTGTTGGGCTTCCTGTGCCAGTGACCTATTCAGAATGAAGAACATGCCGTGTTACAACCCCTGCAATCTTGCTGTATTTCAATGCATGTTTTCCTGCATATCTGTATTAGGATTAACCCAGCAAGTCCTACAGAGGCATCCTAGCTGTGCCTAGCATCATAATGTCCAACTATCAAATTCTGAATGTGGATGATGATGCTAGGAATGAAGGTAGGATGGCAGAATACTGGCGGAAGAAAATGGTTAAAACAGTGGGGAGCAAAACTCAGAAGAGAAGGGTCAAGGACAGGCAATCAGAAAGAACCAGGGCATGAAATCAGTGGTGGAAAAGCAAAGCAAAACCTCTGTAAAAAGAGAGGTGGTGTCAATTGACTGGAGAATAGCAAAGAGGTAAAGGAGTTTGCCTGTGGGAGACTGACAGATTCATCTGATAGTTGTATTTGATACGAGATATAGGGAAGGTGGGGTGCTTTTTTTTCTTTTCTTTTTTTTTTTTGCTTTTTAAGAAGAAAGGGAAGAATGAGGGCTCTCTTTTATCTTTTCTTGATTAAAACTTTTGATACAGTGCCATATGGGAAGTTACTTAAGAAGAGGAGGACTAGTAGGAAACTTGCAAGGTGCGAAGGGAATTTGCTAGTGAGAAGTCAGGAGGTAGAAAGGGAAAATAGACGCTTGCGAAGGAGACACCCAGTGAGTGTTTAGTAGTTGGTCTTGGGGTGTTCTTATTGCTTCTGTACATGGTTCCTCTTGACACAACGAGTAGGAGGGTGCAATGGGATATCCTGCTGTTATGTTGCTGCTCATAGGGATTATTCAGAGTTGAACAATTGCAGAGAGATGGACTGTCCAGTTTCTATGGGACATGGATTGCTTAGCTTTGCAAAATGAAGGCTGGGAGGTTATGACTGGTCTCTGAAAGTACACTGGGTTAAGCACCAAAGAGAGGGAATGGCCACTCTTGACACAAAAAGACGTGAATAAACACTGTCTACTAAAGCATTTTGGCTGGAAAGTAGAAGAGTGTCAGTGGAGCTTTCCAGCACTGGAGGTAAAGAACTAGCAAGTTTTAAGGAAGAGCTTGAGAAATTTGTGGAAGGGATATTATGCCAGGGTTGCCTGTGACAACTAGACTTGGCAGTGTAAGAAGCAAGAAGTCCCTTCTAATATTGTACTCATGGATTCAGGTAACACTGTGAAGAGCAGCTCTCTATCTGCTCTCTGAAGCTTTCAAGAATTTTGAAGCAACTTCTTGTTTTTCTCAGAAAGAATGGGACAAAACTTCCCTACACTGGTTGTGTCCAAAGGCATAAATCTTGAAGGAGTAGGTTTTGTAAAGGCCTCCTTAACTGTGTTAGTTCCAAGGTTGTTCTCTAGGAGAGGACCCGACTGCTGGCGATACTGGTTTGACTGATTATAGCTTTTAATGAGTGCTGTTACTGTCTGTGTTTGCGGATTTGTAGGCCTGATGAATTGCACAGCAAAATCTCCCACTGGTGTAGCAATGCAAGGCACATTTCTGATGATAGAAGAAACTCCGGAAGGAGCTTCTCAAGGATCCATCCACACAGAGGAATTTGGTGTACCCTGCTGCTAATCCTGTCGTAAAGTCCCAAGCATGGGAGCTGCACCTGAACTGCTCGCAAGCTGAAATAGTGTCAGGCTGTAGTTTGACCATGCCGACACATCTATACACGGGAATGGCAACGGCCTAATTGTGTGCACATAAACATCTCTTTGTGTTAGGATGTGTATTTCTTGTACTTCCAGGTATGATGGATGCCCCTGTAGTACTTGTTGGGCCTGCACTATGAGCAAAGACTGAGTACTTCTGCACAATGTAGCTTACGGTATGTGGGTGATCTAAAAGGCTTCATTGGCACTATCACATGGTTATGTGCCTTCTGAAGCTTATTGCTGAAGTAGGACCATAGGTGGAAACAGTGCTCCATGGTTTCATTAAATACCCCTGTCTTGCAAGACATCTGTGCTGTGTGGGACTGAAAGTTTCAGGGAGCTACATTCTGCTCTCGGTTTAGTTGACCCAAATACAAAATAGCTTGAGCTTTTACATCTGTGTAACCAAGTTAAATAAAACCTGATTCTGTGTGTCCTTTTCTCCAAATTACATCTGTTTCAGTTGGTACAGTCTAGGCAATGCCTGTCTGTGCTGCTACTGCCTGTTGGAAGTCTCTGTGGGTCTGTCTTATTGCAAACAGTGTGACTTACTCAGGTGCACATGGCTGTGCTGTGCTCTAGGGACAGTAGCACATGTGGGATTCAGCTATGCCATATTCTGGGATGTAACGTTCACAAGCTTCGGTCATCTTAGTTCACCTCTGAAATTTAAGATTAAATATCTCTATATAGATCTATCTAAACCTACATCTATCTGTCTGTACATATATCTCTTTTAACTCCTAACCCAGGAAAACCACTCTGAAATCTGAAAGACAGGCTTTACTTTTTTGGCTTGCATGCTTTTATGTAGCCTCTGTGATTGTAAATCTGGTTAGTGTTCTTCATGGTACAAAGGTTGTGGTGGAATCCAGTTTGCTCTCCCAGGATTGCACAGCCTCCATAGCGTGAATAGGAGTAGGAAGCAGAAAAATGCTTTATTTATTTTCTTTTTTAAATCCCTGTGATAAGCCTAGATAAAATGCCAAGGGGGCTGTTTTACAGTGTAAAAAGGTGAAATGTAAGTGAGAAGATACTTTTGTTTAAGGGTAACAAAGCTGTAGCATTTTAACTGTGCAATGGTGCTGTTTCATGGGGTGTGGTTGGTTCAACTAATGCTGACACCCTCTTTCTTGCAGGCCCAAACAAGAAGATGGGGTGCCAGGGATTTATCAATTTTGGAAACCAGCTTCTTCGCCGAAAAAATGTGGACTGTACTCGAGAAGACAGTCGGCTTTCACGATGCCTCAACACGTTTGACTTGGTGGCTCTGGGTGTAGGCAGCACTTTGGGTGCAGGTGTCTATGTACTGGCTGGAGCCGTGGCACGAGAAAATGCAGGACCTGCCATTGTTATCTCCTTCTTGATTGCTGCTTTGGCTTCTGTGCTGGCTGGACTCTGCTATGGAGAATTTGGTGCTAGAGTACCTAAGACGGGATCAGCTTATCTCTACAGTTACGTGACCGTTGGCGAGCTATGGGCCTTCATTACTGGATGGAATTTAATTCTTTCCTATGTTATTGGTAAGTGTGGTAGGTGCACTGCAAGACCATAGCTCTTATCCAAAACGGCAGCATCATTTGTAAGATCAGCCTTGTTGACACTGTTGTATTGCTGTTATAAGACAGAAGCAGCATGCTTCCTTGTGCTCACTGAAGATTTCAGGACTCTCTTGCAGGAATGCTTTGATGGTGGGGCCTGTCACTCTGAGAGGCGAGTGATGTATTGCAGGCTGAGAGTCTGTACTCAAGCTGGGTTATTACTGCAGCTGAACCTCCTCTGAACTTCCACATTATCCATTTGGCATTGCCCTGGCTGAGATGCTGCTACAAACTAGTCAGGAAACGAAAGTGTTTTCCTCCTCCTAAGGAAGAAGCAGCTGACAGCAGGATGCCTTTACACAGCGGCATCTGTACTCCCAGCTGATTATGGATTAATTTCTGGTGCCTTTGAAACCTGTTTAAAGTACCTGGAGATCAGAATTTTTTCTCATGAGTGGTCGTAGATTAGGCTAAGGGTGAACTGCAGGTTCACAGACTCTGAAAGGTCCAAACCAAATCCCTTCTAAGTCCTTGACTCCCACTAAGAGAGGTCTTGGATGAAGCTCTGTGCACGCGATGTACAACTCAGCTGATACGTTAAAGCTAAACCACATTTTGCTAATTAAGAATTCATGAATCCTTGTGAGGCTCCTGTCTTGTCAAGCATGTTCTGGGCATGCTGCTTGCCATCATGCCTATAATTAAGGCTACAACCAACTTGTCAGTTCAGAGAGAAGACTTACTAGTTAAAATGAAAAACAATATTCTGCTGAATTATTAAAGAGACTTATTTTTTAAACTGGATTTTATGGGATGTGCAGCTGTTACCCTGGATATTAGTTCCCATGGTGCTGGGGACGGGAGAGTAAGATCATATCCAGACTGCTATAGTGATGGAGCAGTTGCTTGTGTGAGGTGGTGCTGGCTCTGTTCTGTGCTACCTGAAACTTCTTGCTCCTTTTTTAAAATAAGAAATGAGATGAAAGGCCAGAGTCATTTAAACTCACCTCCTTAAGAAATGTGAGTCCAGTGATTTTTTCATGAGTCAAGTTCATTGCAAGTAGAGGATAAAAATAGTTTTTAAACAAACTAAGCATAAAACTTTCTCCAGATTTCCCAAATGGACTTTGCTTAGGCTTCATGTAGAAAAAATGAACAGATTTCTTAGTGATTTCTCTTCACTTCCAGAATGGTAATGATAAATAGTCTTCTCTATGCTGCATGGCCTTTCCTGCCATGATATTGGACAACCAAAATGAGTAATACAGTTGAGGAGAGGCCAAGGTGGCATCCCAAAACCTGATTCTGCAAATGCACAATGAGAAGATTTACCTATATAACATTACACTCAAAGGATCTAGACTGAGACTGATATTTTTGAGATTGTTTTGCCCTCTCATAGTGGCTTCTGAACTACTGCCTCAGTTGTTATTTTAGAATTGGTTGCTTGGTATATTATCATAACACAGAAAATGTAAAAATTGGCTAGATATAATCGATGAATGTGTTGTGACACAACTTTGTTGCTCTTAATTCAGTCCTGTGACAGCAATGTAGGTTTGCAACTGTCTTCCTCATAATTTGGGAGAAAGGGTGGCTAAGCAGAAAAGCAACTCCCAAGAGGATATGAGCTGTAGCAAGTCTGTTCTTTATCTTACGGAGCCCTTTTCCCCATGCTGGTTGCCCCTCTTGTGAGCAAGGAAAACTCCCACCAGCTTCGGGGGTGTGGAAGGGAAAGATACGTTGGCAGGCACACTCTGCAATTCAGAGCTGGGGGTTGAGAGGAGGCAGGCAGCCAAATTTGTATTCGGTCATGCTGCAGAAAATCCACAGCAGTGCCACCGAAACCAGCTGAGGCAGTGGGAGCTTGCATCTGTAAGGGACTTGGCCAAGTTGGTATTTTTCACACTGAGGCTCTGTGACTTCTGTTCAGCCCAGGCAGTATGAAGTATTGTGGGGAAAAAAAGAAATATTGGGTAGTTGTGGACCACATATGAATTGCGGCCTGCAGCATGTAGTTAACTAAGTGACTTGACCCAGGGGGAGGGGGGATGGTAGGAGACCACGCCAAGAGGAAGGGTACGTGCAAGCATTGTCTAGCCAGGGTGGGAAACTAATGGGGAACAAGACGATGGCAGCTTCCTCCCACCCTGTCAGATCAGGTTCAGGCTTACCTGGGCTGAGGTGCCTTGGAGCTGGCTTGGGGCTGGAAACTGGTATAGGATCTTGGAGGTGGGTGACAAGTGAAAGTGGGTGTGTGACTAGTTGGTGGTCGTCTAGACTGGAAGGAAGTAGGCTTTCAGGACCAGGATCTGGTCCGGCCTTTGTTCTGGGGCGATGAAGGTTTGGGGGACTGTGCCAGATTGTGGAAACATTTCAAGAGCAGGAAGCTGGGGGGAGCTGATGGAACGATGAGTAAGAGCATCCTGGTAGAATATCAGTTGTTCAAGCGAAAGGGATTCCTGGGGCTTGTGGTCACCTCCTAGCCTGTACCTATTTGTGTAATGAGCAAGAGCAGGAGGCCTGCAGAAGAGCTCATAAGTCCTTCTGAGTGCTATGTGGTGCAGCTTGCTTCTGGCAAGCTTGTGCTGGCCCAGAATTAATCAGTCCTTCTGGATGCAAGTTGACTGCATGGCCTAGTGTCTTTGCACCATGCTTTCTAGCAGCAGTAAAGATATTACCCAGGTGTCTCCAATGCTCGAAGTATGTCAGATTCCCCCTACTCCCTCAAGGATGTTGGTTACAGAGAGTTAAGTATAAACTGCTGATAGTTACGTGGAACTGGCTTCCAAGCAACTGGCATCCAGTATAGAGAATACAGGAGCTGGTTGTTCCTGTCCTAGAACATGAAATACTGCAGCCAGAACAAAAAAACAGAACTGAAGAAATAGCCTCTTTCCTAGAATTGTGCTGGAGCAAGTTGAACGGTTTCGGCGTGATACACAATAACTTTGGAGCTTTACAGGGTTAAATGTCTCGCTGCTTGATGGCGTTGATCTCCCTTCTCTTCAAATACATTCTTGCTACACACCTCTCCATCTCAGCAAACAGAATAATATCCAAACATGTCTGATTGGTGGCTTATGTTTATACTGTCGAAAAGCCAGACTGGCATGATGAATGTTCCCGATTTTGCTGCAGGTGGTGCCGATCCATCGCTGAAGAGGATTTAACTCTGGATAAGCACAGACATTGTTTAACACAATTGTAGGAGCCGGAGTTGGAACCTGAAAACCTGCCCATATCAGATCCAGTCTCTTTGACTTCACACTGCTGAATGTGTCAGGACAAACTGTTCTAGGCAGAACTGGACCCAGACAAAGTTCTCTAAAGAACTGCTCTGCAAACCAAAACCAAACCAGCTCCTGTTTTAACCAGGCAATTATGTACTGTAGTAATTATACCATGCAATTAGATGCTGTTATATGTAGCGTACTGTGTAAGACATTGCTAGAATAATGAAACCCACTATAACACGGAAGGAGAGGGAGAAGTAGACTGTTACCCTAACCTGTTTATTTTGTATGGTGCTGTCACTCTTTGGTGATACCTCTCCATTGTTATTATCTCAGTTCTCTGAAATGGCTCTTCTGGCCCAGATAACGTCCCAGACTTGGTCATCACAAAACTCTAGCATCAGTCCTCACCCCAGCAAACTGTGCATGCTTTCTTGTTCCTGACATAGGAAACAGAGACCGTGGAGGTGGTAGTCTTGATGCTTACTGCAGGGAGGAGTCATGTCACTTGCTAGAATTAGCACTAGGATCCTGCTATATAATGACTTATGCTCAGATAATCTAGAAACTACATTTGAGCCAGATGTGTCTTCATCCCACTCAGATACTCTAGCACCAGAGTCTGAGCTGACCTACACATTGCCAGAGCGGAGTATTTATATAGTTGAGGTGAGTTTCGCAGTCTAGGCTCTGGTGTTCTAGCTTTGCGCTATCCAAGGCCAAGCTGCCTGATATAAGGTCTCTGGCTGGGCTGTAGTGACCCCAGCGTAGATGCATATCTAGTGATTTATGCCAGTGTGAGAAGAGACTCAGACCTCCACAGCAGCACAGATTGCAAGGTTTTGAGGAAGTGAAGGCTGCTGGAGGGCATAAGGAACATATCATTCCAGGCTATAAATTAAGGCAGAGTAGAGGTTTTGGGGAAGCTAAACCTCTGTACGGATTTATGTATCTTGTCAGCTAAGCATGCGTCTGAGACTTACCACCTGTATTAATGTCGAAGTATGTGCCAGGCATGAATATAGGCTGAGTTCTGAGTTCACAGGAGGGTGAATGCTGGAGCATGATAGGGAACTTTGTACTGTCCCAGACTGTCGTTCATGTGGTCTAGAAGCCTGCAGGTCCCAGGCCTAGCTGTACATGAGCTTGCAATCTATGCTGTGGTGTAGACAGATTGGATGTGTAGAGGAAAGTCTGCTACTAGCCCGTGAGAAATGAATGCAGACTTGCTTTCCACCATCTTGCTCTTTGAGGCCTGCCACAGCCAAAAGCAATACAAAGTGCCCCTGTTTAGAGTGTGTGCCAGCCATGAAAAGTGATCTGCATAATTTCTGTCCTTTTTCAGGAACCTCCAGTGTGGCCAGAGCGTGGAGCGCAACATTTGATGAAATCATAGGACAGCACATTGAAGAATTTTGTAAAAAATACATGACTATGGATGCTCCTGGAGTGCTAGCGAAATATCCAGACATCTTTGCTGTTGTCATAATCATCATTTTAACAGGTAAACCCCTTGGAGGGGTTTGTGAGTCTTGGACTTTCCTCTTCTGTAATTTGATTGTTTGCTTTTGGAATAGGCACAAAGTCCTCATTTATTTTGGACACCTTATTAAAAGCTCTCTGTTTACAGGCATTGAATTGACCTATTTAGCTGCCCTGGAGTTAGCACTGGGTGTATACTGTTTACAAACTTTTTAATTAGAGGGGAGTATTCTAGATATTTTTGTGAGGCAATTCTAAAATGTTTAATCAAATTTCATATAAGGAAAGAAGGAAGGAAAAGGTGACTTGTTGCCCTCAATCAGGTAT
The DNA here is from genome assembly GCF_036370855.1 of Dromaius novaehollandiae. Taxonomy (NCBI): domain Eukaryota; kingdom Metazoa; phylum Chordata; class Aves; order Casuariiformes; family Dromaiidae; genus Dromaius; species Dromaius novaehollandiae. The sequence goes on from NC_088098.1 coordinate 195,646,170, forward strand.
GGAAATTTGGTCCTTGCTCTTCTCCCAAATCCTCCAAATCCTATTGCACAAGAATTGGGTTCTGCTGCTCTGTTGTACTTATTCCCATTTTGATAATCTGCCAGTTTTCAATGCCTTAGGCCAGGAAAGTGAGAGAAGAAGGATGGGACTCAGTAACAACCTCATGTACTGCTTTTTTAATGTCAAACATGGAAACGTGTATGGGCTTTAGTTTGCAGCAGTGAATGCAGGACTTACATAAATGCGTGGAAGACAAGCAGGTCCTCTTTTTTTTTTTTCTAAAAATGTGCCAATGCTTTGGATCAGAATTGGGAAAAAGTTTTTAACATTTGTAAATTTAAAACCCTTCTGAACCTTTACCTCTACTCCAACTACATCTTGCAAAACACTGCCAAATTTAAGCAAATTTTAAAAATTATACTCTTCATGCACCTTTGTGGTTCCCAGAAGGCAGAAGCTACAATGTTACCAGCACCAAGGTTATCCTGACATTTCTGCTCTGATCAGGATTGACATCTCACAGCATGGCCTGTACTCATAAGGACAGGCTTCATAAGCAAGTGGTGCTTTGCCATCTGGGTTTGAATGGGGATTTAGGACTGCACCTAGGACTCTTGAAGTCTCCCAAATTCAAGGCTATATCTGAACGTGAAAGAAGATTTTCTTCTTTGTTCATCTACATATAATAGGAGTTGCTCGAGTTTCAGATTAGAATTTAGTCTTTCAGCTAAGATACTATTTACACAATTTAGGACTCCTCATCTTAGCACTTCTCAAGAGTAAAATGGTACTGATTACTGATGGTTTTATTCCCTCGCGTAGAACAAACTCCCTGGAAGTTAATAAAAAATACAAACCCTTCTTTTCCATGAAAAGACTCTGAATGAGCAACTTTACTTCTAAATATAAGCTAGCTTCTGCTTGAGCTGTCTTGAGTTCCTGATTTCTGCTAGGTGCCTTACACGTTCTTCTGGTCAGGTGCAGTTCTTTATTAGATGCCTCCCTTATGTTACTGTCTCAGCCTATTTCCTTATTTTAAAAGAAGGAGCTTTGTGAGTGCACAGGACTCTCCCCTCTCTGTGAAGTGCCTTGGGTGAGCAGTCCAGGCAGCGTGTGGTGCTACTCTCCTCTTGTAGGCTTTTGTGATTTTTTTTTTCTCTCTCAGCTGTCTCATTCAATTTAGATTAAAGGTTCTTGAAAACCAGGCACCGGAGGAGCAAATTTGAATTACCACTTTGTTGTTCTGAGAAGCTGAGCTATGCCTCAACAAGCTGTTGGTTGCCAGTGCCTGTAGATGTACTGTTCTCCACATGGACATCCTTAAGATGACAGGCTGAATTCCTGCTCTCACTGAGGTCACTGGCAAAAATCCCACTGATTTAAATGGGAGCAGGATTCCTAAATGCCACTTTCTTCCATGTTTTAAGCACTGGAAGTAGCTGACCTGCTGGATTTCATCCCTGCTGGGATGGCATCACATTTTCCCCTGCTCCTGAAAGTTTTTTGTAACTTCTGCATTTAGCGAAGACCTCTAAGACAATGTTCCTTCATGAAAAACCACTTGCAATGTTTCCTCCAGGGCCCTGAGTCTGTTTTAGTTGTGGTCTCTGGATGGAGTTGTGGCTCTGCGTAGATGGCAGTGTAGTGCGGTGAGGTGACCCAGCTAGGGCTAAAACTGCTGGAAGCAGCATAATTGTACTAGCAAAGCACTTTACCTGGGGCAGATGCTAAATGGAAGTGCTGCGTGTGAAGGTGTGTTAGGTCAGGCAGTAGTAATGTGTGGTTTGGAGCCCCCATCCTCCTTACTGGTGAATTTATGCTTAAGCCCCCTGGCCCTAACTTGGGCTAGTTGGCTTTGTGGGGAGACAAGGTGTATTAATGTGGGCAGAGCACAGCATTAATGCAGCTGTACTGTTTTCAGGAAGTGAGCTGTCCTGTATGTAACTGGATTATCTTTATGGCCCCCCTGTGCATGCTGCTGATGGAGAAATACCTGACTGCCTGTTTGCCGTTTTTCCTAGGGCTTTTAATTTTTGGAGTGAAGGAATCTGCCCTGGTGAACAAAGTGTTCACCTGCATCAACATTCTCGTCCTCGGCTTTGTCATGGTATCAGGCTTCGTGAAAGGATCTATTAAAAACTGGCAGCTGACTGAACAGGACATGTACAACATCAGCCACAGCATTTACGGAGACAAGTATGTTGGACCTTTTCTTCTCAGCTCTAAAATTGATGCATTTTCAATGGCAAGTTTATAGGGTGGTTTGCTCAGTGATTCCCTCAAAACTCTTCAGAATATCAGTGAAGGGGACTGCTCCCTTCTTCACCTTCACTTCCCTGGGGGACAAGGTGGGTTTCAGTGGGAGTTTGCTGAAAGCAGGCTAGGCTGATGAGGGGAAGCCGAAAGGAGTTATATAGTCTGAATGTAGGTCCTGCTGGATGAGTGACCATTTCCAATGTCATGACTAATATGGCATATAATTTTGAGAAAAAAAAAGCTTTTTATATAACCTGATACTCAAGGCTGCACTGTGCTGGCTCTGGTGCCTATCTTAAACCATTGCCAAGTATAGCTGTCTCTATCCTTTGGAACTTGGGCAAGATCCTCAAGGCACCATTGTACCTTTTGGAGACTTTGTCCTAAATGCCTCAGTAAAATGGAAGGCAAGTTGCAGATTATTTTAGTGCATTGCAGCAAGCTTATCAGAAATCCATTTTTAATGACATTTTGTTGCTCGTCCAAAATCCTCTCTTCCTGCATAAGGCCAAAATTAAAGCGCTTAGAAGGGTTGCCAGTGATGCAGGGCTGTTCATTTTTGCTGGAGACTGTGCAACAGACTGTTTGCTCTGGCTTTTAAATGTCTCCATGTACCTCCATTCAGTCCTGGCTTGCTACCTAAACCCTTTGTGCTGGCCTGCAAGGAAGCACAGTTTGGCACTAGCTGGAGAGATTCACGCATGTTTCATGGGTCAGTTTGGTTTGGATACAAACAAGCCACTTACTGAGCCTCTGCAAAATTCAGCCTGCTATGAACTTTTTCCCTGCAAATAAATTGCTTTTGTAGGAAAAATCTCTCGTCCTTCCCTAGTGCTATTCTTGTGCAATTACCAATTAGTGCAAGAGCATCCCAGTGTAACTGTAACACTCTCACCCATAGCACTTGTTGTTTTTGTAAAATGTGTCTAGGGATTTATTGTACGTTATCATTGTTTCCAGAGTAATCCACATTTGGATTGTCTGTGCTATTTCTACAAATAACAGGCGAGTTTTCATATACATGTCAGCTGAACTCCTACAGCCAAGAGAGTTGAGGGCCTTCTACCTGATAAGGCTTGCAGATCTAGGATTTACATTTATTTAATTGAATTTTTCTTTTTCTTGAATTTTGAGTGACCAAAATTCCTTGAACTACATGGTATTTTATACACATGTGACTCAAAGGAGGCACATGATCCAGAGTACACTGAAATCAGTAGGAGCCTGCCTGTTAACTTTAATGAACTTTGGATCAGGTCTAGGACAGCAAGGCATTTGCCTGCCTTATTAATAGATTAAGTTAATGAAATTACATAGTATTTTGCAATTCTGCCTGCACACACAAATGGGATGTATTTTTGTCATGTTTGGATGAAGAGTAATGTCATGTTTTGAAATGTAAGAGTATATTGTTTTTTTCTGACATTCAGGACTCCCCTGCCCCCATATTTCTCATCCTCAGTACTCAGGAAAAAGATTTTTCCTGCTTATTATTGTCTACGAATGATGCTTTTCTGTCTGTTGTCCTTGCTGCCACCATTTCATGTTTCTGGAGATAAGCTATTACATTAAGTGTGTTTCATGAACTTAATGTTAATGCTGTGCTTTAGGTATGGTCTGAGCATATTTAAGAGATTGTGCCCCTACCAGGGATGCAGGCTCCTCTCCTCCGTCAGGCTTGAAGGCAGGGTTTGGATATGAGCTTGTCATAGAGAATTTTGAGGTTCAAAATTCAGAATTGAGTGATTTTTAGACAGTCACAGCATCCTGCATTGCTCTCTGATGTGTACTTATGTACACTTTACCTGAGTCCATTTTAAGTGAAAAACATATGGTTTAAATCTCTCTGTCTTCATTTTTCAGAATTGCATGCTGTGCTTTTTTAAAAGCTTTGTTATAATGAACATGTGTAAATGCATATATATGCATGCACATGATAATATTAGGAAAGGTACTTTAATTTTCATTATTTTCTCCCTGTCTTAGCCAAAACATTTTTATCCTGGAAAAAGTGGGCGATGGGCATAAACCATGAACTTTTTTTTTTCAAATGCACTCCCCAGGCTGTTGTAGGCGAGTCCAAATTTTGGTAATGGATAGGGCCTAGCATTTTGCCTGATACTTGTCTGCTGGCTGTGTGAAGAGGAGAAAATACTCCTCTGAACTCCAGCTTTGGATTTTGCTATGAGCTGTGTGAGTAGTCTTCTTGTTCCCAGCTCGGCAATATGTCTTCTAACCAAGTGCCATGCCTTTTAGTCAAACACAGGGAGAAAAACTTTATGGTGTTGGAGGGTTTATGCCCTATGGATTGAATGGAGTCCTCTCAGGGGCAGCCACGTGTTTTTATGCTTTCGTGGGATTTGACTGCATTGCCACCACAGGTAAGAGGGAGGATATCTTCATTCCAGTTATGAACCTGTTTGCTGACAGACTGGCTTTGAATAATGTTGCACAGGGTAACATTGGATAATGGGTAATTCAGGACACTGCATTCATTATCCCTCTGAACCTCAGCCCCAAATAGGTTTTTGACTCAGCTGGCTACTTATTCTCACAGTGCTGAATATGTCACAAGTCCCTTGGTGCCTGACTTCTAGCTAGTTTTGACTTACAGCTGCTGTAGCAAGCAGCTAGACCTTATAACCTATGAAAAGAGCTTTCTCCCTCCTACTTTGCCTACAGGGCCCAATTCCATGGGTTTTTACTGATGACACTAAACCAGTCAGACTCCCCAGAAGACATGGCCTGTTTTACCAGTTAGATACCTGGGAAAACCCATGTTCAGATGCCTCATATGACTGGCTGAGTTTGAACCTCTAACTCCAGATGATGCTTTAATCAACAGGTTATTCTGGAGTAGGATGTTTAAGTGCCTCCAGCTGAAGGCGTTCCACCTGGCTTGGAGTATTTAAAGAGCCAGAGAAAGAGGAAGTCTATAAGGTGGACTTTGCAAGTTAAAGCAGTTCCTCAGACTGAGGATCTCCAAGGGTTCAGAGGTTTCCTCCTGGGAGAGCAGCCTTCAGCAGTGGCTCATTTCTCCTGGCTTAGAATAATCTCAGTTCCCTGGAGAAGGGAAGGAGTCTCCTTACTTTCCCATTCATCAAGAACTGAGTTGCTTCAAAGCCAGACCAGACGGAGGAGGAGATCATCACAGAGACAGATAACCCAATACTGCTGCTTGTTCCAAGAAGTTTGAGAAACTCTGGCTCCATTACTCTGACTAGCCCTGGGGCTTCTCCCTGGAAGAGAAATATATCCACATCCTTTTGATTTATGGGGTGTAGTTATGGGGTCAACATGGGGTCTAGCTCCTCCCTCCTTATGGGTTCATCCTTCTGAAATGGTAAAGATCAGAAGCTCTTGGCTTTGAGAGCAGAACAGCTCTGGAGGAGGGGGTTGCTCAGAACTGTTTCTTAACTAATCAGTGCCTGAATTTTGATGGTGTGGCTTTTTTCCACATTCATCCCAGCTTGGTTGTCCAAAATTCTCCATAAAAAACGGAGGTCCTCTTTTTAAGAGGGATTTTCAAAGATCCGTATGATTGTAAGGTACTGTGCAGACTCTGATTTTCCCTGAAACTGGACATCTACGGTGCTGATTGCACAATTTCACAGCTTTGGTGGAGATGCTAACTTAAATTCTCACCCCAGTGTTTGCCCCTCAGCTGCATGATAATTTGTTGTTCCATCAGTTGTGACTACTGAACTGTTTTTGGGACCACACTGTCAGTCGGATAGCAGGAATAATTGGAAATAAAAATAACCTTTTTTGGAGTAAGAACTGCTTTTAGTCCAGACTGAGTTTACAAGGCCTCCACCAATGTTTATCTCAGAAGAAGTGACAGGAGCAACAGAAGTAGGAGCAAACAGCCGGGGCGATGTATGTGAAGTGGCTTCTTAAGGCCATTGTCAGTATGGAACTCTACACAGGCGAACTGCAGCCTCACTGCCCACAGAGCCTTTGAAAGCCTCAGCTAGAATGTGTTAGATTGGGATGAAGTTCTTTGTTGTCTTTTACCTGATACTTCAGTTTCTTTGTTGTAGGTGAAGAGGTAAAAAACCCTCAGAAGGCCATTCCCATCGGCATCGTGGCATCTCTGCTCATCTGCTTTGTCGCTTATTTTGGTGTGTCAGCTGCCCTCACGCTCATGATGCCTTACTATCAGCTGGATACAAATAGCCCTTTACCCAATGCCTTTAAATATGTAGGTTGGGATGGAGCCAATTACGCAGTGGCTGTTGGTTCATTGTGTGCGCTTTCGACAAGGTAAGACACTGCTCTTCTTGTATATTTCTCAAGAAAAATGTGCATCTCCAGCTCCTTTTTAAAATGGTGTATGTTAGGGCTCAGTTCTTGCCCAGCTTCCCTGCCTTCATTCATTTCTCCAGCTCCGTATTGCATTATTAGCAGAGGAATTGAGGCCAGGGATGAAATTCTGACCTGTTGACTTCAGAGGGGTTTCATCCTCTGATAGATTGCAGAGATGTGCATGGCCACTATCACTTCAGAAAATCCCATCCTAGGAGCAAACCAAGCAGGTACATCTCTTGAATATAAGTCTGGGTTCAATGACTAAGTCATGGAGGCAGTTTTAGAGTGCAAGCACAGTCTGCCTGGAAGACATCCTGGCCTGCTGGGTAGAAAGAAGACCTGTATCAGGTACTGCAGGGTGCATCTTCTGGAGTGTATGGGGATTACCATATCCTGGGCAGTCTTTCTGCAGGTTGCCTGCATGACAGCCATCTGGATGGGAGGCAGGACAGGCTGGAGGCAGAATATATATATAGTTCTCTTGTACTTTTGAGACCTATTGCTTCAGAACAGCTTAGACCTATTTAAGTAGGCAAGCAGCTCATAGAGGCTCAGAGAGGTTATGGTTATTTTGCCATAAAATCAGGCTGTTTCCATGCCCCATGGCTAGGTTTAGGTATCCAGAATGACAAACCTGCACCTCAGTTGTCAGCTATCAGCAGCATGGGTGTTTGTAGGGAGTGCTTGAAGGAGAAGCTGAAGTGAATGAAAGCCACCTGTTCGGTGTTTGTACTGCCATAAACATGCTTTCTTTTGTGTGCCTGTGCTCAGCATGAGGTAATATGAGTAGATTATTTCTCCCTCTGTGTTCTTAGTCTCCTTGGCTCCATGTTTCCGATGCCTCGAATAATTTATGCTATGGCAGAAGACGGACTTCTCTTTAAATTTTTGGCTAAAGTCAGTGAGAAGAGAAAAACTCCAATAATTGCAACAGTGACATCAGGGGCTATTGCAGGTAAGATACAAAAGATTTACATGAATGAGTAGAAAGGAAATGTAAATTGTTATAGGGGCAGGCAGATCTGCCTTACTCTAGCCCACTTACTAAACTGCTGTACTCCACTGCATGACTTAACAGAAAATGTCTTGGCTGTCCTAGGCCTGCGAGTGCAGGGCCTAGATGAGCGTGAATAGCTCTCTGCGTGTCCATACCTCCTTCTCCAAGCCCATTGCTGACATCCTGTTTCACACCAAGAGTTGCCTTCATCCACTCCTTGTGTGCTCTGCCGGCTTTAAAAATAATTAACCCCCTGCAGTTGGCAGCCAGCTGTGCCCCAGGATCCTTGGGGCTGTTGGCCTGGCTTGGCTGAAGACACCGTGTACAGCCTGCAGGTAGTTGCTTGGCAGAAGATGCTAGAACAGCCAGCGACAGGCAGATGGGCCCTGTGGCATAGGCATTTGTTAATCAGTTAGTCACAGCTGGTAGCATTCTTGTCCTCCCCTTCCCTCTTGCACTCCACAAGAATATGGGAATTAAGCTTCTCAGATAACGAAGAAGAGCAACTTACCTTCTTCTCCTCACAGCCACCCCCTTCATCCAAATAATAAGCAAACAGAACAGTATTGCTGCTTTCTCTTTACTGGTGCTTTAAATCTGGGATAAGCCACTGGCGTAAGGATGTGCTGTGTTTGAGGAGTGGTTGCCAGATTGTCATGTTGGGTTCTAAGCTCTTGCGAAACATTTTGGCCTCCTGCAGGAGCAACCTGGGCCCTGCTGAGTTTTACACAGCTACTTCTCTGACACCTCTTCTCTTCAGGGAGCCTTGAATCAAGACTGGGGAATAAAGAACCAGATAAAGTAAAAAACTTAGTTTGCAGTCACTTCAGATCACCTCAGAGTGGTCTGTAGAGCATGAGACCAAAGTGTGTTGTTACAGGCCTGGGAAGCACTTGACAGTGGGTCTTAGATGGTGTTTTGGTTGTTGAGTTCAAGGCAGTGCACTGAGGAGAGAGTGGGTCAGGCTTTGAAATCCCTGCCCTCTAATATGGCGGCCAATGGTGTCACAGTGTTAAGTTACTTGAATATCAGACTATAGTGTCTGTCCTCTGTTGACCTGTTTTTTCTTTTAAAGGCCTTTGTCAAAGGTCTATACAATAAACAGACAGTTGCCTAGTGAGGGTGCGTAAGCATGACAATCTATAGGGGAAGGTCCTCTATAGCTTCATTTGGAAAGCCCCATGAAGAGGCTTGTTACTTCAGAATGCCTTTGATGCCCCCTTGTGTGCACAAGGCTGGATTCATCCCAGCTGAACTGAGACACCAGCATGAGGTGCCTGCCTGTCATATGTGCTTGCTATAGTTTGTGCAGGGCTGAATGGGTACTTTCAGGAGATAATTCTGGTTTGAGGGGTGCTGCACAGGGAGACTCAGGCATTGAGGCTTCAACTTAGATGCTGGTTAATTGCCAATAGTTAGGTGACATGAGTATAGCCCCAGTCTGGCTTCTGTAATGGGTGCGTTATAGGATGCCCCTGCTTCAGCACACCCATTTAAGAAAAACAGTCTGGCTTTTGTTGTAATAAATGCTTCCTTTTTCAGTTTTCTTCCTTTTTTCAGTTTCAGTTAGTGAGGCTATGCTGTGACAGCCTGTAAGGCTCAGAGCGTTACAAGGCCTTTGGTATTCAAGCACTGAGTCATGCTTTATGGAATGGCTCAAGCTCCTTGCTGAATCCTGAGCAACAGTCACACTTTGGCTGCGTTGTTTTTAACACTCCTGAAATGTGAATATTCCATAGTGTTACTGATTTTTCTTTCCTCTTTCACCTTCTTCTCCTCCCACAGCTGTTATGGCCTTTCTGTTTGACTTGAAAGATCTTGTGGATCTCATGTCTATCGGGACTCTCCTGGCTTATTCCTTGGTGGCAGCCTGCGTATTGGTACTGAGGTATGGATGAAGAAATAGCCCCTCTTGTACCACAGAGACAAAAATTCACCCAAGGCAGTCAGATGCCCTCATAGTTTCTGTAGGCTCAGTAAAACTGTGAATATCTCCAGCTAAGCATGTGGAGGGCTTGTTTCTTTAACTTCATGGGGCAATGTGCTAATTGGATCTGTGAGGGAGTCCTCTGAACTTGGTTTTGCCTTGGTCCACCTCTGCAGTGGTCAAAACCTTGAGCCTCCTAGAAGATGTACCTATGGGCAGGGGTGAGAAAAGGGTGCTCTAGGTGCCTGCATCATCATTGCCCTTGATCCACACTGGGGCTATAGTCTCAGGCTGTATTGCCTTTTGAAAGAGGAGTCAAGGGAAAAGGCTGGTGAGGGATGCTTCTGTCTGTACGATGCTGCTACGAAAGGAGAGGGAAAGAACTGTAGAGAGCAGCAGGGTAGAGGGTCCTTGGAGGCCTGGCTGCTTCTAGGTTTTCAAAGAACAGACCTTGCTCACAGTTAAATCTGTGGGAGTTCCCCTTTCCTGGGTCCCTTTTGTGAGAAGGTGCGAGTGTGGGAGCTTAGCTGCTGTGATCTCTGTATTGGAGCAAAACAGGGCTGTGTGGTTCCTGAGCTTGCCTTTGTCCTGCTTGGTTCTACACCCTAGAGTAAGTTGGCAAAGACCCCTCTTGCACACAGACCCAAGTGAACTGCTGCAGCCTTAGGAAGTAAGCTAGTAGTAATAAAGTCTAGCAGCAGTAGGAAAGTTGAGTATGTGTTTGCAGGATCAGTGCCTTAACGCATGTCTTTTACAAGTGCTGAACTCCCATACCTTCCGTAATGTAAGCTGAAAATTGAGTCTCTTAATGGCTTGGCACCTCGCGGCTGACAGCACTCTACCCATGAACATTGAATTTTGAAAATTATGTTACTGAAAAATACCTTTACATGTTCAATGATTTATTCAAAGCCTACTGGAGGCCTTTTACCTGCTTGCAGCAAATGCATGGAACTAAAAATGTCAGCTAGTGAAGGGCCTGCTGTATTTCCTTTGCTCTGTGCCTGTGTTGTCCATCCTGCCTCAGTGCACAGAGTTTGAGGATTTTTCCTTGCCCTTGTTACATTTCATCTGTTTTCCCAGCCCCCGCTTCTCCATAAAGCCGTAAATGGCTTCTTAATTTGTTTTTGCAAGCTGTTGTGTCTATCATATGGCATGCAGTGGATTAGTCACCAGGGCTCAGCCTTTCCCCTGTCATAGGTTTCCATTTGAGACAGCCTGCCTCATAGTGGCCAGGACAGCTAATTTGCCTTCCTAGTTGGCTGCCTGATGAAACAGCTGTTTAACTGTTGCCTAAGGTGCTAGGTGCTGTCACTAACACCCTGCTGTGGCTGGACCAAAGATTTCACAACATTTCACAATTCACAACATTTCACAAACGCCCTTGTTGCAAGTGCATCCCCTCAGAAGCCATTTTAAGGGGCCTTTTGTAGTGACCCTTTCCTTTATGCAGGCTTGTGGCAGAGAGCCACAGTCAAAACCTCCTTTAAAAGGTGTTTAAGGTTGGAAGAGTGTTTTTTCTTTACAAATCTGTCTGCGCATCAGGGCCCTCTTGAATGAGGTGCTGTCTACCCATGCAACGAAAAAATTACAGTTCTTGCTTCACCTCTTCATTCCCAGTGGGGCAGCAGACAAATTAATAAAAGAAACTAGAATGGAGAAGCATTGAGCACCAGGAATAGCACTTTGTGGTGTGATCAGCAGCTGCCAGGGTGTGATATGTGCTGAGCTGTTAGTTCAACTGCCTTTTCACCCCAAAACACAATAGCTGAACTACCAGAGATAAAAAGACAGCCTGAAAAGGACCATCCCCCTGCCATTTTCTTCTCCAGTCCTCGCTACTGTTACCCAACCATGTGTGGGTCATATTAGTCATATGGTTTATGAAAGAGTAGGTTGTCCAGTTTAAAACAGTTATGAAATTACAGCCAAGTTCTAGGCGATAATAGTGGACCATATTTGCTTACATAGTGGCCACAGTATTCCTCAGATTTTCCCCTGAAACAGAAGGGGTGCATGCCTATTCTGAAACTGTAGTGATCTGGAGAGCAGTCATGGTTATCTGTGTGGCTTTTAAATGAGCAGTACCCTGTGCCAGTGCAACAGCTTCTTTGTTTCATTTCCCTTTTCCTAGGTATCAGCCAGAGCAGCCTATTTTGGCATACCAGATGGCTAGAACAACAGAGGAGACAGATAACAATGAGTCTGTAAGCACGAGTGAATCTCAGGCTGGATTTCTGCCAGAGGAAGAGGAGAAGTGTTCCCTCAAAGCCATACTGTGTCCCCCAAACTCAGACCCTTCCAGATTCTCTGGCTATGTGGTGAATGTCTCAACCTTCATCATTGGTAAGCACTGGGCAGTACAGCTCTGGGGCAGTGAACCAGCTGGTAGGCCCTTGGACTCACTGTTAAGGGAAGGCTCACTTTCTGGCTTGTTACTGGTTATTTGCAAGTTTGATGAACTCCTATAAGGGCCAAGGTAACAAAAGATCTAACATTAAATTTCTGAATTGAAAAAAAATGCATAGATAGGGGTGTGGGGGTGTATGGGGGGAAGGGCGTATCTCTTACAGTTAGCATTTTCTTGGTTTGCTATTTGTTTCCCGAGCTTTCAGATTTTGCTTTGCCTACTTGTGGTTTGGGTTTTTCCTCTTCCTAAAAAAAGAATTGGTAAGTTTTGGTGTCTGTTTACAGGTTTCCTTATCGTGGGTAGCTGTATCTTGACTTCCCTTGAGCCAAGCATTCTGATAAAGACTGTATGGATTATTGCTGCAATCCTTGTTCTTATTGTCAGCTTTATTATATGGAAACAGCCTGAAAGCAAAACTAAGCTCTCCTTTAAGGTGAGTGTCCTGGGAGCTGTGGCTAGAAGATTGCTGTTTGGGAGCTGGTTGGAGGAGGAAGTGTATGTTGGCCTGTATCAGAACGAGGGACTTGTCCAAGTTGACCTACTGAGAACATGAGTCTGACATAAACTTTTCTGTGTAGGTCTGCCAGTGTATCTGATGGTTTGAGCTGTCCAGCTAGCATGGCTGCAACCTCTCAGCGTCTGTGCTCGTTGACATAAAGGGATGCCCTACCAGAGCCAAACTGAATCTCCGAGTGTGGTTTCCTCTTGGGGTCTAATCTCAAATGTCAGTGCAGTACTTGAGAGGGTGAGAGATCTTCCGTGCTCTTTGCTTCTCTGCAAAGCACAGCACAGCATAAGAAGCACTGTGGCAAGCAGTACCCCATGGACAGAAGCAGATTCAGTGCAGAAAGAGAGACTGAAGGGATTAGCTGACAGGTTAGCATGGAATTGGGAAGGAAAAACACATGTGGTCAGGACAGAGGTGATATTAGAGGACTTGGGGAGAGAGGAGCACTGAAATGTGAATGGCACTGGAGTCCAGCAGAAACTAGAAGGGGACAATGTGGTGCAGGGATGTGACCAGAGCAGAAGGGCAGGACAGTGCTTTTGAAAGCAGCTAGTTCTAGGACATGGAAGATACAGACTGGAGGAAAGGCCATGAAGGGCCATGCCAGATCATGGATACAAAAGAAGAGCGAATCAAAGAAACAAGCTTGGGTGTTAAGATCAAAGGGGTACCAGCTCAAAGGTGCCATGTAATTCATCCGCTAGCTCTAGTAAATGGCCTATACTTAGATCATTCTGAAAGGAATGTCCAATTTCTTCTTTAAAACCTCTGATAGCAGATATACCAGTGCTTGTCCCTTTCACATTTCCAGTATAGCTTCATTGTCCATATAGCTAGCAAGCTTTTCCCAATAGCTAAATAGTCTAAATTTCCATGATGCATGTTTAGCTGATATTTTCATGTCCTACTGTTAGCTATAGGACAAAGGATGACCATTCTCTCTTTAATAGCCTTCAAGTATAAATAACTTTATCATTTTCCTCCTCTGTCCCAGCCCACAATCCTTTCTTTATTGAACAAACACATTTTTTTTCAGTATAATCTGGCAAGTCTTATTTTACCATATTGATTTCAGGCTATTTTTCCATTTTATCAAGAACATTTTGAATTCTAGTCCTGTCCTTCAAACTGTTCTCATTTTGACTGCTCTTCAATTATAGTTTTTCATCACATGCTCCGATTTTAATGCTTTAATCCAACCAGAGTTTCCCGGATTAGTGTTTGCAGCCCATCTTGGGTTTATAATCCCAGAAGTGGAAATAGAAGTGGCCAGGAGCAGAAAATTCAGGAACAGTCATCTAGACTGTATTTGCTGAACTTGCTTCTGAGAAGTTCTCTTTGCCTTAGACTCAGCATATTTTACCTCCTTTTTGTTCCTCAGCCACTACCCTGTCAAAGAAAAAAAAATCAGACCTGTCACTGGTGAATCTACAGTGGCTGTTTCTTATATCCTTGTTGTTCTTTAGACATTTACAGTCTGACTGTTTAGTAATTTTTCTTGAAATTCTCTCTGGGAATCCAGGGCTGACTGGTTTGTTCCCCAGTTGTTTTTCTATATCTCTTTTTAATAGGTAATTTGTCTTCCTTCTCCAGTACCTGGAGACCTTACTGGCCCACCAAAAGCTCTCAGAGATGCTTATAATTGGCCCAAAGATCACTTCGGCAATCTCTAGCTACATACCTCACTCCCCTAGGGAAATTTCATTTTTCCCTACTGACTTGACAAGGTCTAATTTAGGAAAATATTCTTCCGTTTTCTAATCTTTGTGCCAATCCTCTTCTCTGATTATGGTTGTATTGAGCAACTGGCCACCATAAACGTTTTTTGTGAAGCTTGAACTAAAACAGGCTTACAACATTTCAGACTGTTTCTTTTTGTAAATCTTCTTTTCCCTTATGAGTGAAGGGAATTTCCTTCATTTTCCTCCTAGTTCCACCATATTCACAGACTTTTCTATTACAGCCTGTTCTAGTTCTGCCTAGTTATAGTTTGTTATTTCTCATTTTGTCTCTACATGCCTGTGCTATTTCTTATGTTCTGATTTTTGCATTTAGGCTTTACTGAATCACTGTTTGCTTCTCAGATCACTAAAGTACTTTTGATACTGCTGTACTGGTCTCTTACTCTATTTTCTGTATATTTTCTATATTTCCTGTAGCTCTGGGATGCTTTTCAGTTGTACTTTTACTGCTGTCTGTTTGAATTGTCAACTCCTTTTTATGTTAGCATTCCTGCTATAGCCTTTACCTACTGATACCTTGAATTTGTTGGCAACTGCAGAGTTTTTCAAGTTGATTTTTCCGCTGTATTCATTTCTTTGCTTCTTTGAAGTGGTAGAGGGTAGTGTTTTGTGATAATTTCACCCAAATTGCCTTCTGCCTTCAGATCCCCAAATAATTTTTTCCCTACTGAATAGAACTGAAGCTAAAATAGAAGCCCCTTGAGTTACGTTTTGCAGCTCAGGAAGTAAAAAAGGTACCCCCACAATCTAGTAACTTGCTGGATGGTATGTGTATTGCTTAATTACCCTGGGACTTGCTGGATGAAGTTCCTCAAGTCCTTCTGACAGTTCCCCCTTGCCCTCTTCTCTTCCTGAATAGGTGCTCGTCATGATGTTGTCCTTGGTTTTCCTCTTTCTCTCCTTCCCCCCACAGAATTCCAGGTTAAGTTTGCCTGTTGCTGCCTTTCAGACCACAAAACAAGCAGAACTGTTCTTAAAATGGAGTGCAGCAGGCTTTTTTCACATCAGTCTCACATCCTGCATTTTGATCTAACCTTGCCTTTTCTAGGATCTGGCAGCCGAAGAGTTGTTAACAGGTATCACTTTCCATTTACAAGGGAAGTGATGTTCTTGCCTGTCTATTAATCTGTCCTATGGATGTAATTTATCCCTCTTTCTTTCTTTCAGGTACCTCTTTTGCCTCTTCTTCCTATTGTGAGTATTTTCGTGAATGTTTACCTCATGATGCAACTAGATATAGGGACATGGATACGATTTGCAGTCTGGATGCTCATTGGTGAGTTTAAGAGAGAAAAAAAATACATATATTCCAAGTTGTTTGAATTTATTAACCATAGATTTACTGTAGCATTCTAGGGAGGGATTCTGCACTCTCGTCATCCTTGGGTAATCATATTGACTTTATTGAAGCCATTCAGGCAGTGTATCTCAAGCTTTGTGTTAGATTTAAGGGTCAGGAAACCTTTAGGAGCACAAAACTACCCATGAACCATCTTGTGCGCTGTTCCCATAATGGCTTCCTTTGCAGCTATATAAAAATGAAGCAAATGCTATCCTTTTTCACCATTTTTATGGGAAGATAAAGATCTTAACCAGTATGTGGCATGGGTCTGTGATTGCCTGATCACTTTCTGGTGATCTGTAAGGCTTCAAGGACTTTATTAGGATATTATTTTATATTAGGATACTACTTTATAGCTTCTATCTTTAATGGTAGAGAGACTTGGAGGATCAAAGAGCTAAGAATCAGGGATGGCTGCCCAAAGTGGCTGCCTGTTTCTTTGCTCTGAACCTGGTCAAGGCATACTCCAAGTAGCTTCCTTTTTGCCTATGTCCTGTTTTTATAGTAGTCCGCTTCCCTTCCTCATTCCAGTAAATTTACCTATGAATGTTAACACTTTCCCAAGGTGTCTTGGTCTGAGGACATCCCAAGGATAAAAAAACCATTGCCTTATGCAGTGGCAGACAGAGATTCACCCAAAACTCAAAACTCCTGTGTAAACCTCCTGGGTTGGCAGGACATTTGTCTCTCTAACTTGTAAAATCCTCAGTATACTTAATTTCAAGGTATTGCCCTTTGAATATCAAAACCTGACAACATGAAGAAGGAGACATGTTAGATATGTGTCATCTTGAGAGAAATCTATGTTAAAAGGCAGAGCAATAGAATGGCTGTAAGCCAAGGAGCAGGGTATGCAAATGAATAGTCTTGGGTTTGGGCTTTTGCTTTTTTTTTTTTTTTTTAAACTGCCAGTTTTTTCATCTCGATTAAAATCTAGATTATATTCTTCTTGATGGACAGCATCTGAGTTCTGAGAAGAAGTAGTAAGGAAATGCGTATGTGTATGTGTGTGTTTAACCACATAAATGTGGTGTGTACTACTTTGTTTCCTTAGTGGAATGAGAACTGCTCAGTCATTGCACAAGGGGCTGTACAGCATTCCTTGTTTGCTGAACTTGAACTGCCCTCCAAGTGGTGTGGCTGGTGCTTTTCAAACTGGAGGAGCTCAGTTCTGTCCCAGGATATTCCAAATAGTCACATGGAGAAGGCAGAATTTATTGTGATAAAAATGGTTATGTAAGATTAGCATCAGTTGCGGGCGTTTTTTACTGCAGCAGAGGCTAACAACACAAATGGAGAGAGAAGGCTCTATGTAGAAGGCAAAGCATTGGATGGACTCATTCAAAAGCATGAGTTTATCCTGTAATCAGCCCTGGTTTATCTATTATGTTTGAGGCAGGGCTAGATCATCTTTTAAAGAATGATGTCTTGTTTTAATGGCTTTTTTCTTTTCTGAGGAAGATAGTAGTTGTCTGCTGCAAGCTAGCCATCAGGATAGCTTGATTTAGCTGTGGTGTAACCTGTATCTGTAGGTGTGAATAGTGGTTTGTGTTTCCTTATAGATCTAATGTTGCTCTTTCCCCATGGCTTCCACAGGCTTTATCATCTACTTTACCTATGGAATATGGCACAGCGTGGAAGCCACATATTCGGCCTCAGCAGATACAGAGAGAAATACGGACACTGGTTCAGACAGCTGCAAATGACTGCCTGTTTGGCTTAAGGGCAACTGGGGAATCGCTGCAGTGAAGGAAGCTTTGTTTGAGGAACCTGAAGTGTTTCATCTGGTTAGTAAGTAATGCAGAAATAATGAAGCATTAAGGTGGGAATCCCCAGCCTTGTTGCTACAGCTTGCAATTTGCTTAGTAGCACAGTTAAAAGGGATCACAAAGAAAAAGCCACACCTCTGGCATACTCCCGACAACACTGTCAGCTAATCTGGGGCTACGCGCTTCCCTTCCTCCCTCTCTTGTTTTTTTGCAATGTATGGAAAGAAAACTGCTTCTGTGTGCCAGTTAACCTTAAATGCTGCTATGAAACCAGGCCTCACAAAGGTCCTTCTTTCAGTAGCCCTGTGAATTACCTCCCCACAGATACTCTACTTGATTATAAATGGAGCGGCTCTTGCAATGCTAGTGTCATGCTTAGATCAACTGGTTACTTCACCTGATGTGAGCTGTACCACATGTGTACACACAAAAAAGGCTCTCACCAAACATACGCTTTCACCTAGTTAAGAAAGCATCTGCAAGATTTACATTCTTTAAAGTATCAGGTTTCATGGTTTTATTGTATTTAACTTTTTTTAACTAATTAAGTACTCATATTCCTTACAGCGCACTGCTGCTGTGAAATGTTGGGAGGGTTGTGGTTGCTCCTTGTCAGGTGAATGGCCATTTGCAAATGTGCAGGTAATGCAGAACAGTGTTTCTGCTAACTGTACACTCAGCAGAGGGGTTTACAGGTTTAGTCATAAAACTATTTGGTGCAAGTACTTGAATGGTTTTAATAGAACCGGTGTCTCCAAAGAGCCTTCCTACCTCTTCATGTCAAAACTTGTCAATACCGTGACTGAAATGGGGGGGTGGCTAGCAGAAGTGCTTTTGAGCCCAGGTCTGAAAACAGGTGGGGCCCTATTTTCCTTTCCATGCATCCATTTCGTCTGAAATCAGTAGAATTTGCCACCAGTGCAGGCCACTTGAAATAAGAAGATATTTGGCCTTGAGAATTTGGTTTGGCATCAGTAGGTGAATCATATCCTAGAAAGAGATGCACAAAAAGATTCTCAGGCTCCTTGAAATCCTCTTGTGAACGGAATCCTAGAGTCTCACAACTTCTACCCCCTCTCCCAGGTGGAGGGCATGAGGCTATACAGTGACTCCTTCCCAGTGATGCCAGTAGAGTTTGTAACCTCCTGCCCTAAAAAATACTGCTAAACTGTAAAGTCTGGCTTGCTGAGACAAGTTTTGTTTGTGGCACTGGAGATCATCTCTGGAAGCAGATTACTGACTTTGTCTGTGATCTTACTTGGAGCATGAGCCTCAGTGGGGCTCAGCTGAGCTCCCTGGTCTGTGTGCTTTCTACCCACAAAGATCAATAAAATGTGCTCAAGTATGAGGCATGTGATACTGTGTGAGGCTGAGGGGTGCTCTACTCCACTGGGACAGGATCATGGCTAGGCTTGGCGCTTGGTTATGCTCCAGAGCTTGGCTGTCATGAAAGGTGGGAAATTCAGAGCATGAGACAGGGGTCCATGTTGAGTCAGCAATGCAGATGTAGCCTTGATTTTGTTATGAGCTGAAAGGTTTTTTAATTCTCTCTAATGTCCTTCCCCAGCCAAATAAGCAACTCTAAAACAGGCTTTTTGAAGCATCACAGTGGTGGGTTATACCCATGTAATGGCACACATTTAAATTCATGCTTTAACTTGTACTGAAAAATATATCCCAAACAGATATTGCAGAAATCCCCTCTCCCTACCTGAGTGGATGCTGTCTTTCCTAGCTGTCCTCCACACTACTGCCTCTGAATACCTGGTAATCTTTACTGTATTTGTCAGTATAGCTCTCCTCTGAAGAAGGGAAGTGCTCTTTCCCCTATCATATAGATGCAGAGCTGCAGAATAGACTCCTGAATGAGTTGGCTGAGGTCTTTCGGGGAATCTGGTGCAGCAGAAACAGGAACCAGATCTCCCAGATTCTACAGCCTGACCGTGGACCATCTCTCTTGCATCTCTCTTTCCAAGAGAGACTTACAGCCCTGCTACCCACTGATGATCTTGCCCTTTTTTTAACTAAACTGGGAGGATTTTCTTCCCAGGGTTGGAATTTGATGGAATTAAGTAATGTGTGCATTGCTTTGTGTATGCATTTCCAATGCACTTTTCGACTGCAGTTCCATATGCAAAATGAAAATCATGGTCTGCACCAAACACTGGATCTTCAGTGTCTGCCAAGCCTTTTTTCCCTGTGCCTATATGAAGTCTTATTCAAGCAGGGAGAGAATATCAAAACTGAAACCCACTAGGTTGAGGTCTACTTTTCTAAACACAAACTCATCACACTCCACAGCCTTCTGAAAAGCACTGAAGATGTAGTGGGAGGGGAAAAAATAAAAACTCAAAAGGGAAGTTTCCCATTGTACCAAAAATGTAGGGATGTTTTTCTCCACCTGAGGTACCAGCTTCTGAGCAATTACCACATTCAGCATGAAGATTTGAAGGAGGTGAATTCTGACTGGAAGTGTATTTCCAAAGAAAATTATTTAAAAATATGCAGATTTCTTGCTGTATGTAATCTTTTTTATAAATGTTAAATTATTTTTATTGTCTACTTAGGGATCTGTTCTGGTGTTTCTCTTCTGTGACTTTATTTCAGCTTTTGTGGCATTTAATGGCAACACTTAGAAGAACAGGAAAGTCTTGATGGGGATCATTTTCCTTCAGTTTCCTTTTCTCTGAGAAAGTTCATAGGAAAATCTTTCACCAAATTTTGTATTTAAATGTGCCCTTACCTGTACCAATCCCAAAGCTACCAGCTGCAAATGTACTACTGGGGTCAAGGCTCTTTAGCCCCATCTCTCACTCCTCCATCATGATTTCCACAACCTTATTGCTCCTCACCAGATACAAGAAGCTGGAGAGAGTCCACAACCCTGTGCACCCTGTGACAGGGAAGTACAGATCTCTCCCTAGCTCTCTGTGTACCTGCTTCCCCCTTACTGAGCTGGCTGTGGGGACATCCTGTCCTCCTCTCTGTGTGACTTGCCCCAGAGAGGAGAACATGAGTATGACACAGCTGCAGCTCCAGGCTCCTTCCCCGTCCTCCTCATGGCTGCATCTGCCCCTTGCTTGTACATTTTGTAAGCTGAAAGGCAGAATCTGACCACCTCTTTCTAGGACTTTGCTGAATGGGTGATTTTTTTTTTTTACTGTGTCCTTTGCCTCCCTGCTGATGTCTGCATGTGACATAGATCGAGCCAGGTATCTTTGAACACATGCAAATGCTGCTATAATCTTGCTTTTGTGAACAATATGCCTTCATTCATTTAAGCTTTTCTTTGTAAATAGTTTCATAATTATTTTGCTTTATTATTCTAAGAATATTTTGTACAGATGCAAAGCATTTCAATATATGAAGAGGTAGGACTAGAGAAGTGATGCCTTTTCTGGAATGCTTAGTGCAAGAATATATCCCTCGCTGTCAAAGTTGAGAGATGTAGTAAAAATGGCCTGTCTGATCTTTTAAGGGCAAGTTCTGTCCCGAAGGACTGACCTTGATTTTACTGAATTTGGTTAAATGCAGTGTGCTAATGTGAAAGGAGGTCTCGAGAGCAGGTCTCCGTAGACAGGGTCATAAGAATTGCCAGTGCCTCGCAGGTGGTGGTGGCAGTGGTGCGGCTGGGTGAGCTCCCTCACTGCAGCAGGCAGTGATGTAGCAGATCAGTAGTATGTAGTCAGTCAGCCTTTCTCAAAGGACAATTGCGATCAAAACAGCCTTTTTTTCCCCCCAAAGTAATTGTTTTGCATAAAAATTATTAGCTTTTATTTGTTTATAACTTCCATTTTTTGAAATTGGTCGCTGAAAATCGTTACCACCTGGGTTTCATCTTCATTTTGCTTTTTGTTGCCCCCCGCTTTCTTCCTGTTTGGGCACCAAGCTATTCTATGTTCGGCATTTGCCGTCCTCTGTGGTTCCTCCTTGCTTTCAGCAGGGTGTTGAAAGCAGCAGATGTGGCGGGGTTGGGCTGCTCTTCAGTAGGGAGCCCTGTCCTTGGCACTGCTGGCAGCCTTGAGCATGGGGCTCAGAGCCTGCTTAGGGCCTGCCAGCGTAGACATTTCCCATCGGTCACACAGGGGGAGAGGGCTTAACCTCTCACAAAAACACTTTTTGATACTTAAAAGACTGGCGCCACGCATGGCAGAAGTGCTCTGCAGTTCTAGTTATTGTTTATAGCCAGGGTTTTGGAAGGGTAAAGTTTCCACTGGTGGTGCTTTCCCTTGGCACTTCTACCATTTGCCCAACACAGATGAAAACAAACCTTTATTCGCAGAGTACAGAGGGTGCCTATCGCTGGCTGCTTCACACATGTAGGGAGCTGACTTCTTTCCTTTCCTCTTAACTCAGAGAACAGAAAGCAATATTGTGGAATATTATGTTTGTATTTTGTAAAATCAGCTTCTCTAGTGATTGCGTTTTATATATTCATCAATTCCAGTGGGATTTCTTGAATTTCTGCTAGAACAAGAATTTCTGCCCCAAGAAAAACACTTACAAATGAGCATTGTTATCATCTGTCCAAATGAATAAACGATCATGCTGGTCTTTCAGGCGTCGGGAACGTGTTTTGAAGGGAGGTGGGGCGAGTAATGCTATTTCTGTAGCAAGAGGTTGCCCTACAGTCTGTGCCCTGCCTACGTGCATCTCAACACTGCTGCCTTTTAAAGAGTGCCTGTTGCCTCTTGCACAAAAACCATCCTTGCTTCTTAGTCTTTGGATACCCTTTCAACACCGTGAGCTTGTCTGCTAGACATGAGTTTATGGGCAGGTTCCATTTCTTTATTCCACTGAGGCCAGAACATGTGGCAGGTCCCCCTCATGTGCCACTGTGCCCTAGCAGGGTGTCCCCTTGGCAGCAGGGCTAGCTGGTGGGCACCCCACCAGAAAGCCCACAGGTAGGACATATGCCTTACATGAAGGTCCCAAGCGAGGGACCGGGATGCATGCAAGGGAGATGCCCATCCTGGCCATGGGAGAGGCTTCAGCCTGTGTTCACCAGTCCTCCCCATGCTGCCTGTAGCTCTGCTGGCAGGGAGCTGGGTGCGGATGGGTGCTCCCACGCGGGAGCACTTGGGCAAAGCCTGCCTCACCCCCTGCGAAGCAGAATGGCGCTTAAATACTGCATACTTGTGTGCGTTGTTCATGTAACACAAATCTACTAATCTGAGTCGGAGTGTGGATGAACCAAGAGCTCTCCATGAGGATAGGGTGGAGTCTGTTTTACCAAGATGATGAGGTTTTTAATGAAATGCTAATGACCAGGTGGTGTCGTGCACAGTATTTCCTCTCTGAGCATGAGGCCTGATGAGAATTTGAAGGTCAATAGCTGTTGGCATTACTCATATTTTCAGCCTGCTAGGGGAAGAGAGACCTTCATTGCTGTTGTGATGGAGGAGGGCTCAGAGCCTGCTTCGCAAGGGAATGTGTCAGGGAATGCTTCCAGGCCTCTGTCTGCCAAGAAGGAGCGTGTAAAAAGCAATCATTTCCAGAGCTGTTTTCACTTAGCCCCCTGCCTATGCAGAGCTGATTGTACGATAATAAACACATTGTGCGATGTCTGACACCTAACTGGAAACCAGATGATCCAAGAACATATCTGTTACCCAGATCCAAACCTCAGTCTTTCTCAGGGTATTTGCTCCTAGCTCATGCTCCAGGAAGTGAGGTTAGTCTAAAACATGGCACACTTCTAATCAGTGAGGCATCTTTTTCTCTCGAGGATGTGCAGTGTATTTTTTTGGTGTAGTAACTTCTGCTTTCGAGACGATGGGACGGCTGTGACCTGTGTGAAGTGAAGAGTTACCTTGCTTTACGTTGTGCCTTTCGACTTCAGTTGACGTGAGGAGCACAAAGACTGATGACAACCTAGAGCTGGTGCGTTAGCAAACCTATTGTGAGTTTGGATCATTTCTTCAGTAAAGTGATTTTTACTGTCTGAAGCCATGGAAGAGTCTGTATATTTTTTATTTTTTAATTATTAAGCAAAATATATATACCTTTCTGTTGTCTGTTTGATGGTCTATTTTCCTAATGATTTCTCAGAGTTTCTTACAGGTGTGATCAATAGTTTTAATGCTTGTTCTGCAGACAAATCTATTTTTTATCCTTTTTTATCCTTCTTCTGGTCTTTTAGGTTTTTTTTTCCTACTGTATTCATGTAGCGATGCAAGCCTTAAGTTTTAAAATGTGAAACTTGCCCCCAGAGCACAGCATGGGTGTGCAGATACTTCTTATCCTGGCAACACTGTAAATACTTCTCCCCTTATCTATGCTTTTTGAATTTGGAAATTCACTTGTAGTTTTGTGGTACAGCATTAAAACATTTTCTCGATATTCAAATAAATTATGCCTATTGTTTACCCTCATTTTCTGGCCTGCCTGTTTTCCCACTTGTTTGAACATGTCAGCTGTCCCAATCTTTATAGGAGAGCACCTTCTCTGGGGAATTTTTCAGTCCTGTGTCATTAACTCTTTTCTTCTTCCACATTTTTTGAGACAGATGAGACAATACATAATTTGTGAAATGTGGCCTGAGCTGGGGTCTGCAGCAGTTTATGAGCCTACAAAGTTATCCTAGTGGTCAGAATTTACCCCCGTGGTGTGTTTGGTGAGCATTTACTGCAGTGACAAGATAGAACTGTAGCTAAATCACTCTGATCCTTCCACATGTCCGTGAAATAACTCCTAAGTGGCATTTTCAGCACTGTGTTAGCAGCTCACCTGGGAATTTTGGGTGTAGCAGAGGCAATTAAGGCAACAGGCCTCCATGTGGATCTAGCTCCTGGCATTGCAAAATTTGATTGTCTCAGCAAATAAGTACTGTGTAATGAATGAGTTCTGCTTGTGGGATTTACCAGGGCAGAGTCCAAGTCCGCAGGACAGCGTTCAGGTAATCGAGGCAAAGCCCGTCCATTCCCTGCCACCACTGCTGTTGCCTGCAGCGTGCTTTTCTGCGTCCTGCAGCAAGCGAGGCAATGGCCCCATCAACACTGGTTTCCTTTTCCTCTCAGTGCTCGTCCTTCACATGGCTTTGTTGGTGCTAAATGAGCCAACAGCCTTGTGGAAATATCAGTGTGTGACTGTGTAATTAAAGATCAGAGTGTAACGGCTCAGCACAGGAGGTTGCATGATGCATCCATCCCCAGGGAAAGCTGGATGCTCCTGGGAGCTCCATGCGTGACCCTCTGCTCCTGAGGGTGTGACCGCAGGGCAGGACCCAGTGAAAAGCCATGGCTGGGGCTTCCTGGGCTCTGTGGCCTGGGGAAGGCGCCCTGGTTGCTGCAGGTGGTGGCACTCCGGTGGTGGCATGCTCTGTGGCCCCGTGCATGCTCCAGACCCTTACCCCGCTGTGGGACTCTCCTGGGCTGTGGGCCTGTCCCGACGCTGGGCACTGAAGAGCAAGCATCTCTGCTGAGGCCATCGTAACACATGGCCCGTTGTGCTGCCACCATCAGCGCAGGGCTCGCACGCTCGCCTGAGGCAATACAGCTTCACTGCACAGGTAGCTTTGTTGGTACCTCCCCTGTTTTATCCACCCAGCATCCTGCAGCTTGACCATGTCTGCCTCTTAGCCTACCTGTTCCTTCTCTGCCCCGTTCCAGTCTTTCCTCGTGACCTGGGTTTCCATGCCCCATTCCCAAACCCTGTGCCTCTAGTCCCAGTCATTTTACTCAAAACTCTCCTTCTCCTCCATTGGGATGGGCATGATAAGCAGAAATGGTTCAACATCAGGAGAGATCCTTGCTCTTTCCATTTCCAGGACAGAGTGCTTAAAGCACCAGGGCTGAAGTACATCTAGCACATTTAGGTTTATCCCCCAAAATCTAGCGGGTCTTTACTGAACATGAGCAAATAGCATTCATCCGTAAGTGTCTACTCAAGCAAATCTGCACAGATCTTTCACTAGGACAGTATCAGGCATGTTCCTGACAAAGGATGGACCTGGCCGTTTCCTAATCCCCTGTGCCAAAGACTGAAGAACTAGATGATCTCCACGGGAAAACAGGGCATGGAGAGGGAGTGTCAAAAGGTGGTGAACAGTGCTCTAGGGCCACACTTGTCTGCTGAAGTGTCTGCAACACTTGCCGAAATTTTCCCTTTACTTCATGCTGAAGCATGGCAACCTTGATGAAAACATTTTGGCCAACATGGCTGAAGTCCAGCAAATTAAGAAGGTGGGACATGAAATGGCCATTTTGAACAGCCTCAGCGACCAGATAACACAGAAGAGTGATTCTGTCAGGGACAGAATCCAAATGTGACTGCCTTGAACTTGCACAAGAGGTATTTGGCAGCAGCAGTAAGTGTGTGACACCAAGGGGCTTGTGTGACTTCTGTGCCAAACTCTTCTGGCAGGATCCAGCCTACACAGACTGCAAGTGAGTAACCCCATTCCCTCCCCCTGGTACAATTCTTGGTCTCAAGGGAGGCTCAACTGTGAGGGAAGCACGCTTAATACATATAAACCCCAGGGAAATTGAATCCACACGATTTCGATCTAATTTATAGCATGTGAAACATAATCGGGTAACCCAATCAACCAGCTCCATTGCCAGGAAGATAAATGGCTGTCTAGTCTCAGTCTTTACTATATTATAATATGATTTTGCTTTGTTTTTTGTTTGGTTCAGTTTATGTGTGCACAGATATACAGAAAACACTGCAGGACACACTAGTTAGCATGCGTCCACTCATATGTGTGCGCATGTATTTATTATCAGGAATATATTACACTTATCTGTACATCCTAACTGAAATAATACAAACTCTTCCTGTAATCATTAGCCACATAATAAACTGGACCACAGCACTCCTACTGCGTGGGAAACTGTACAGAAGGATCCTCATCGTGTCCACAGGACACAAACACAATCAGTGCAGAGATGTAAAATACCTGATTTTGCATTTGTTAGTTTTTCCTTTTCTCCTCCAACCACCACAGCAAGTCTTTGCCACTGTGCATCTGCCAAGCTAATCATACACAACCAACAATCATTTCAGCAGGAAATGCAAGGCCTGAATTACCAATTTCACTTATGCAAATATTTATTGACTTGAAGATCTCTGACACTGCTCGAAGGAAGAAGGGAAGACCTCACCTCCCCCCCGAAGCCCACGTTGAGTGAGGAGGCAAGCAAGCCCACTGCGATCATCATGAGGCACTTCACAGGCTCCTTCTTTCCGAGGAAGACTTTTGTGAGCTAGGTGGGTTTGGTGAGTGGTCGGGGAGGCTGGCATTCATAACAGCTTGCCTGCAGGGCCCAGCCTAGAGAAGCAGTGGTTGGGGCCAACACCGGTAGGGTTTGTGCTGGAGCTAGCAGGGAAGCTTTACATGAGGTTTGGTGCAACAGGCTTGCTCACAGTGGTCTCCCAGCCCGCGCACCTTCCCCGCTGAACTTTCTGTAGCTCATCCACGATGTACAGGTGGTGCTGTTGGTAAGTGTGGTAGACACTAACTTCATCTTTCCAGCATGGGTCATCACTAGAGAAGGCCAGCCACAGTTGGGGTGGCTTATTATGACAGAGATGCTGCCCTGCCAAATCCACCCTAAATGCCCCCAGCTCCCACCCAGTTAATCCATTGGAGGCTGCATGGTGCCCTCACCTATGTTGGTGGTGCCTGGGCTCTGCCTACCTCATTATCTATAAAATGGCCAGCCCAGGTTTGCTTTTGAAGGGCCTTCATAGCATTGCCTCCATAGCAAGTAGAGCAGTAGATCCTTACTTCTCAGGGCAGGAGGGATGGGGGGGAATTGCTGCTCCTGCACTTTGGGAGATCTGGCCAGGACTAGGGGCACCATCCCAGTCCTGCTTGGCACTGTAAGGATGGAGGCAAGTGGGGGAGCCCATTGTAAGCTAGCCCCTTTTCTCACCAGCTTTTCCTTGGGCCTCACAAAATCTCAAGATTTGTTGCTGGTAGATCGGGGGCTGATCACGGCCCATTGAGCCATGCAGGCTAAACAGCCCCCTCTTGCCCTTAAGTGAGGCCTCAGTCCCTGGGCTCTGCCCAACTGCTGCAGTAAGTGGCGTGACTGATGGGTACGGCCAGCCTGGGAGGTCGTGTGTGCGGGCGTCCACCCAGAGGGCTGTAACCTGTCTGCAGCTCCCTGTGTGCCAGTGGTCACTGCAGCAGAAGATACAGTGATCCTGGGATGGGGGCAAGCATAGTGTCTATGCCTGGGGCTCGCGTGCCCCTGCGGCTGCTATTGCCGCCCAGGTCCATTCCCTGTTGCAGTGGGAGGATGGAAGGGGCTGGAAGAGCCTCTCGTGGCAACGCTGCATGTGCAGCCTGTGCCAGCAGTGCAGGGGTCACGGGCTGGGCACCGCGACTTCACGCCAGCCCCTGGCAGCCCCTTCAGAAAAATCGTAGCTTGGGTTTATTGTCATAGCATCCTTTTACTGTGAATAGAGTGAAACATTAACCAAATCAAATGGCTTCTTTTTAAAGACGGAAGAGCAATAAAACCCTTTTCCGCTCAGAGCTAGCTGTATTCCCTCTCACACCAAAGGCCATGTTGCAGTGCAAACCAGGAAAGCACACATGTAGGCCCTGCGCTTTGGGAAGCCTCTGGTCGCCAGAGCAAAAGCTTGTCCTTGCTCACCCCCCCCCCCCCCCCCCCCAGGCACTACTTTTAGTGGGGACAGCATGGGAACCAGGACTGGAGATTTGACCTCCAGTACCACTGTGTATGCCACGCTTGCCTGGCACAGTCGCATCTCCCCTGCGTGCACGGGGGCGAAGCTGCCCGACAGCATGTCCCCAAGCCGGGACACTCAGCTGTGTGGCTCCGCGTTGGCACAACAGCCCACACTATATCTTAAATAACTCTCACGCCGGGACACTCAGAGGGTCTTTGCACCTGTGAATGGCTGGTTCCCCTGTTAGGCACCCCACTTGTGCTGGACAACTGCCCGAGGGCCTTCTCCTACCCCAGACTGTTGGTTAAAACCAGAGCTGTTCCCTTCCTCCTACTACCTGAGGGAACGGGGCTTTTTTTTTTCAACCCCACTCCTGCACGCAGAGGTAAGGAGAGACAAGACAGAGAAAGAGCAGGAAAAAGTAATGACCTTTTAGTGGAAAGAAGTCTGTGCTTCTGCAGTTGCACTGGAAGGAAGCACCCTTCACACCTCTGCAGGGAAGGTTTGGTAGCGCCCTTCTGGTCAGGAAAAACTTCCTACAACTTTGTTAGCAACCTGCCAGATTGGAGAGGCCACCCCATGGAAGAAATCAATAACAGGCAGGATTGGGAGGTAAAAATTAGACAAGAGAGAGATTGGCATTGATACCAAATGATGGTGGAACTGTAATCAGCCCAGTGTGCCCACCACAGAAGCCCCACTCCCAATTTGCTGCAGGAAGCATCTGTTGCCTATGAATTTCAGCCAACAGAGGAATAAGGAAAGCACCAGAAATAGAGGAAAACAATGAAGAAATGAAAGGGACTGGCTCAGCCAGCACACCCCAGGCTGACAATATGTTTTAGTGTGTATAACATGGAAAAGTTCAGATTAGCATCATGGTAACAACTCTTACTGTATCAGAACGCATTGCACCAGACTGACACATGACAATGCAGTAGGTATTGCAGAATATCTGTGCATTTAGCAAGTGCATCTCTGTGAAAGAGATTAAAATTATACTTGGCAAGGTGGGGCTTTGTGTGCATATGTGCATGTTAAATATCTATCCTACTTTCAGGTCATACTTGCTGGACACATTAAAATCTAGTAATGCATTTCAACAGTGGTAGTCGGCGTGGCATGATCTATTCTAACAAGATGCTCAATTTACTCAGTATCACAGTATCATGCAAAAGCTGCTACAAAAATAAATTTTTCTTAAAAAAAGAGAAAAAAACCCCATCTTTTTTATGTCATGGAATGGGCCACAGACGCTTTGACGGTGATTGAAGCTGTATCTAAGCTGCAGTCTGTGAATCCTGAGTACTTCCCAGGAAAGCCGAGCCTCAGTTCTCATGTACTACAGCACCACTGAACCCCACCTCTGCTCACACGAGTCCTGGGTGTGCCTGTGTCTATGCACCTGATCCACCACACACACACCCCCCCCCCCTTATTTGAGAGCCACTCTCTTTCGCAGCGCTCCCACATCCTGTATTTTCTGCACATACTGTCTCTCGCTTACTTAGATCCTACTGCTCAAAGCAGGAACATATGCAGGTTCTTGGCCACAAGCTGAATATAAAAGCATCCCATAGATCTTCTTTTTCTGAATTATGCTAAGGGATTTTTCTCTCTTACGGGTGGGAGAGTCAACTGCAAGAGCTGTGCTACAGCACACACTTCCACACCAGCCTAATCTAATCCTAACCAGCCCATTGCCAGCCCCATGCTTGCTAACAGCACCAGCGGGGGCCCTTTAGCTCTTTCCGACAGAGACTCTGCTTGGCGTCGTGAGGGTTTGGACCAGCTGTTTCCCATCCTTGGTGCTGTACCCCTGGGAAAGTCACGGTCTGCACAGGAACAGCCCTTTGGAGCCAGACACGTGCAGCACCGGCCGCTGCAGCCCCTTCTGCAGCCCACGCATGTGGCATAGCTGTGCCCTGGGGAGAGGGGGGGGAAAGCCAAGGGAAATGGGTGCACATTTTTTTGCTACAAGGCAAAGAAGTTAAAGGTAGTTTGACAAATCTCTTCCACGAATCTTAAAAGTGCTCTGTAACTTTGGGTAAAATTTGGCAATGTGAAATAATATATAAATATGGAAGGAAAAAATCTGACCTTGTTTGCTCCCATGTAGTCCTATGTGTTTCATTTGCTGTTTCAGCCAGGAGGAAGCTAGAGCCCTAGCAGGCACTCCCGTTTCTGGTCCCAATACTGGGAACCTCTTGGCCAGCAAAGATCAAAGTATGAGCAATTTGTTTTCTCCTTCTTGCTTATTGGATTTGAAATAAATCAACATGGACAGGAACCTACAGCCAGAGATTTTGATTGTATCCAAAACACATCAAGTTAAAACAAGATAGATCTAAGTAAGATTTAAAGTCACTAAGATTGAAACATGTTAACCAGTAACCTCTACCAAATTCACTAAAACCCTCAGGTTCCTCTTCTCTAGCCTATATCCACTCACAATATTGATGCTAAGAATTAAAAATCAGAGAATGGTATATGTATCCTATCTGGTGTTCGATACAAAGGTGATGGTTTTGAAGGCAGTACTGTTTCAGAATTTCAAAGTCGCTGGTGTTCACGTTATATAGAGTACCACTTGGTGGTCATTTGCAAGGCGCTTCTACTTCTGTGTAACTTTCTTCTAGTTTGGGTAGAAATATTCCTGGGAGGCCAAACAGAAATGCATTTTGTTTAGATACAAGTCTTAGGCACGAGTTAGAAAAATGCTGACTGTAATGAAAATATATCAGCACTTAATAGTATCCAATAATATAAAAAATGCAATTCAGAACATCTTCAACTACGTATATATGTGTGTGCGTCTATATATAGGTATAAAGGTACAATACATACATGTATATAAACACAGACACACATATAGAGATACCCACAACTTGAACTGTGTTTGTAACTAACCTGAAATACTGCAGCGAAAGTTCATTCTGACGAACCATTAGTAGTAGTATTTTCCTTCTTTTGGCTCTAACCACAGTTAAAATGTTTACACATCATACTAGACTGGTTATGCTATCCTAACACATCAGCATGCCGGAACCAGGAGCTCCTATACCGGGATTGTAAGAGTACACTGCCTAGTGTAAAGCTATGCAGCTACAGAGCATGCTTGCAGTAACGAATCCTGTGTGCGTATTGTTGGCAATACTTCCTTGGATGATAACATTCAGCAGATTGGAAACACGCATAAAAGCCAGGTTATCTTGAGCACGCAGGTGGCACTGTCATCTCGGCACAGTGCTGACTTTTGCTGGAGTGGGAGGCCCTGATGAGCAGCGATAAATAGGAGTAGGAGATGTGGGAGAGAGTTTAACAGGGCTCATGGCCTCTCCAGTCTGCAGCTTCCAAAGGAGCTCTTCATTAGTTCTGCTCAGCCTCTTCTTCTCCTCTGTTTCTTTCTCGACGTATTCTTGAAGATTAGCATTCTCCTCTGACAACTGCCTGGAGATGGAAGCAACACATCACGTAAGGTTCCACAGGGCATTACAGCAAACACCAGAATCGAATGAGCTGTTATCCCCAGCCCAGGAGAAGTTTTATACCAGCTGTGGGCACAGCAGCGGGTTTCCTTAGATGTTTCTAAGCAGAATTCTTTGGGTTTCACATTTGGAGGCTTCTGGCTCACCACTGACATCAAAGTGCTCAGCACTAGCTCAGGGAGCTTTGCGTCAGTGCTGTGCAAGAGGAAGAGCCAGTGAGGATCCCAAGCACCTACCTCCAATTCATCCCATCTGCCTCAAGCCTGTAGCTGAGCTGCCCAAGTTGGGGACACAGTTGTCCCAGGGTCTCTCTACTGTCAGAGGAGAGCGAGAGAAGCATCTCCAGAGGTAATGGCAGTCCTCCAATGTCTGAGTTGAACTCCAGAGATGCCTGTGTCTTAGCTCAACACATCTCTGAGGTAGCTCAGGCACCAAAGCTTAGATGGGATGAGTCCTGGCCTTCATCTGCTGCCTTGTGTAGCTGTTGGCATCATGCATATCATTCAAAAGTGCTGGGGACTTCCACGCATTAACCACACGCTCCGAAGAGCTTAGAAATGGATACTTTCTCATATAGAAAATGGAGCACAAATCAGAAATTGCTAAAAAAGTTAGTGTATTTGCTTCTTCATATGTATATTCAAAAGTTGCTAAAATACAAGGCTGTGATGCACTGCAAGAACAGGGTTCTTCACTCACACAGACAGAGGGGATGGAGCAGGCATACATAATGGTATACAGAGACTTTC
Organism: Dromaius novaehollandiae; assembly: GCF_036370855.1. Taxonomy (NCBI): domain Eukaryota; kingdom Metazoa; phylum Chordata; class Aves; order Casuariiformes; family Dromaiidae; genus Dromaius; species Dromaius novaehollandiae. The sequence continues at coordinate 195,678,316 of NC_088098.1, forward strand.
ATTGTACCTGGAGTGTGAAGCGTGCAAACACAACATCACAAATCTTGGCATATGGTGAGTGTTTGGCAGTCAGCATGGAGCAGTGGCACAGCCCATCCTGCTCCTAGTGAACAGATTGGCTTAGGAATGGCTTTTTGCAGCCTTGCCTGTCAGTTGACCTGAGTAGGATCTACGTGGTCATACCTCCCGAAATTGAATCCCAACCAATTTTGGAGCAAGTGTTTGAGCTACCTGGCTTTTTCACCAGAGTAAGGCATGGCCACTGCCTGCTTTGTGAGAGACTGAGCCAGTTATCACTCGTCAAAAGGACTGTGTAGGATATCTATAAATCATAGGACCCAGGAATGCTTCTCAGAATGAGGCCCAGAAATATAGTCTGAGATAGGATGCGGGTGTGCACACACCAGCATTGGCCTTCACTGGGAGGAAGTGGGTTAGTGGGCAGGGTGGGAGCCAAAGACAGCCCCATGGGGTCTCCCACTGCCAGAACCGCAGAGCACACCGGAGTCCACGCCTGCCTGATGCTCCGATCCAGCCTTGGGCACCTGGGTCTTGGAGAGGACTTCAGAGCTGGAAACCTAATCTCACCTAGATACTTAACTCAGGCCCCCTCCTAATGAATATTTGCTTGTGGCTGAGTTGTTTTTGCCCCTGTTAGTGCTACTGTGTAATAAAGCTGATTGGGGCATTTGCCTCTTCCCATTCAACACACTCAGGTGCCCAGCATGGGTTTCTGACCTCTGCTTACAGAACCTGTTAATTGGCCCAGCAATTTCTACACAGAAATATGCCTAAAAGCCTTTGGGGAGGCTTCACCTTGGGGTGAAGCCCAGAGCCCTGAGCTAAGCACTTGGGCTCCCTACACAAGCAACTGCTTGAATAGGGCTCTCTTTCCAGCACCTGGAGAAAAAGGGACTTCAGAAAGCAACCCAAAGCAGCCCTCACTCTAGTTAGGGCACCACTTCAGCTAACCAATGAGCAGCACAAAGTGCAGGTGTGCTCTTTAAATCCTGCTTTTTCCCTGGCTTCAATGCCTGGCTACAGCCACCTTTGCCCAGCAGGACTTCACAACCCAGAGGAGCTGGTAAAGTTGCCTCATCTTTTACAGAGCAGTACAACAGCTAAAGCAGTACCTGAAAAAGGGTAGCCCTGGGTTTTAGATCCTCTTCTGTTTGACTGAGGAAAAAATCAGACTGCCAGCTGTACCTCTCACCCTTGTTTCTGAACTCTGCCACTGGAGCTGTGCCAGAAGGGACAGAGCATTTGTGGAGAGGGGGAGAAGGAGCGAAGAGGAGAGTGAGAGCCACCACATCCCTGATTCTCCCAACCAGTTGCTGCAGCACTCAAAAGGCAAAGGAGCTATTGCTTCCAACACTCATCATGTATTCCAGCTGGTGTCCTGACGTAGGATGCAGCTCAGATCCAAGGTCTTCCCTCTGCTCTGCATATGGCTGCAAGGCTATGGAGTCCTTCTTCAGTTCCTTCCTTCCTGGCCCTCATGAACCCTGAATTCCTGGCTGCCATAGCAGGAAAACATCACCAGTGAGGACCAAGGAGGTGTTTTCCTCAGAATACCCTGTAACTTGATAGCTCTCTGGGAGGTGGAACATGGAAATCTCTGGGCACCACTACCTCAAGGAGTGCTATGGCCAGTCTGCTCTCATCAAACCAGCTGACTATTTTTAAAAGAAATGGGGCAGTGAAAGCAGAGTGCGGGAGTGATCGGGGTGTGTTTAGGCCATGTTCTGGGGACATCTATTGGATTAAGCCCTCCCAGAGGGAACACCTGATTTCTGCATCCCAGTTATGCTTAAGCATGTACCAGGTCCTGCTGCAATCAGGCTGGAGCAGCTCCGGACACGTACCTAAGCTGATTTTTCAGGCAATATGGAATTTTTAGAAATAAACAGGGGAGCACCTAAAATGCCCCTAGGTATTTCCAGGGTTCAGTAGCAGCTGGGTGTGGATTTTGGATACAGATGCTAAATTCTGCCCAATTCTGTTATTAGGCATAGCCTACAGCCCTTAGCAGATGTCACGGACTGCTGGCTCATTCTCTTTGTGTGATCAAAACTCTCTGGGGGTGAGGGTGGAGGAAGGGGATTTTGTTTAAAGATATTTTTAAAGGATTTCAGCTTTTCTAGCTTAGTTTCCCACAGAAATGGAGCTCCTCTGATCATGCATGTGTCCTCTCACTCCCATGTAAGTTTTGAACCAGATTCAGCAGCAGCCAACGAAGTCAGAGGATTAAATGATATGAGTTGGTAGAAATTCTGTGAAAGCTGCTTGCCTGGTAGAGAAGAAAGATCCTATTCATGGTCCCATTGGGGAAACAGCTGTGGCATGAGCTCACAGTCTAAAAGGCATGAGAAAGTCCACATGGGAGCTCACCCTGGAGAAACAGCTCCATAAGAAACCTTTTGCTACACATGGAATTGCTTTTTCTTTTGCAGTACCTAGCAAGACAGACTATAAAAATTATACACAGAGCCCAGCTATACCCTTTTCCCATCAGCATGTGCTGAGAAAAAAAAAAAAACCAATGCATATGAGCTGCCAGTATTGAATGTGTGACTGGCTCTCAAAGCTTGTAAAAGCTTGTTTGGGCTTTGGCAATAGGCTCATCTCACCAGCACAGACCTCAGAGCACTTGTGATGAGGCCAGCTCTCTCCTCTGCCAAAGGTACAGCATGGACAGGGGGCAAACCTGGACATCAGTGCTTCCGAGCACAGTAGCCTGCTATACATTTAATGCTGCTTGCTGGATGCATGGCATGACACCCAGTACCACGGTGGACTCTGGAGTCTCTCACGCAGGGGACATTATAGCACTAAAACACACTGAAATTTGCTGGCAGAGGCAGGCTGCAGGCTATCTGGCATGACAGGTAGGCAATCCAGAGAGACATTTGAACATGAAAGAGCCCCACAGCTGTAATAATAAGCCGTGGAGCATGCAGACATGTCCTCAGAAAGCAACCTGCTTTGGCACGCACCTAGGGGAAAGGGTTGCTGCTTGCTTTAACCTCGCACATGCTGTGCTGGGCATCTGTGCTGCCTCATCTGACGTGATGTGACTGAAGACAGGCAGAGGCTGGCTTCATGTGGCCCTGAGACGAAGACGGCTTTCCCCACCGTGGCGGGATGGCGCTCCTGCGAGCAGTGCTGCTGACATGCTTCAGAAAGCCCTATGCATGCTAGGCCACCCCACGCCTTCCTCTGCTGCATCATGTGGAGGAAGATGGATAGACACAGCATCATGGCTTATAAAAGATACACATGCCCATTCGACTCCTCCTTATCATTCAGGCAAAAGGAGAAGGACAGGCTATGTAAAAGCAAATCTTACGTCTTGAGATGTATCTTCTATTGAGAGACTCTAACCTAGCTGGGAAACGCTTTAACCCCAGCACTGTAGAAGTTATTACCAGTCACTGTCCCTGTCCCAGCCAACTGACAATTTAACCAGACAAGACAAATCACAGTGGGAATCACAACCATGAAATCACAGAGGTGCGCAGGGGAACAGTGATGTCCTAGGGATCTGAGGCAGCTGCTTGAGCCCTGCCCTTGACTCATGTTAAAACTTCCTCCAAATGATCTGAATGTAAGGAGGTGCCAGGGCTATGAGAACCAGGAGGTCAAAGGAGACCAATCACCTGCTGGTCGTCTCCATCTCCAGGGTGTTGCTGGCTAGAGAAAATACCATCTTCAGACATCCTCAGCCCGAAGGACCAAAGTTTAGTGGGAGGGAGAATTTGCAACCTCGAGCAACCAGGCGATTTAGTAAAGTCACTGGGGGAGTCTCAGACAGAGGATCTGTGGAGATCTCATGTCCAAACCCAGGGCATGACCTAGCTACAGGGCTGCTCTCCCTTCCTTGGAGCCCTTGGCTGTGGTTGGAAATCCCTGGGTAAAATGGAGTATTTATGCTTTTGACTGCCAGCTTTGGCATACTGATGCCAGTCCCTGGAGCCAACAGTTATCCTGTCACTGTCTTGTAAGTCCTGTCAGCCCAGCTGTCCCCTCCTGGTGTTAAGCCCCAGCACTCACCTAAGGGGGACTGGACCTCCCTGCTACAAGAGGGTCCAGGTCTCTGTGTGAGGCTCCTTTCCTGGCACTGTCACAGCAGTCATGAAAATGTTACTATCGAAAATGACTGGCCTTTCAGTTGACTTTCAATCTCAAATTAAGAATTTCTCCCAAAAGACTTGTTTTGAAAACAGTACCTGCAAAGTTATATCTAGAAGCAAAGCACTGCACCCATATCCCAGCAGGGAATATAGAGGCTATCCGCCCAGCTGGAGATAGGCACCTACAACGTGGAGGCCAAGAACCGAACCCATCACCCAGGCTGCTTTTACAGGCACAGAGAGAGACTGACACTCCCAGAGCACAACTCATCCAGCCCGGAAGCAGATGTCCCAAACAGGTCAGAACCAGGCTTTAAATATTCCTCTTTTCCCCAATCACAGAAGGGCTGTAGGCAACCAGCTCAGACAGTGACATGTGCATTTCAGACAGATATTTAAGATTAGGTGAGATGCCATCTCAACCCTCATGCCATTCTGAATGTTAGTACAAGCAATACTGCCTTTTTATACATCTACATGCAGGACAAATTGTTTCTTTTTAAGGCTAAATCATTATTAAAGGACAGAGTAGAAAGAAAAACCTAAATTTAAATCAGAGATGAGACTTAAAAGCTAAAAAGGTCAGCCAAAAACCTAAATCACATTTTAGGCCAATGGCATCATTTTTGGTAACAACTGACAACAGTTAGGTAGCTGGTGTGCTGAGGCAAATTTCAGCTCTATCATCTCTCCTTGATCTCCCCCCTCTGCCTGGCTCCAGCTGTGGTCCCTTGTCTTTCGCTAGACTATAAACTCTCCTGATCAGCCTTGTCAGGTTATTAGACAGCGCAAATAAAAAACCACCACCAATACAATACCAAAGCATATGCTGCCTGGGTAACAGTGGCACTGCTAGGATCTCTCTCCTGAAATTGCCGCATTTCCAGTGCTCGCTACTCGCTGACACAAGGGTTTCACAATACTGGCACTGGAATCAGAATCAACCGGGAATTTTGATCCTAGCAGCATGTCAAAATCATGAAAATAATTTCAGTTAGATATGCGGCCTTCCGCATGTTAAAGTAAGCAGACTTTAATATAAAAGGATTTGTTAACAAAATAAGCAGTGGGGATGACAATATGCTTCCAGGAGGGAATACACAGTTTTTTTCTTATGAACTAAGTGTCAGCCATGTGTGGTTATAATTTACAGTGTTCTGTCAAGCTCATACAGGTTGCAAATAATCACAAACCTTGTTACGATGGTATTTTGGTCAATTCTGACTCTGAGGTCTTCATTCTGCTGTTGCAGCACCTGGATTTTTTCTTCCAGGATTAAATTTTTTTCAGCCTGCAACAAAGGAGAGTTTGTTAAGTCTGAAGAAGTCTCAACACCTGATCCAAAAGGATTTGTTCTGTATCCTAGGGAAGGAGTACATTTATCCCTATAGCAACGTCTAAAATTTGTCGATAGATGAAGGTGGTCATTTTGACTGCAGCTGTGCAAGTGTTAGAGGTCTGACTCACACCATGTCATTTTGGTGAAGTAAGTGGAGTCATCAACACAACCTTGAAGGGAGGCAGAGCTGAATTAGGCCTCATTTATAACTGAGCAGGAGGAACATCTTAATCTTGTCCAACATGAATAAAACATCTTCCCCTGTGGTGCCCCCACACCTTTCACCACAAAAGTCATTCCACCAGAGCTACTATTGCCATCCATTGCTCTCAGCCTTGCCAAACATTGCCACTGATGACACTCAAGCCCCTGGAGATGAAGAAGCAAGCATCAAGGTATGCCAGACCTCAGTTTCTGAAAACCAGGAAAGACAGCCAACTTTTATGCCCATAAGCTCTTAGCTTCGCCCCCTCTTGACAGCAGTAGCCGTGGGGATGAGGTGCAATTTCTGGGCTACATGTGGTTGGGCTGAATAAGAGAGGCAGCTGTTTGGGAGAGCCATGGCCATATGAATCTCTTTTCCTCCTCCTCCTGTGTACCTGCAGGGAAAGGTCCACATGGACCTTGAGAGCCCCCATGTGCCTCAGCTCAGATGTGTAGGCTGTGGCATTCACAGAGTGCAGGAACTCTCACCACACACCAAGGACACACGGTTTGGTGAGGAAGCGATGAAAGAACAGTGTGAGGTGGCCTCATGCGCATCATTGATCTTACCTAGCCTCAGCTGGATAAATGTCTGGCATCTAGCCTTAGCTAGCTGCCTACCATCCCTCTGCAGCGCAGGGAAAGAAAGAGTTACTGGCCAAGGCAGTCTTAGATCTCTGTCTTAGCTTGAGGTGAGCTGCTCCACTCTGACAGTGTCAGCTTAAATAACTGGCTTAAACTAGGCATTTAACTTCAAATTGCAATTAGGTGAAATGAATCCTGTCCAACTGTAGGCAGCTTTTATTCAGTAGAGTTCAAGGGCAGAGTCTGATGCTGTCAATAGCAGTGCATTAAAACATCACTAAGATGTTTGTAGGCATGTACCACAGCCTCATATGCCCTGCTTTTCAGAAATTTTGAACTTGACATACTTTATCTTCTTAGTTCTTGGCTTTCTGGCAGTTTGAATTTTGCTGAATTCAACACTTTTGGAAGAAAACAAGATATCACAGGGCAGCCTTATCTCCAGGTGAGCAGCATTTTTGGTTATTGAATTTCCCAGCCTTTTGTAAAGAACTGAAATACTATCCACAGGAGTTAGCAATAACTCACACTTTGCAGTGGAGACGTCAGTTTTCAGCAGTCATTTCCAGCCAATGCAGCTAACTGTAAAGGATGGCCACATTTTGCAATGCTCTGAGACAACGTGCCAGAGAGATATCACAACACACCTTCTCTACTCCCTTAACCTCAGTGGTTTTAATAAGTAGTGGTTATGTTACCATAAAACATAGGACTAGATCTGTGCATCTCTTTCCCTTTCCACCGCAACCTTTGACCTATACTGTCCTTCTCCTGCCACCTTCATTTCCCACCTCCCTCTCATCCTCGTTAAGCATACAAGGAACCAGGCCTCAGTGTCCAAACTGGACACATGGCCAAACTCTCTGTCCGGCTTCAGCAGTTCCTCCTAGGCCACCAGCCTGGCCATCCCCACCATGCCAGGGAGTCCTTGGCCTGGGCCAAACCCCTGCAGTCCCTGGTTCGCCTTCTTTTCAGTCTCTGCTGATCTCAGCTCAGATATGGCGGCAGGGAGAGTGTCTCAGTGCCCTTTCAGGAAGGTCCACAGTCCTAAGAGCATATGGCAAAGCATTAGGGTAGGCTGCTACATCCCCAGAAGGACGAGGCCACCCAAATCACAGCCCAGGCCAGAGGCGACAAACAGCTAAATTCCTTTTTCCAATATCCCTTATGACTCCTTTCACCCACACCTAACCTCATTCTCGAAGAGCTGATCCTTTCTCCTGCTGTAATTCCCTCACCTCATGAATATTAGGCTCTACCCAGCACCAAAGTCCAAGCTTTTTTAAAAAAAATTTCTAGTTTTTCCTAATGGTGGGTAGCTGAGGTTCTTCTGGGCAAGCCAATCCATGCAAACATGCAAGACAATTCTGACTGACTGTCAACCTTACCAAACCCTGCTTCTTTCAGGCCCTGTATTTTCAGGACCCTCTCACCCACCTCACCCTGTATTTGAAATCCCATCCTACTTGTTCATGAGGCACACCAGATTTCAGAGCAATTGGAGATACCCTGTAGATGTTAAAGCACTTATAAAAGTTGATCTTTAAACCGAAAGCAGTTGTCCCCTTAGACCACAGTAGAACCAGTGTTTTACTGTGATAAAGGGCAGGAGCAGGACTGTGTGATCATATATGATTAATTTGCAAATGCATCTAAATGACCAGAAACCACATAAACCATTGATTTTTTTTCAGTATAACACTACACTTTATGTTTTCAGATGTTGGCTTAGCTCCAGGAGCAGGGTGTTGGAAGGAGCACAGTTAACAAGCCTCAGCTGTAAAGAGACATTTTTCTCTATATCCATTTACTCAAGCATCTGTTCAGCGAAATAATCAACGGAGTTCTCAAATTTCCCCGTAAATGGAAACAAATCTTGCTGAGTGTTGTGCTGAACCAGCTGTCCCTGCTCCCCAGCTGAGGTAATGCCTCATCCTGTCACCACACGATACTCTCATTGTCGTTCTAGGTTATGCCTCACGAAACGAATCCCGTCTCCAGTAAAAGTGAAACTAATGGTTACCTGGGGATCCTTTGCTAGGGACCCACACAAGCAAAGGATAAGGACGCAGAGTAGGCTGTGGACAAGCATTACCTCAGCATTGGAGAGCTTTCTCACCATGAGCCTTGCTAGAGACTGTTCTCTGAATATTGCTAATTCACACTAGAGGTTGGGAGCTCCCTAGATGTCTGTATTAGCAGGCAGAGAGATGCAAATGGTTTGCCTTTCCTCCACTTGTAGTACACCAGACCTAAATGGTCAACCGACTCCAGTAGGGGAATATAGTGATGGCTGGCGTGCAAAATTATGTCTTGGGCAGTACCATGAAGTTCTGCCTCCTCATTCTTCCGACACCGGTCACCTCGCTGTCTAACTTACAGGCTGAGCATTTCATCCACATAAAAAAGAAATACAGATGAATAGATGTGTGTGAGAAATCAAGGGTACCACGGGTGGGTGAAGGGATGGGAAAAGATCCCACTTTCTAGGAGAAAACCTGAGGCACAGTATAGCAGAAGAAGCTGTGTGGGTTGGCTTTGCAACAACACAATGTATAGCCATTTATGAAACGCTTTTGCTGTTCTTTTGCAACCCCCTTCTTTATCTCACCCCTTTTAAATTAATCTGCTGTAACCACACTTTTACTTTTCACATCTCTGTAATGTCCCCACTGGAGGAATAATGACAACTCACCAGTTTTTCTAGCTCCATAATCCTCTTCTCCTGTTCGTGAATCAGATGGTTCTTCATTTCCAGAACCTGTTTTAAGCTATTCATATCTTCTTCTAAGTGCTGATATGGAGCTAATGCAATCTAGGAAAAATACCAGTGATGTGGACATTTGTTAGCTCTAAATATGTCTTCAACCATAAAATAAAATTTCCCCAATCTACCAGTGGCTTAGGAGTCTTATTGCTGTGAGAGCCAGCTGGACTTGGGCCCCCAGCCCACTGGGATCCTGATAGTCTTTGCTAGCCTCTCTCTTTAACTTGGTAGCTAATTTTATGGTATCTTTCTGTTGACCAATCTCATGGCTAGCCGGATGGGATGCCGTGTTGCTCAGCAACCTCATCCCTAGTCATAGCTTGGGAACTGTGAAGTGTTTTATGACTGAGCAGAGATTTAGTCTTGAGAAGAGTGCAAACATGAAATTTAGGAAAGCCAGGTGGCTGAAGGTGAAAACAATGGTGGTTCGCCTGCTCTGCATGACCACGTCACAGAGCTGGTGACCTGTTAACAAAGACCAGACCCTGGTGGGAAGGAGAGCAGTGATTCCTGTCAATAAGATATCCCTCTCCTCTGCTCAGAAACTTTGGATGTAGGGGATGTTAAGGTTCAGTTCTTGGCCAAAAGCTGTGCTCTGCATTATATTGATTAAATATCACCACTGACCTAAGCTATTTTAAATTTCTGACAGTGTAACTCACTCCACTGAAGTGTCTGGTCCTACTTGGCATTTACATCACTGTGACACAGCAGAATTTGTCCTTTCATGTAAATTAAATACTGCAATGGGGGTGGAAGGGAGGCTGATGCTACCTCTTTCCTGTGGCCAAGCCAGTTTCAGATGTTTGCACTCCTTTCCTAAGAAGTTCTCCCACCTAAAAACTACTAAGCCTCCCCACACTCACCCCACTATTTCCATTCACTGTCCCCTCTGTCCTGTTGATACAGCTGTTCATGGGGCTGTGCTGTGAACTCTACCACTGAAATGACCCAAATCAAAAGACAACTTTTTTGGAGGCTCATTTCAGGGTTATTTCATTTCAGATAAATAATTGCATTGCATGCTTACTTACACACTGTAAATAAACAACATGTCCCCAATACACAGCAGTTGAATGAATAAATCCTATGACAGGTCTGTTCTCTGCAAGTCCAGAAAAAAATAAGGGAATACAGAGTACCTCAGAGAAGTTGACTCACAGGGCACAAAAGAAGAAACATAAATGTGGCAGGGCAAAAAATGAAGAGAAAGAGTGCAAAAGGAGAAAGATGAATAGAAGGAGATACCAGACAGTATTCCTGAAATGTTCAGGAAACAGCTACATACACTAGATGAAACAATATGGAAAAAGAAGTAAACTCAGAAAATAATGGATAATTACACAGCATTGACAGAGAGAGCTTTGTATTCAGACCTAAGTTAAGTGTCTCATTCAGCCCTTAGGGTAAGATTCCCATTGCTAATCACCCCCTAGTGCAAAGTGAGCCATGCTGAGAGCATGTGTCTTGATAACTGTAGTTGTCATCTACCTCCAGTTGTTCCTCAGTGTTTTTCTTCAAAGCCTCTTCAAATCGCTTTGCTTTGTCCTTAAGTGACTGGTTCTGGAAGGTGAGGGTGTCTACCTGGTCCTGGAAGACAAATTAAAACACCACCATCCTGTTATCACTGCTGTTACGTCCATATAAGTCAATAGGCACAGTGGAACCACCAGGGGAGCTGAACATGCCTCAGCCACCACTGCAAGCTGTGATTTGTTACATGAGGCCACTTAAATATCAGTGGAGGTTTTGATAGCCCAGTATCTCAGGGCATCTCAAAATCCACAGAAAAAACTGTGGCTAGCTGGCACTGGCTGACACAAGTTCACGAAATGTCTTTGATGCTAAATCACCCTATCATCTTTGGCTGGATGAGAACAAGCATGCCCTCCTTTGGGAAAGCAGGTATTTATATCATGGGCACGAGAAAGATCATTTGTAGGGTCTCTAGATTCTGAACGAGGAGGTAAAAATACCCCATCCCTGCTTCTTTCACTTTCCAAGGCAAAACTCCAGAAGACTTGAAGTCTAACCTGCTAGTAAGTAAGCCAGAGTTAATGGTACGGGCTTTAAACAATCATCATTTCATCTCAGAGATATACACCATTAAGACAAGCAGGGTACGGCAGGTAGCACCTCACTGAAAGCCAAACCCCAAATCCCCTGTGAAGGGGCACATCTCCTGTGGCCCCAGGAACTCAGGTCCCAGCAGCCTCCAGATCTGTGGGCCCCGCGGCCAGTGCACCTTATGGTCTGACAGAGCACGGGGCTGGGCACCCAGGTGTTTGGAACAAAAGGGCTGTTGCACCCAGTGGCCCACCAGGCCTGGGATTCATGTCACTTCATTCCTGATGTCTGCTACCAAGATGTCTCTATTCGAGCTAAGTGATTACATAACCTAGATGAAATCAAGATTACATCTAAACTCCTTCTGTGATCCATGGAGAGAAGGATGCCGGCTGGGTCTGTCCCACAGAGGAAAAATAAAACACAGATACAAGGCCATGCGGTGAGAGATGAGTGCTACTGAGGAGATCCAGCAGATACCCTGGGGACATCTGCCGGAGGGTGCCACGCCGGCAAAGCAATGCACAGTGCTGCAGGCACTGAAGCCCTCCACGCCGCGCAGAAGGAAAAGCCAGAGTTTGCTCCTCTTGGCTTCAGTATTAGGCCAGCAGTCAGCAGGGTCAAAAGGACTTTTCTTTTCATTATCCAGTTGTGTCTTTCTCCCTTTAGGCTTGCCCTCTATTCTCCTTCAGATACAGTTAGTATTTTGCTGAGCCAGCCATGGGGAAAAATCCGGTGGAGGCATCTTCGCTGCTAGATCCCAATTTGGACGGATGAAGGACCAGAAGCTATTAGAGAAGCAAGAGTATCCCTGGTACAAAGGTCTACTTGCTGTATAGCTGCTGGGAAACAGGGGAGCAGTGGAGTCTTAACAGCACCTGCTCAGGCAAAAGGACTCACAGCAATACTATGAAATAACATCCCAGTGAATCAGAAGTGGCAGTGAGAAGCAGCAGTGTGGCTAAGTGTTGCGACAGACCTGCATCCTCTGCCTGTACCACGGTGAGCTGCTCTGCAGCATCATTAGGGGGTGGGAAATAATGAAACAACTGACCTGGAGTGACAGCCGTAGTTTTTCAAAACTCTCTCCTAATTCTTTCTTTTCCAGGTTGTGAGCAGACATCAGTTCTAGAGAAAATACACAGACGTGACGTTGCTACATGAAGTCCAGCAAACCAGGGTTTGAGAGCCCAGCGATCATAAGCCAAGCATTATTCAGAAAGCAGTCTTAAGGCATGGAGGTTGCCCTAAAAGTAACATTCTGGGGGGCTTTGGGAAAACTGTTGTGAGGTTTAAGATTTTTAAAGCTTTCACCGATTTCAAGTACCTGTGTTCAACTCCTGCTTTTTCAGAACTGCTCAGAAATCCCAGCTTCCAGGGACTCCAGTTTGAAAAGATTCAGTCTGAAATTGGAGGATCCACAATTTCAAGGTGAGCATCCCCAAATCAAGGGTTTTGGCATTAGTGGATATATTCATTAGTTTGGATTGTAATCTCTTTGGGGAGATTGAGATGGGGGTAGTAATTCAGGTGCAAAAATGTGAATGGCAGTGCTTCTCCAGAATCTGTGACATAACCTGTAAAGTTTATTAAACTAATGAGACTGCCAGACCCTAAAGAGAGAAAGTCCTATATTTCTCTTAAGTGATTATACACTTTACTACTAGAATATGCCACTCTGCACTTACTAATAACCAAAAGTTTAATAATCAAAATGGAATAAAGCTTAACCTCTGAACCAGTGACACAAAACTGTTATTCATACAGTGGCACCTAACTTTTTAGGACACAGCCACTCTGTTTTCTATGTCTTCCCCCCAACATGGAGTTTTGCCCTCTAACTGCCTAATAACTGCGGCAACTACAGCGCTCATACTGCTAATGCTCATTCAGGCTCTCTGCCGTGGGCCCTGTACAGCCCGGCAGGAAAGCAGTTGCTGCAATGCCACTTCCATGCACAGGAGGGCATTTCATACCCACCCTAGAGAGCACAAACTCCAGCCACAAAAGCCTTGCTAACGACAGCCAAGTTTTATCATCAGAAAATACTAACGAAAATAGACAGTTAAGAATATCCTCAAACAAGGAACAGCTTTTTATTTTCAAAAATATATGTATGTTAATTTAAAAATGGTATTATATATACCATCTCTGCCTACCGAAGAGGGGAACAGACTGTTTTCAGCTAATGTTGTGCTCTGAAGTGTGCTTCTGAATGATACAGTGCATAACTAAGCAATATGACTCAATTCGGGGAATGTTGTGGGAAAGCCTACTAGAGTTATTTAAAAATGAGACCTCATGCATACATGTAATAAGAGGAGAGAGATTGTATAGATGATCGTGAAATGACAGCTAAGTCATGTGCAAAGACATGGGTTTAGACTCTAAGTGGTGGGGAGAAAACAGCTCTGGCTTTTGCACCAAATCTCATGGAAAGACCGTAAGACAAAGTACAGCTGACACTGCTAGAGTGCAGATTTGCACCTGTGTGTGGCTCTGCTTGGCACTGCCAGGCTGTAGTTAATGAAGATGGTAAGTCCTGTTTTCAGAAGCACTGTAGGCTTTTAAACACCTGAATTCAGAGACGTTCAATCCATTCTAGCCTCCTGAGTGTCTGAGGACTAGGCACGTGGGCTCTTGGGAAAAGCATGCCATTGAAGTGAGGTGAAATTTGGACTCTGTTCAGTGGTTCATGGAGAAAGCCCTGTCTTTGCCCCAAAGACCCCTCAGATATTCTGGAATCCATTTTAAACACTGTATACACTGCATACAGCTCTCCCGCAGCCCTATCATGAACCTGGTGGTCCACCGAGCATGAAAGCACATAGACCAGCACAAATTTCAGTATCATCTTTTCCAAAAGGAGGAGCTCCAGGCTTTCAAGGTCTCACCACAGCGAGAGTTTCTGGTCTGGAATGTCTCTGTGGGCATCGAGTTGCCTTTGGATTACCTTGAAGCTTGCTGTCATGCTCATCCTGCAGTACTGCAATGGCGACTGTGTGGTTATTTTCTATCTCTAACATTGCAGCTTCGTGTGTAGCTGCGATATCTTCCACCTGTTCCAGTGACAACAAATGGAGACATGGACACAAGTTTAGACATCCTGTGGCACACTGACAAGCCATTATTAGAGAGCTCCAGTGAGCTGGAAACAGTAAAGGGATCTAATGAGTGTGACACTTCAATACATGAGCCAGTTTAATTCATTATGTCAGAGATATGATGACTCCTTCAGTGGTGGTGTGTGGTCACCGCTGCTCATATTTTTGCTTTTTTGACTTAATGGTGAAAGAAAGAGATACACAAGAAAGCAATAGACCAAAATGCTCTTAAGTGAATAAGCAACTTATGAAATGTTCAAAAATCTCCACATTCTATTAATCTAAATGATATTAATTACCTAACTCAGTGATGATTAGATAAGCATGCACAGTTCCAAGCCATCCCGTTTTTTTTTTTCTTCTTGGCATTCTACTGCAATTATTTTTATTGTAAGATTTTGAATTAACTTCCACAGAAAGTGTTTATCCATTATTCATATTTGTAAAATATTTATTTCTATGGAAACATTGAAATTATTATCAGTGGGCATGTATAATGAATTGCGATCTATCACACTCTTACTTGAAAAATAGCATCCTACCAAGTCATCAATGCCAAATTCCCATGCCCTCCTGAAGAGTATATTTTGAATCAACATCCAATAAACTGATAAAAGATGTGATAGCATCTTTTTCAGTGCAGATACAAGAGTTCTCAGATTAGTGTGGAAGTAACTAAGAGGACAGTGATGCCAGAAAGCCACAAAGACAGATTAAGTATAAAGTAGTTCTTAGAAGTCTGCTTTAACTTTTCAGGTCCTATTGGCATATTGCACATATATGTATTCTTGACTACAGGCTACAGGTGATAAAGAACAAACGCATATGTAAGGTCAGAGACCTAAAAGAGCTCTGAGGATCAAAAGCCTGATATGCAGCAGGGATCTGCCTTAGCTTCAGAGACATGCATGGAGTTAAATAAGCACCGCACAGTTGTGTGACTCCCCTTTAGCACCACACAGCGCTCTGGGAAGTGATTCCAGTGGTATCCTGCTCCTTGGAAACCCTGTCCTGGTTACTTCCCAAGCAGGCAATGATCGGGGCGCTTGCACAAAGCAACCTGTGTTCCCCAGGGGACTGCACAACTGCAGTGACCCTGGTGACAGCCCTAATTACGCCATTAGCAGATCCTGCATAGCCACCTCTGGCTCTGCCGCCTGGGGCTTTCCCACATCTCCTTTGCATTTCTAGTGCATTTAATGTTCTTGGAAGGGGACAGACTGGCAACCCCTACACACTAACAGACTGCCTACCTACAAGGCAGGGGCACTGTGTTCGGCACGGGAGTCCAGGACCCCTCTGGCCTCTGCCATCAAGACTAGCCTCCACAGGCAACTACGTATCTTGCATCTTCTGAGAAATCTCTGTAGCCTATCTATTTCACACCTGACATCTGCTGCAAGCTGTAGAGCACCCCTCCTCAAAACAAACTGTACTGCTAAAGGCTAAGAGTCACAAAAACTTCCCTGTACCACATGGAGAGAGCAGACAATGTCACAGTCACCAGCACAAGCTAAGGCCTTTGCAACGGCTAGCGACCGCCTCGGGAACCCATGGGTGATGAGGAAGGCAGAAACCTCCCCATAGTCCCTGCCAGTGTGATCTGTGGAAATTCCTCCCTGACTTCAAATCTGGCATTCAAGTTAATTCTGAGCATGTAAGGAAAACCCACAGACCAAGCTGCTGAGAGGTTTTCCAGTACCTATAAAAACTCCAGAGCATCCTGCCCAGCAGCCTTTCTCGAGTCCCAAACCAGCTGTGTAGCTGGAAAAAAAAAGTTTTATAAATCAGAGAAACAGCAAAAAAAACCCAATTCCTTCTTGACCCTGTAAACAGCTAGAAGAGGACTTGAAGTATGGGCTGAACACAACACAAATATAGTGCAACAAGAGACAGGTCCCACTTTGTTCTGCTATGAGCTGGGGGAAACATCTTTCAGCTTTGTTTCCTTGGTTGCCTCAGCCTTAGACTAGCCGCAGCACCTTTCACAGTAGTTATGTCCATATTGCTAAACAAAATCAGTCCAGGGAGTAAGGCCTAACGGCCCAGCTGGACCACCTCTGCACTGCTTAGAGTAATCTTTCTAGAGTGGATTTTTCCTGCAGAGAGAGATCCAAAAGCAAGGCTGGAAGTGACCTATCCACTAAGCAGATCAGATAACCAGGGGTCTAGGGCTCAAACTTGCTCCCTGGCTCTTTTTTATTTAGCAGTTGTCCTAGAGGAAATGAAGCAGGACTACCAGCCCAGAAAAGATGGTCTTTAGAGGGGAATGGCTTCAGAAAAGCCTTGAAGTCCATTTCCAGTTCCTCAGAGTTTCAAGTCTCCTTCAAAGCAGTTTCTGAATGTTATGCATTGATGGTTTGCTTTGCTTTTCTTCTTTTTATAATCACAGTGATCTTATTCCCTACATTGAACACTTTACTTGTGCTATCCTGAAATGCAGAACATAACATTATTATTTTGCAATGAATCTAGTATCCATTGCAAAGTCACTTCACTTACACGGCTTTTATGTCCACTGTTATGTTAAATTATGGAAGAAAGATGCTGCAACTGAGCACGTCCTGGCTGGAATAGTTGTTATTTCAGTGCATTTAGCTGTCAAATGTATCTGTTAGATTACCTAACACGAGCAAAATTTCCAATCAGACTGGAGAAGGCTTGCTCTTAGAATGAAAAATGGGCATTTAACGTGGAATCTGCAATTTTCCTAATAATGTGAGAGACAACTCAGTGGTGAAGAATTCTTCACCCAACAAAGCAGGATTCATCTTGCTGATACATTGCATGAAGCAGGGGGCTAGATGACTCAATGGGCTACTAATGGGAGTGGGGCTATCACCTGACTTTTCCCAGAGCATTATGTCCTTGTTTATGATGTCTGTGTACTGATACCTCCTGAGCACTATTACATTCTTTACCTCGCCCTTGCTTAAGTCTTTATTCATTGCTTATTAGCCAGGCAGCACCCCATAGGAATGATTATGCTCGACTCCAGTGCCCTCTGTAGGTGAAGAGGTCTGCTTTCTCTGCCACCATCATTGGCAGGTTATTTATCTACAAAGCCAGTTAAATATGTTCCAGTTTCCAAATGGTCTCCAGGGATTTCTGATTTTCATATCCACAAAGCAAATTACTTCTTTTATTTTCCCAGTGTGACCTCCTGTCTGCAATTTTTCACTGGCACTTGGAATCAACCCCTTTGGACTCTAATTCCAGCTCTGCCACTAACTTACTCTATAGCCTTGATCAACTCACTTAAACCCTGTGTCACAGTTATTTTTGGCTACAAAAACAAGCTCAGATGGGGTTTTCAAGGCTTGACAAACTAAAATCCTCTAGTGTGAGAAATTAAATAGGTTGGTGGATGCAGCAGTGAGAGCTAAACAGCACAAGCAGGAAATACTGGCAAGCCAATATCACAGCCTTTACTTTGGAATTTCGCCCTCTAGTTAAAAGAACAGAGAAATATTGGGATGCATTGCCACATCTCATCTGTTTGTGATGAGGTTGGCAATCATGCCTTGCTACACTGAAAGAGCTGAGAATGTACCTATCCTCAGAGGCACCCGAGCCTCCACAGGGACAGCTGTATATCCAAACAATGGCTATTTGATAATAAACTGAAGGGTGACCAGTGCAATAAAGTGTGAAAGACTAAATTATGACTGTAAACCATGAGTGTGGTATGACCAACTAGCAAGTTAGATGTGTGGATACAGAATTACACATACATCCACAGCTAAAAGGATTTTGCAAAATCCACTTAATCCCTGCTTGCATGGACGCAAGGTGCAATTTCCCCAATGCAGATGGAAAGCTCAAGGAGAAGGCCTTTCTCATGTCCAGAGTAAGGGCTCCTAAGTTCATGGGTTAGGTGGTTCTGCTCTAATGCACTAGATTGAAATAGGCAGGAAAAAATGCAACCACGCTGTGACATGGTAAATCAGATCCTCTCCCTGCTCATTTGGAAATACCGAGCTCTTTCAAAAAACACCCATTACAAAATAAAGTCAGAGGTATTTGGAGAAGAACAATTACATTTCTTAACAACTCCTGAACCATGGACTATCCTGATCAACCTGCTGGAAAATGTGTGCCTTGGGCACTCACGGATGGAAAAACATGTTGCTCCCCTAATGCAGCAGTAAGCCTGGTGCTGTGAGCTGTCAAGGAGGAGCTGTGCCCTGCTGGGTGTGTGGGGAGATTGAGCAGCGGCGGCTGGACTAGATGATCTCCAGAGGTCCCTTCCAGCCTCAGTGATTCTGTGATTCTGAGTACCAGATCTGGGTCCAGAAAGAACAGGGCTATGAGGGGTGACTGATCTTCCAACCAGAAACCTGCCCAGTCTGGGAGCAGCTCCACAGAGCTGCTGTTCCCTTGCTCTCAGTCTGTCTCATGTCAACCTCCTGCGATAGAAGGATAACACTGGACACAGGATGAGTGTACAGTGGAGTATGAATCAGGAGGAAAAAGTTAGTAAAACTCATCATGTGATGCTGAAGGAAACATGGATTGAAAAGACAGGCTTAAACTCTAAGCAATTAGGGACACAGTAGCAGTTTCCAAGCAGCAGAGTGAAAGATTTTGATTAACTTCAGTAATTATGAGACTGAAGAGTTCTGGAGCAAACCAAGGGACTGGAAGGAGGGAGAACTGTCTGCCCCACAGAGAGAAAGAGTTGGTTCATTGTTTGTGTGTGGTGATTAACAGAATCATAATGGATGAGAACATGAGATAGATAAATATACTAATTGTCAGGTTAGTATATTTACTTACTACTGCTAGTGCTACCTATATAACCCACTCCTGCACCGATCAGTCTGAGAAAAAACAAAGCGTTGTCCATCCTAGTGGTCCTGGGAGCTTGCAGGAACACTTCAAAGAGTAGTAGAGGTGAGCCATAAACTCTCGCGGCAAGAAGTTGATTTGTGCAACAAATTTCGGCACAAATGCTAATGCCTCATGATCCAAGGGAGGCAAGGCTTGCAGCTAGAATTACTACCTTTTTTTAGACAAACTGACACACTGACATGGCCAAGGGGATTAAAAAAAAGCATACAAAAAGCCCAAGTCTTTTGAGAACCCCACCCCTCCTTCATTTTGGAAACCAAAGGAGGAAATTCGAGGGGGTTTGCAAGAAAACCATCTTTCATAAACTGAAAGGAGAACAAAAAGACATGGCTCAGCACAGACTCTGTCCTTGTACAGAAAAAAAGATCAAAAAAAGCTTGTTTAGAATGCAAAAACCTTCGAAACAAAGAAATTTACAGGACCTTCTAATGCATCTTTAAAAATCAATGCACAAACAGAAAAAGGGAGTTTGTCCGGGATGAAACAGCCTAGGCACACAAAGCCTTTTCATTGCACTTTACAAGACTGCAAATCAATAACAACTAAGAGGCATAGCAATTAAAATGGATAAAATCCAGAGGGAGTGCTTTAAACTCCCCCACAGAGGAATCAACCCAAAACCTTACATAGGAGAAAGAAGGAGAAACATCCTTAACAAAGACGTTCACTGGGATCAGCTGTCAAAGATTACAAGCCCATTGACAGCAGAGAAAATAAACAAGAAGAGTGAAGACAAGTTGGGGTTAGAGAGCAGGGGAGGACAGAGTTTTTGCCAACAGCTCCCTTTCGAGGAAAAGCTACAGAACAGCCCATAATACAGCTGCTAACTAACTGTTCAGCCCAGCCACACATTTTCCTATTTCCTTTCTGTTTGTGTTAGGGGTCACAAGTTGGGATGCGGAGTATCTGTTTGACCTATCTGTCCGACTGCCCACTAGTGAGGATGGTGGCTGCACCCAGCCCTGGCATACCATGGGCATTACATGCTAAATCTAACACTGGGCAGCTGGGACACAAGTGGCATAAAACTGTCATCATATCGGGTTGCATTTGCACTCCCATCCCGGGAGTGTTTTACAGTACATCAAGTACAGGGAGTAAGTGGTTATCATTTCCCTTTTTACAAACACATGACCTCACAGATACTGGGCTGCAGTCACAACTGTGCTCCATTTTGATGCTTTCCTGTTTTGTTTTTTTTTTCTCTCTTGGGCAAAATGTAGGCTAGCCTGTTTTCCTGCAGTTTGTATCCTGTGCGCAATGGGTAAATGATGTCCCCAGTGCAGTAGTGAGGGAAGGGGTAGGAGGATTGTGAGAACAGCTGCCGTGGAGCCCCCCACAGACCGGCTTCGGGCACCAGCCTGAAAATGCACGTGGAAGACACCTGGTACCTACAGAGTGTTCAGACATAAAGCCTTCTCCTTGACCTTGGGACTGGTTTGTCCCTTGCACAGACCGCATCTGACTCAGAGTTTTGCTCCAGATTTACTTTACCTCAGAATGTGAAAAATTCACCCTCCACCTCCAGTCTGCAATGGGATTGGCAAAATCTCCTGGGCAGACAGAATTACGCTGGCAAAAGGGGCTCTGCTGGCTTGTCTCGTGTTTCCTGGGCTGCTGACCCTGGTGCTCTGCTGGGGCCCAGGCAGCGTACCCAGAGCACCCAGTGTCTGGGGCATGGCAAGGTCTTGTGGTTCAGACTGCAGAGTCCACCTGCACGTGGCAGGTATTATCGTGAAAAAAGCCTTTGTGAATTGTGGTTGCTGAACCGGGTAAGGATTGCTGCTGCTGAAAAAATCAGAACTGTCTCTGCTGCTCACTGAGTGCAATACGAAACATGAATAAAGGTCAGCTGCAGGGATCTTTTCCATAACCCACAGCAGGGCCTTCTGCCACCGTGTGAGCAGTGCTTGTAGGCGACGCACTCCAGCTACAAGACTAAAATAGCCATATGTGAGAGCGTTCCTACCTACTTGGAGAAGGCAAAGCAAGGGGAAACACTTGGTGCACACGATCTAAGAGATATCTAGTGCCTGAACAGCGGAGCAGGAGTCTAAAACCTGGGCTGCATCACCTGCTTGATATTTATGCTATGTGTGACAGTGCCTCCATCACTTCATCTTACCTCCCTTTAACTATCATCTGAAATAATGATGGGCAGGATTATGATGGCCTTACTTGTGTTGGGCATATTCTTCTGCAACACTTCATTTCATTTAAATTGACTAGAATAGATGGGTGTGCAGGGAGCAGAGCTTGTCTTAATATTTGTGATATTGGTAAAACATTTGGAGATATGTAAAGAAAATACATGGTAATGTACTGTGCTACTATGGAGAAATAATATTGTAAATAACAGTGAGGAAATGCAGTAAAGGTGTTCTGCAAGTTATTTGTGCCGTCACCAATTTATTAGCAGTGTCTTCGTGTTAGAGATGATCAATGTATTTCATTGCCTGAATTCATTCAATATTTGCATGAACTGCTTTTCACAAATGAACAGCATGACTGACCTGCTCCTGATGCTGACACTTGGCTTGTGCGAGCTGCAGCCTGTGCTCCTCCTGCAAGCGCTCCATCTCGGCGTCGTACTGTGCCTGCAGCCGCTGCTCCAGTGCCTGCAGCTGCTCCTGCTGCTGCCAGCGCAGCTTCCTCACCTCCTCCTCAAATCGCCTCTCCAGCTCCTCCTTCTCGTTTTGTAGTTTTTCACATCTTGCTGTGTTGAGGGCTGTGGAGACAAGACCGGACTATCAGGCTCTGAACTCTTTAGGAGCAAACGGTGGCGTTGGCTCTGTTTGCACAGCCGGAGCACACAGGGTTCCTATCAGTTAGGATACTATGAATTGCAGCCATCAAGGGCTCGCTCTCGCCCTTACACACACATACACACACATTTATTTGAACAGAGGCACAGGCAGAGTTCTGTAAAAACCCATGTAAAACGGGGATCTGATTAAATATAATAATAAAAAGGAGGAAACTCCGTAGACCTGCAGGCTGACTGGCGTCACCTCCTCACCAGCACAATCTTGGATTCCCAAATCAAGTCTTCAGAGCTTTTGTTTTGTCTTGGATATTAGACACAGTCATTTGATGCAAAGCATTTCATCTGGGATACAAGATTTTCTTTATCTCCATCTCTCAAGCCAGGGCCTTGGCAATGCATCCACTTCCAGTTACATGCCAGGAAAGCAGAAGATATATGGGCTCTTGAGGTGCATCCTGACACATGTTGTTATGCAAGGGGTGCAATCAGCCACTTGACTGGGAAAAGGACATACACCTCATGCATCCCATTTTCCATCCATTAGAAGCTTCTCACCCCACAGACCAGGCTCTTGCACCAGCTCCATTCAGGAGAATATCCTGAAGACACTAATGTATACTTCCTTAAAATATTTTTATATTCAAACCACTATATTGTGTGCTTCAGGGACTCAGAGAACTCAGATGAAAGGCTGATTCTGAAGACAATCAGAAGCTGTGAATTTTTTATCTTTGTGAACTGATCCAGTGACTATGTCTCCAACTTCACAAGCATATTTAGAACTTGTTTCAGGAAGTACAACTCCAGTGGTTTCATCGCATCAAGGATGTTTAATCTGCTACCCCATTTGGTTCCTACTCTGTATCATTCCCTGGGTCCCGCTACAGCAGTGTTACAGACAGCTCCTCAGCCCTCAACTTTGCTGAAGGACTGCTCCAACCAATTCAGATATTGAAGGCTTGATACAAGTTGGGCCAGGTCAGCCATACCGTACTTAGGGATTGAATTTGCTTGTTTTCAAAGATCTAACATGTAACAAATCATTAAAATCATCATGACAATTATATTCAGACTGACACATTGGAAAAAGAAGAGATGTGTTTTTAATGCCACTGTTACACCTTCCTTCTGATCTAGGCCCATAAATGGCTTAGAAAAATCACCAACTTTTGATTTTACTGTCTATAGCAATCCCTCATCCTTCCTTTGCCTTTCAAACTGCATGTGCCACTCACAGCCCTGTGTGATGATGTAAATCAGAGAACTGGAAGCAGCTGCCTCTCTGGGTAAAGAACTCCTAGACTTTTCAAAACCACATTCATCCTATGATTGCCATGTTACGTTTGCTTATTGAATGTGGCAAAAGATGTGCTTTCCTGACTCCTTCTGCTATGTCATCAGACTGAGATAATTTTTTTGGGTTTGTATCAATTTGTCACAGAAATCACCCACCACTGTGATCTCAGTTCATGTTAGGTGTATCCACACCAGGTAGTTTAGGCACCCAAACTAACCCTCCCTTCCCTCACATAGCTATTTCTCACTTTGTTTCAAGCTCCGTTCTTCCACGCCTATTGGATAGCAATATCCAGACATGCTCAGTATGTCTAGACAAACGTCACTAATGCAGACCTGTTCCAATATGGATGTTTGCTGGAGCACTAAAATGGACTCAGTGCCCCTTTCATGCCAATTTCTGCTCCTTATGGAAAGAGAGAAAGTGAGGCTGGACCAGGGAGCCTAGGAACACAGCAAGAGCACATCCAAAGCTTTCCCACCCGCCTTGTGCCTGAATGGGACCATCTGGAATTTATATGGTCATTAGTGGAAATTCCTTGTCTCTTGGCAATTTGGATTCTAGCTGTAAACCCTCTATCCTGTTTTTGCTGTTGAGTGACTATATGGCTACATGTCCTGTACCAGTTTTCCTTGGTGTGTAAAGCCATCACAGAGCTGGAGGACCAGGCATAAAGCTTACAGCTCCGGTTTCAGTAGAATTGAAACTTACTCAGGCTTTAAATTGGAGCTATAATGAAACCTGTTCATTTACAACTTCTTCAGTGAGACTGCCCAGCACACAGGGCTGGGCAATGAAATGACATGTTCTAACTAAAAGGAAGTCAATCTGAAACACAAACATCCCTAACCTGAAACAGGAAAGTATTCAAGTCTTTCAAATCAACTCCAGTGCATGTTCACAGAGGAAGGAGGAGGAAAGCAGGGGAGCTGTGTTCCCCATATACCCAAAACCACTAATGGATGCAAATAATGAGGCCACTGCCCAGGACATTTGCCCTGTGCTGAATATAAAGCACTTCTGACCAGGAGGAGTGCTCCCCATCACTGTCTCCCAGACCCAGGGAAATGAGGCCAAGGCCTGAGGTGGGGAGGAAAGACTGAATCTCTCCTTAGACAGTAGGTGGTAATTTGGGTCTGAGTCTATTGGGACAGGAGCAGCAGGAGGAGACACCTATGCAGCCACATACAAGGTCTGTGGCTCCATCACCCCCCTTAGGAGCAGGTAACATCTCTGGAGAGCCTGTCTTGCTGGAGCCAGTTTTTAACCAGATGTGGCTTCAGCAGGTGGCTCTGCTGTACCAGACTGAATCACTTCCAGCAGAGCCTTGACTGCAGAGACCTGAATGGAAAAATTGTTAACTTTGCTGGAAAACACTGAATTTTGCTATTAAACTTTGGGATGTAGACACTGTAACACTGAGTTTCTCTCATGCCAGAAATAGTCACTAAAAAAAGTTGTATAAATGCAATATTGACATGGAGTAAATGGCATTAGACCAGAATTTAGTTATTCTTGCAATAGCCACTACACAAAAAACATGGATAAAATGTGCTAGACACTCTGCTGGAAGAAATTAATGGAGCTGCTGATTTATACCGAGTGAGAATCTGACCTGCTAGGCAGTGGCATTACATAGCTACAGATGGAGCTTCAGTAAACTAGGCAAGTAGACAGATTAGCTCCAGGTTAGATAAATAAAACATATAACATTTTACATCTATATAGAAGAGTTTCATGGTGGCCTGCAGAAATGAGTGTGAAGCAAAGGAGTAGTAGAATGGGGAACACTGTTCTTTATCTTATGAATTTTTAAAGTTACAACTACAGTAGCTCCCAGTGAATAAACCCCCCCTTTCAAGTTCATCCCACTTTCGGCATGTTTTCAAGCTTATATACAGTATCTTGCTATTGCATCCTCACTTTTTTGGCAATGGATGGACCTGCTGTTCATCACTCAGAGCTATTTGAAACTCACATAGGTTGGATCAGACACTTATTTAGCAAAGTCAGTTTCCTCACTAAGAACATGGGCCATATCCCAACTGGGAGGTGAAGTCACCTAGCTGCAGTGACATGCCTGCTGGCTTAGCCACGAGCACGGACCTGGCAGTCCTGGTGGGTACGAGGGCTCTGAATGGCTCAGTGTTTCCCCAAATACTGAGACCACAGCAGACTCCTGTGTCCATACTGGGTAGCATTCTTGGTTATCCAAACACAGCCCTGAACCCCTGCACTGGAGATGACTGCATGTTTCTTTTTAATGCACAGAGCCTGAGAACATACAGAGTGCACAGTGCTGGCACACAGCAAGGCAGGAGGGACACAGCGCTCACCGAAAGCCCTAGAGGAATGTAAAACGCCAGTAAAAACTTAGCAGCAACTAGATGTTTCCACAGCCACCTATGGGGAAACAAAGCACAACTGCTATCCATTGCTATTGAACAGAGTTAAGGTGGGCTTTTTAAAAATTAAAAAAAAATTTTTTTTAGATATCTCGGTTGCTGCTTATACACTGGAAGCAACTCTGACATAAGATGGCATTTCCTGCAATGACAGCTTGCTCTAGGTTAAATGAGAGTGGCTGACACTGCATCCCTGCTCCCCTTGCACTAAGCTGTTCTGATTTCCCTGTCTGAGAGACTTCCATATGACTGTGCGTCAGACATGATCAAACCCATTTCAAGACAGGTTGAGAAGGTGAGGGAAAGTGAAATGTCACTAATGGATTGACCCTCCTGCACGAAACCAGTCGCAGGCCAGCCTTGCAGGCCCCGGTACTTTATCCTCAGTGTGGTTACTCTCGTGGGAGCGGGGGATGGGTGTCACTGTGGGCACTTACATGGATCACCTGCTTCTGACATGAGAAATGGATTCTTCGTTCGAAAGTGATCATGAACTGTGTGGCCTCTCCTCTTACTTCTGACTGCCAGCCATAGATTCACAGACACATCATAGAGCACTTGTTCAGGTTAAGGCTCCCCTGACTGGGACAAATTTTTCATTGAACGAAGGACTCTGTTTCACCAGAAAGGCATATCCAGAAGGAGCTGGCACACAGGCTTTGAAACTCTTGTTGATTCAGATAGTCTAAATACTAAACTCAACATCTGATTGTCTTCCATTTATCTAGGTATTTTTGCATTTCCATACCTCCTCTCTACCCAATTCACATCATTGACAAAGGAATGGATGATTCTGACTTTTAATTTCCATTAATTTAACAGAAAACAGAAGGTGCTCAAAACCTGCCAGGACTGGGTCCCTCTTTATTGCAGTAGTCTTAATGTTGCAGCGGAAAAGCGTGTATATTTACAATTAATAAAGATGGGCATCTTGAGTGTAAAATGATTGCTTGTAATGTTTTTACTAGCCTTGGTATTTCTAGCAAAATATATGAGCAAGTCTTATTTTACAAAATAACAATTCCCTCAGCATTTACAGAGCTGTGCAGCACATTCCTCCTCAGGGCTGGGAAGGGAGAAGCACTCTCCTATTTCACTACATGCTGGTTTTGGTCGAGGTGTGTTGCTTTGCAGCTGTGCTAGGGGTACACACGTGGTGTGTTCCTGCCACTCAACTGAGGAGCAGTAATTCATTTGCCTTTGCTCACAGGCCCCTTTCTGAAACAGGTGGGTTTCACCTCACCTAGCTTTAGGTGAAATAGGTAGATAACCCTGGATTCAGTTGCCTACGGACCAGTGACTAGTGCAATTTGAGATGTGCTAGGGTATTCTTTAAGGCTGCCACTGCGCATGGATGTGGGCTTCTCATGGGTGCCCTGCTATATTTCTAAGTCTCATATAGATGTTTTGGAAAAAGGTATCCCCCATGCTGCTATGTGCTGGCAACTAAATCAAACCCTCTGGGTGAGATTCAAGCACAGATTCAAACACCTACATAAACTGGCATGTGCAGAGGTGCCTCCATGCCTAGAGTAGGCAGTGGAGAGGTGGCCAAAGTGAGACAGAGACCCCACTGACCGAACACAGTTGAATGCACTAGCATGAACTGAATAGTGCTCTAGACTCCACTGGCTGCAAGTCTGTTGTCTAAATAAAGGTGGTATGAGTTATCTGAGGTGACCCTGCCCGGCTCCAGAGGGTGCAGATCTCCATCGGTTGTGTTACACTGCCAGACACCTGTGGATGTCTCGGGTTCCCTCGGGCATCCCCAGTGGCACCAGACACACATGTTTAGGCAGCTGAATTCTGGCTTAAATCTCCGTTGCCTGAGATGGGAGCTTTGACACCCAGCTCACACGTGGACATTTAAAGTCTTAGGACTTAGGGAAGGACATTTCTGTCCTCTAAACTAGCAATTTGGTTCCACACATAGTCCGTGGGGAGAGCAGCATCTCAGCATGATCAGACCACCACTCCTGAACATCTACTCGCCCCACCTGTATCACCCTCAGCTCGTGTTGCTCTCTTTATTGACTAGATGGGGAACCTAGAGGTCCAGAGTAGACCAGATATCCAACTCTAAGCTACCTAAAGTCATGTGAGATGGATCTTCATACCCAAGCTCAATCACTGGCATTGCTTTAGCAGTGGTTTATTTACCAAACAGATCTCCTTAAAAATACATTCCCACTTCTGACCAGTGGATTATACCTCACTGCTTTATTGCTTTGTGTCCAGGAATCCTGCAATCAGTTTCTGTTGAAGCAAATGAAAGCTACACGTTTTCAACACCAGACGTATTCAGTCCCTAAGTCATAATTCTGAATTAGAGCTATTGCCTAAACAACTGAATGTTGGACCAAATAGTTGTATCAGCCCTGGCTAGTCCAGCCTTGTTTTACTGATTCATTCAGGCATTGGTATCAGTGAAAGTCTAACACAGTGAACTTACACATGAGAAATCGGGAATTTCTGACCAACGCCCATGCTATTTAACTGGACCGGTTAATTTTAAATTAACGAGAAACTAATTTTCAAAGTGACTGAGATAAGTCAGGAATACAACTTCATTGTCATCAAAATAAATAAGGAACTGTTAAGCTATCTATATTTTCCCTAAATTTTTATCTATAATTACTATTGTCAAGTACAAGACTTTTTCATTTATATTTGCATAAAACTTGGCAGAATATGTACATTATTGTACAATATACATCCATCTGATAATGACATTAAAATAACCCTCCCATTGTGCAGGTGGGTTACACATCTCCGCTAGCCCTCACAACCCCAGCTTTGCATCATTGCTTTAGGGACAGCAAAGATCCACACTGACGAGAGCTGCTCTCATGCACTTGGCCTTTGCCATTTCACCTTGCTCAGAGATTTAAAACACTATCTGTTTCACAAAACTTAATTTTATATTTTCTGTCAAAGGAAAACAGATTGTCCAGCATTTTCTAACATACACTAAAAACCATACACATTCATCTTCCATATCTTTTGATTTATCACAGAATCACAGAACAGTTGAGGTTGGAAGGACCTCTGGAGATCATCTAGTCCAACCCTTTTGCTCAAGCGGGAGTCACCTAGAACCTAGAGCGCATTGCCTAGGACCATGTTCAGATGGCTTTTGAGTATCTCCAAGGATGGAGACTCCACAACCTCTCTGGGCAGAAATATTTCTGATATATATCAGAAAGTATCCTGCTGATTAATTTTTATCATCCTACCAGACTGCACTACCTGCCTATGTTCATCTTTTTGTGCATAACTAGAGAATATCCTGACAATATTTCTTTTAAATACACCAAAAAAAAAAAGAACTTTCCTGCAAGTATTTTTAATAAAGAAAAAATGTAAAAGTATGAGTTCCATGATATTGCCTCAGGCCTCCCCTGGACTGTCTCTGTACAGGTTTTCTGTTTGCTTAAAATACAGACAAATTTTATAAAAACAATCAGTGAGCAACAATAATACCTGTGCATAGCTGCACTGAATGAAATGCACTGGAAGGGAAAGCAGGTCTCTGAGTAGCACCCCCAGGCGCTTGGGGAGGACCCCGCGAAGGCTGTGGCTCTCACCCTTGCAGCTGCTGTGCTGCCCGGTGCTCCCTATGGCCATCAGAGACAGGGCACTGCAGAGGGGCTGCATGAGCACGCAGCGCTCCCCCAGGTGCCGGGCCCTCTCCTTGGTGACAGGAGCCAGCTGGCAAAGCCTGCAGGGTCAGAGCTCAGCCATTCACCGTGGATTTGGTGCTGACAGGTCAGGACTGGTCTTGTAACCTGGTCTGTATGTGACTTCTGGGGGCTGCTACTGCAAAAGCCCTAGCTGCATCCCTACCAGGAGCCCTTCTACCTGTGCATCTGGAGCTTCTGCTGCTGCATGCACAGGTGCAAAGTAGACTGCAACGGCAAGGGCAGTGGGTGCATAGAGAACTTGATTTCATATTACCAAGTATGTTGTGCTGTGACCCAAAACTAGCAGTAAATTATACCAGTGACAAAGTTCTCCAGCAAAAGATCAAGTGCTCTGTACTCATTACAGCTGTATAAAACCAGTGCAACTGGAGGCAGAGCTCATGGTCTCTGGCACTACACCACTCTTCACATGTCACCGCTTGCAAACGCGCCAGAGCGGATCAGCCCTCTGCTCCCTGCTGTACACCCGCTGGAGAAAACGAGCAAATCCAGCCTGCTAGAAATAGGTAGGCCTTGCAAATAAGAACTGGGTATTCAAGGAAGAGAAGAGAGCTTCAGATGTGCGCTGCCTAAGGAATGCACCAGCCACAGCAGCCCCCTGCAAGCACGGTGCAAATGTAGTGTGCGGATGAAGACAGACATCTCAGAGTAATTGGAAATGCTGTTTTGCTATTGCTATAGCATCCTTTGGAAATGGGGGCAACTCCACAAAAAGGATCTGTCACGGAGAGGGCTAAAACATGATCTTGCTATGCTTGCTGCCCTAGGTCTCACTGCTGCCCATCAGCCTTGGCATACACAAGCCTTGCAGCCTTGCAGTCTCACCACTGCCAGCCCCTGCAGGTCCCTGTGCCCCCCACGCTCTCCCCGGGGCCTTATTCATGCTCTGCATGGGCAAGGGGACTGATCTGAGCTGGGCCAGGCTCCATCCTGCTCCATGGCACAACGCGTGGGACCCCATGCCTGGGGTCCCCCACGCAGGCAAAGCTGAGAGGTGCACCCAGTCCACCAGCCAGGGCCCTTCCTCCCTCCTGCTCACCATCCTTTTGTCCTGGGATACAAAAAGCCTTCAGAGATACTAATAAGCCTGCCTTGATCTTGGGGTCCGTCAGTTTGTAGCTGAGCTGCAAAACGCGTGAGCACCCGCTAGGTGCTGCGCTCCCAGCTCACCGCAACAGCCGCAGAGTGCCCGCTGCTCGTCCGGCTGTTTCCTCCTTAGTGGTGGTGGCACGTGTGGACGGTCTTTGAGAATAGGAGCTACAGATGTACGCAGAAATGTTCGTCTAGTAAAGACGATGCACAATTAGCTCCAGTGTGTATGGGGACAAACTTGTCTCCACAACAGCAAAGAGGGAAAATTATTGTTCCCTGCAAGGCTGCAAAGCCCCTCGCCACCAGGCTTCTGGAGATGCTTCATCGCATCTATGCAGGTGCCCCAAGATTATCTCACAGGGAATAGTGGCTTCTGTGTAAGGTGAGAGAAGCACTTTCACTGTCGCTTTGCTTGTGCTACTTACCCACTTCATCCCTGATGTTTGCAAGCTCCACTGACAACTCCTTTTCTTTCACAAGGGCACTTTCATTCTGTTCAGAGAAGAAGAGAGAGAAATATGTACAGCACCCAGGTTTATCCCAGAAAAGCACTTTCACGTGTTCATTTGGTAAAGCAGATTAGACTGATTGCTCAGATCTTTTTTATTTTTGGGGGGGAGGAGGGAAAGGGAATTATAATGAACTCATTCAGTTTTTAAATCAAGCTTAGGAGCCAGCACGCACTGGCAACAAATATATCACATCTGTACGGATGCACATACACAAACCCATGTGCACAGGACAGCACAGAATGCACTGCTGCTCCTATGCGTCTAAAACAACATTTGTACTTCTGTATCATTTTGAGGACTGCACGTACAACATAGTATTATTAATTCTGTTAAAATAGTTTCATCTATTTGTTTTTCTGCATTTAACCACCTCTAAACACAGTAATGTGCTCATACATTCAAGTAGGACAGTGCAGTTTACTGTACTTAAACCATTCTCTACGTGGGAGGCCTACCCTACACATACAGACACCACTGATGGCCCAATGCTCCTGCCTTTATTTCTACATTGATTCTGGTGTTTTAATTAATCTGTAAAGCACAAGAGCTCCCTTCTTTCAACTCTCTCAAAAGAAACATAAAACACAAGGAATTAAAACAGATGAACAGAACAAAGGAAAAATAAAGCATATTTATGTTAATACTAAGATGTCATTACTAAAATGCAAGGACTTGGACAGCAGATGTTTCATAAGCACCGTGCAAAGTGACAAATAAAAGACTCAGGAAAATATATAGGAGTTTGACTTAGTACAATAAATCCCAGCATAAATGCTACAAGCATAAAACCATTTTAAATTGGAATGTATCCTGAATCACATTAGGCAGGAGACAAAAGAAGGTATCCTGCCGGGCAGGTCACCAATGATTAGGAAAACTAGATCAGGCTACTATAAATATGCTTCCAGTTAGAAAAGACCCAGAATCTTTAAAAGGCACTACAGAAAAATCATTTTCAAGAGAAAAGGCAGTGCAGTAGCAAATGGAATTAAAAGGAATCCTAGAAAGTAAATCTTTCAGTAATAAGCAAGCAAGGCTAATAAAAATCTAGGGGACAGAAAGGATTAGTTCTGCAGCAGGATAGTTAATAGATGGGATAGCAAATTAGTTCTGTCTTAACAAAACGAATGTCAAAAAAAAAAAAGATTTCAGAGACTAATGTTTTTGTTTATTTTTCCTTTATTTAATTTTTAACTCTGAGGAATGAAAAATACGGCAAAGCAAATACAGATATTAGAAAAAATATCCTTTTTTTGAAGGACAGAATGATATAACAAAATTCACAGAAGACCTCCCATTGTATTCCCGATTCCTTTGCTGAGCAGTACAACGCATCTCCTTCCCACTGACTTTCTGCTGGTGCACACTTTGCCCCTGACACTTGCTGCTTCTCCCAGTGACACAACACTGTCACCTTGAGGTTGTACCATCTCGGACGTAAAGAAAAAGGGTAATATATGCATCTCTGTGTGGGGGCTCTTAGTTTATTTTTAAAGTTCATGACTGTATGAACTGCACACACATAATATCGTAATTTTTCTTAGCAACGTGCCAGCAGGGCAAGGGGTGACCCTGTGGTCACTTGGGCAAGGGCCCCCTGGACTATGCCATTCTATGCCCTATGGCAGCCTTGAACCATCCAGTACTACTAAAAATATATATATATATATATTGCTTTAAAGGGTGTGTAAAAGGAAGGACAGTATTTACTTGTTTCAACTAGGGTACAGGGCCAGGCAAGTTGAGACCCTGCAGTAATGACACTTTCCTAAAGATTTCTAAATTTTCTCTCTCTCTAAGACTATGCATATATACTTCTCAGGTGACTGAAATGCACATTTATTTCAATGGCACGATTTTTCCTCTCACTCTGATTGCCTCTGCATAGTCTTTACTATGGCCCCTAACCATCACAGTAACTTTTTAGTTTTATTAAGAGGCTGATAACCACTTTTATTAGGTATTACAGAAGTGCTTTATTTTTAGTAATACAAAGAAATTAATAACATCTGGAATCTGAAGTAATAATCTACTCACTGTCCTTTTGGGATGATTTCCATGAGTTCCAAGGAATATGCTTTCTGACAAATTTTGCTGTAAACTGAGCAACTAGTTGAGCTGATTCAAGACCCTGTGGTGCCAGAGGAGAACCAGGTCATGCCATCAGCTTTCTTACTGTGTCAGGAGAAGAAGCCAGGCATGCAAAGCTGGGCTTCGCCAAATAGCCCAAACCCTGCTGACGAGCACCGCTGTGGGGTCCCTAGGCCTGACCAGACTGCATTAAGCACAAAACAACATGAAGTTCTGTTTTTTGTTTTGTTTTGTTTTCTAGTAAAAAAAAAAAAAAAGAAAAAATAAAATGTAAAATAGGTTGATATGTTACAAAACAGAGTCCTTCACAGGGATTCCCAAAACAGCAGCCTTACTGGAGCCGAGGTTTCCCCTTTTGGAGCATATCAGTGCATCTGCCCATGCAGTCTGATTAACTCTGTGGAGCCGTTTTAGGAAGTGCTCGAGACAGATTGCCAGCATTGGTGCCCTTGAAGGCATCTGCACAGGGATATACTGGATATGGTGCTCACAGATGGGAAGCACCCACTCATTTCGCCAGCTCCCACTGTTTGAAACAAAACCTATTTAAAGCAAGGGAGCTCAGTATAAACCATCACCAACACCCACAGACGTGCAGAACTCAGTGGGATTGTTGTCATTCTACTTGCATGAAAAAAATGAAAATCAAGTTAAAAAATGACATCCTAAGAAAAAAAAACTTGTTAAAATTTTGAACGCGAGCTAATTACGTACTGCCTCATAAGAATTATAACCAACTGCTTTTTGATATTTATGTTATCTCAGATGACACATGCCTCATCTTGTGGACAGCCTCCGGGGCTACCTCGAGCAGCTGGAGCTGGCACAGCTCACGTGCCTTTGCAGTCACATGTCTTCCCTGCCAATATTTCTTCTACTGTATTTTATTTTAGTCAGAGCTCCCTGAGTGCTCTTCTGGGCCTCATGTTCAGGTTTCCTGGAAGGTCAGATCTGTGAGGATTGTACTCGATGCCAAGTTTTGAAGTAGTCCCTCTTCTGCAAAGGATTGTTTTGCAGAACAAGACCACGAAAATTCAGTGTCCTAAGTCTTCCCAGCACTCTTGATCCAGAGCTCTTGATCTGACAGCCTTTACCTGATGGCTGTAGAGATTTGTCCTTGTTTTCCTCTTATGAGAGAGCGTCAAGGTGTAGTTTCAGCTAATCGTCCTATCAGCCTCACGGTTTCCTGGATGTGCAGTGAACTTTCAAATCCCTGACACGTCCTATTACCATAACCTGCTTTGTCAGTGTAACATTACAGATTTGGACTGCACATATTCCCGGGACGAGTGTAAACTCGACACTAATATGATATGAAAGAGCCTCTCCTTGTTACCATCAGTGTGATCCTACACATAACCAGCATTTCAATACCAGTACAGCCAGGGAATTGGGAATGCAAGTGCTTAGTAAACCAAACATTACCGCAGAGCAAAACCAGATCTGACGAGAAAATGTAAAGCTATCAAGTCCAGGGCTGAGACTCGTATAGGCCCAATGTCAAAACATTAAAACAATTACAAAATTCACAAGCACACAAGGAAAAGTCTGCCAAAACAAATGTGTAAAAAGCAAAATTAACATGATATCCTACTCAATTAATCAATCTTCATTAATATTTATATCAACAAAGTATTTGAAACAGAAGACAGGGGAGGCAGAAAGAGCCTCCCAACAGCTTTGTGTCTAATAGGCTCAGCATCTCGAAGGAGCTTTGTAGCCTCCCTTCGCTAGGCCACCAGTTGGAATCAAGCCACTGAGACTGACTGAGGGCCAAATTCAACTTAGATTTAAAAAGGCTCAGCTGCCATAGTAGTGACACAGCTGTTTCCAGAGGGTGAAGGGGTCATAGACAGTATAAGAAGATTGTACAGATTTTTCAGTGTGGCAGTTAAATGCAAGAGAGAAAAAATTGCTTTGATTGTATTTGGAATTAGTTTTTTTCTTGCCGAAATGTGAAACCAAGACAGCGTATTTTGTTGCATTTCCTTTTCAGGTATTTTTAATGAATGATGGATTTAAACATTGCTTGGAAGACCGATGAGAAAGGTCTTCCATTGGCTGCATCCCAAGAAATGACTCTGATATTGCAGTATTTTTTACAAAATAAAATGGTGCTCATGACAGAGATGAAGGAAACCTTCTTCTTTACACTTGCACTATATAACACAATGGTTAAGGCTTCTATCTGACATATGATTTCCCATCTCCTCAATCAGAAAAAATGATATGTTTGCTGTGTGTTTAAACTACTGCTCTGTTGAATAAAAGAGGCAGTAACAACTCTTTCTCTTATCATTGGCTTTATAAAATACAGACCTCCCAATATTTCTCCCATAAAAGACTCAGTGACGGACTGCATTTCAGCAAGTAAAATAGTCACTGAAAAATAGCACTTATGCATTCCCTGTTCAAATCAAAACTCCCTGAGGACAGACTGGGATATGACTTTTATTGGTGCAGCATCCAAATAGCTCCAGGAAAACTGGCAGGTAGTCAGGTGGATAGGCAGCGAAGTAGGAAGGAAGGAGAAATTCATCCAGTTAAGTAACAGTGGATATAATTTAGTGAGGTGGTTCAGAGAAAAATTGCAGGATTAGATATAACTAAGTATGAGGACCTGGAAAATTACCTTGGTAAAAGATAACATGCAATACAGGCCTGAGGATGGACAAGGTGCTGGTGTGGTCTAAACGGATTAAAAAAGAAGGCAAGGGGGGAACGCTCGGGGAAGAGGAAAGACTCTGTTTTAGTTGCATTGAGCTTCAGCTGACAGCTAGACTTCCTCAAGGAGACATCATCAGGGAGAGAGGTCAAGATTTTACTTTGGACCAGGAATAGGTGTGGGGTGGAGAGGCAGAGCTGAGGTTTGCCTTGGAGTACCTTTCCTCAGGGAACTGCAAACTACCTAAGAGATATTAATTCATCAGAAATACTAACTACTTAAACCTCAGAGTACCTTTCAACAACAGGCGAACAGTAGTAGGTCGACTTCACAAATGCGTCCGATTAGGCTGAGAGGGTCAGAAAATTGCCCGTATCTGTATAGGAAGTCAACTGGAGCTAGGAATTAAATACAGGAGCCTGGCGCTGCCTTCCCAGGCTGACACATCTCTCCTCCCTGCCAACCAACATACTTGCAGTACGTTATTTTCTGAGTTCCAGGCACATGTATGGTATCTCCATGAACATTGCCCAGTTCTCTACAATACCTCATAAAAATATGCACTGCGCACAGACACTCTGTGGCACTTATTATTAAAACCATTCTTTCAAAATAGCTTTTCTATAGCCAATACTTCCAAAATGTTTTAAAAAAGAAATTGACCTGCAAATGGTGCTTAGTCACTGTTGTGCATTATTCAGAGTTCCCTGGGGCAAGGCCTTATATTAGCTCTGGAAGGAAAAGCATATACACTGGAAGTTCTCTTGCACCAATTAATATTTCAGATGATACTTGTAGAAGCAATAGCTGAATCCCGTTGCAGCTGATGTTCAGAACGATCTGCAGTCTTCCTTCCAAAAAGGGGTGTTTCAACACTGCTATTTCAATCATGCTGGATAGCAGGTAATCCTCCCCTGTAATTCTCTTTAGGTTAAAGTTTACAAGCAGAACTGATCACCTAGATATCCTCCAGGGGCTGTATTTTAACAAGTTTTACATTAAGCCATACATTTTCCTTAACCTAGTTAGCTGCGTACCTCAAGCTATATTTGAACATACTATTAGGTAAGTGGGAGACACTGTCAGCTTTTCATTAGACCTACTATATGAATATTTTAAAAAGCCAGACTCTAACGAAATATACTGCATGAGTATGTGTTTCTGCCAAGATATTTTCTATTAAGAAAATTAAAGGCATATGTTCATTCTCTCCCTCTTCTGTATGTACTTAAAACCCAGGCAAATGTCCGAAAGAATAGCATGAAAAGCTATGTGTTAAAATTGTCATACAAATTCTCTCCCACATGCTAATCTCCAGCTACCTGTAGCTGCAGTCCTTACCTCTGCACTGACATTTGTTACACGACCCATTTTGGTATCTGGGAATTTGCTTGTTTTAGATTCGACCTGGCATAAGAAAATATGTGGTTTCACCTTGTTTCACTTCTAGATCAGATTTATAACACATCAGAAAGGAGGAATAGTAGAGAGGTAAAACCTTAGTACACTTAGAGCCTGAAAAACCTCTCTTAAAACTTTAAAACTCCATGCAGGGATCCTTTATAACTTGTACTCCACAGGTCTATTAAAAATGTATGAAATGCATAACAAGAAATCAAGCCCGCTGTTACTACAGAACATGTCCCTTATTGTTCCACGAAAATCCAACTCTTACATTTAGACTGCAGGATAAAATTATGTAAGGCACTGCAGTGTGTGTGAAAGGAATGGTTAGATTTGCTCCTGGTGAATGAGAATTCAGCACTCTATAAACACCATGAACATCACTCCCCTCTCCACCACCCCAGGCTGCAGGCACATTACCTATGTTAGCTAGAGGAAGGAGCCCAGATTTAATCACTGTAATGGCTATCTCTCTGCCCTTTCGCCGAAGGATAAAAAGAGGCAAAGTACCGTCTTGTCCAGGCACTGAAGGCAGTAATAAAGCTTGCAGCAGCACTGGCCCATCCCGGCAGGCTTGCTGAAAAGGCAACCAGCTTCATTCAGGATGGCAGGGTGGGAGTCCTAGGCAGCGGGAATGTCACCCAGGGAAGGTGTGCGCGTGCTGCAAGCTGTCACGGTTCGTTTGCATACCCTCCGCTACCTTATTTCTCTCAGTAACTTGAGGAATCCAGGAGCAGGAGGTGGAGGAGGAGGAGGAGCGAGGGAGCAGCATGTCAGGCTCCTGCTGGAGAAGGGAGGGTCACTCGCTGCCGGGAGCGTCAGACTCAGGCAGATCAATAGATGCAGAATAACAGAGCAGTTACTGATTTCACCGCCCTCTGAAGACAGCCAGGCTCCCCTTTCTGCAAACTAACGCTCACCAGCTCCTCCAGCCTCCTCCGAAGTGGGATCTGGTTTCTCTGCCAGACAAACATTTGCCCAGAACGGAGCACACCCAGCAACACGATTGCACGAACGTACGCAAGCAAAGGACAAAAGGGAAAGATTTTGAAACTCAGCAGCAAAAGACCAAAACATACTGGAGTGCTACAGCAAGTCTCGGTTCTCCCCGAGAGGCAGGTCGTGATCATCCTGATCTTCATGCTATATTAAGAGTTATTTATCACTATAACCCTGGCACTCTGCAGCCAGTTTGCTGTTGTCTTTAATCCAAACGTCTCCGAGTGCACCGCAAGTGCCCGCTCTTTCTCGCGGCGCTCCCGCAGGCACATTGGCCACGGTGCACGAAGGGCTCCACGAGGCATGGGGCTGTGATACCCCCGATGCCCGGCTGACGGCTGACTCAGCAGGGACAGCCTGGCAGCGGGCCAGCGGCTGCAGCTGCACCCGCGCTCGCGGGGACAGCGGGAGGCTGCAGCCGGCCCTCTCCATCCCGCCGGGGAGACCTGGCGCCCCTGCCCAGGCTTGTCCGTGATGCCACTTGTGACCTTGAAGAAGCACACCTGTGCGTGCCTCACCGTCCGCACCTCCAAACTAATGCCCAGCCACCGCGCAAGGCCTTCAGCCGATGGCCAGATCCCTTAAGTGTTAATACAGACATAAGCTACCTCTGCATGGTGGCTAGCAATAAGCAGTTTTCTGGTGTCTTTATGATTTTCAGGTTATCTCGTTCCCACCTGCAACCCCACTTGCTGTCTTATTTTGATGTGCAAACCATAAGGGATCTTTTTTTCTCTCTCTCTCTGCCCTTTCCCCTGCTCTCTCTTTTGCCTGTTCTTGATAGATAAGATTCGGTTGTTATCTGAAATATGTAGTTGTGTCTGGGCCAGATCCAAAAGGGGACTCAGTTGTCTCAGGCGTGCAGGACTCTGACCCCGAGCTTTTCATGCACATGGGGAAAGGCAGGCTCTTCTGGCCATCGTCCTTCTCCAGCAGCAGTCCGGTGGGGTCTCCTCAGGGCAGCACCTTCGGCCAGCGAACCGGGGATGCCGAGGCCAGCCATCCTCCCACCCCATGGGGACCATATGCTGGGGTGACAGAGCTCGCCTCCCCCACTGCCTGCACCCTGAGCAGCAGCCGCCCCAGCTCAGAACAAGGACTCTTCTTCAAATCCTTTGTTTCAGTCCTGACCAGAGGAAGACCATTACCCTCTGAACCTCTGTGACTGGTTGTGATTGCAAAAACACAGTATTCTGCTACCTACGTAGAGAGTTTTGTATCCTCAAGGAATTGTCTCTACAGAAATGACTTAAACATGATGTTGGGCAGCCCCTTTCAAAGAATCCAAATAAAAATAACATACATTAAAGATAATGCTAGAAATAGGCAAGAAAGTTCAATGACTTATACCCAAGGTGATATTTGTGCTGCAAATGCCAAAACTGTTTAAACTGTAAAGCATTATTTTCCTGAAAGACTGACCTCAATCAAATTTACAGGAAAACTGCATTGCCTTTAATACTCTGTCTCCATGTAGGAAAGATACAATGTAACCATGGCTCAGATCTGTGCATCTCCGGATAGGCATTTTTTGTTTAATTATATTTTATAGCGTGACTAGTGATACATGAAGTGATTTGGAGAAAAGTAAGAACCAACTAGACTCTTCAGCTGAATCTGTGTTAAATCACATCTCAGTGCTCAGGTAACTTCCTGGTCTGTGCTAACTTTCTATTCTCTCCTTTTCCTGGGTTCAGCCAGGACTTGAAATGACATTTCAGAATATCACAGGCAAGCAAATTTAAAAAAAGAAATGAAAAATCTCTCTTAATGTGCCTGTGTTTCAACAGGCCTGTCCAAGAGCTAACTTTTCCTTATAGCACTTGAAAATTAATTTGGCTAGCTACTGAACAGCTATACAGTAGAGGTAAAAAGATATTTCCCTATCTGGTGAAATCATTTCATCCTCACTGTAGGAACTTCTTTTTTGCCACATAACCTAAAGTCTGTGATTTGGATCTTTTGCAATCTAAATCCTGACTGGAAATATTTTAACTGCTATAGCAAATTAATAGCAGTAATAATCATCCCACTTTGAGACAAATTGCCACAAATATTTATCTGAGTTGCCCATTATAGTGTTCAGAGCAGCATATCTGACTCTCAGGCAAGGAAAAGAAAAAACTGTCGTTACTCCTTTTGTTGTGCTTTTAAAGTGAAGCAGTCACCTTCTTCAGTCACTCTGATAATAATGGTAGATTCTCTGTCTGTGTGTGATGATAAATCCAAGCTAGAGATTAGCTAGCAAGGTCTATGCACCACTACAGACCCACTTAAGCACTAAATTGGAAGATAAAATATTTAAGTGGAATTTAAATTAAGCAAAAGCCATGTGTTGGCCTTCTGGCAAAGGTGAATTGAGCCACTAGACGTTGCTTCTACTTGGAAGGTAGCACTGATAAGGGATAAGGACACTGGGGGAGAGCCAGTAGGCCCTTTGATTAGCTTAGATCCTTTTAGAGAAAGTGAACCTAAGCTCATTCAGTTTAAATTAAGCCTCATCTTGCAGGTATGGACGGGTGTGTAGCATTAAGGTGAGAAAAGACTTAAGCAAAAGGAAAATGAAAACTGCTTTAAAAAACAGTTCTTCAGCCAAATGCACAAAAAAGAGGATGAATAAAGGAGAATTCAGGAGGGCTTTCAGTAGTGGCAAGAAGCTCCAGATCGGAGATAGGTTAATATTACCTCCAAAGTAAAACAAAGCCTCATCCCAGCACTCAGCATGGAGGACTTTGACCGTACAGTTGAAGCCATCAAGGCCCATGGGATGGAGAATATAGAAATGGAAATGAGCACAGCTGAGATGGGAGCAAAAAGCTGAACAAAGTGGGGACATTGTGAGGGTGGACAACATCTATACCCAAATTCTGAAGGAACTGGCACTTTAAATGGCAGGTTCAAACCAAGGTTTTAAATGACCAGTTCTTTTTAATTTAAGGAGAGTAGCAGAAGTGCTAGAGTCAACTACAGGCCTGTTAGTCTGATCTCAGTGGCATGTGGGACTTGGATCAAATACTGGGAGGGAGAATGCAATAAAAAAGAAAGGAAAGTGTCAAGTGCAACAAGGCACCAAAGGCGGATCCACATCAGAGCAGACTAGTGCTTTTCTATGCTGAGAGAATAGATATTTTTTGGTGAGGGCAATATGGTAACTCTCACCTATTAGGAATCAAATGACTTCAGACATGGTGCCAACCACAAAATTGTTAGCCAGGCTGGAAAAGAAGGGGAGTAGCTGAAGGACTGTTAATCAGGGAAGGAGCTGGCTAAGGGGATGCTGACAATAAGTTTCAGTAAATGGAACTACTGGGCTGAGTGGAGATAATTAACGGAGCTGTTCAGAGACCAGTCCTAGTGGCAATTATGCTCCTTAATGACCCTGGCAAAAAATCTGGTGTGTGCTAATGAGACACTGAGATGCACTGTCAGTCAAGAGGGGAGTTGAAACATCATGCTTGTCAAGTTGGATGATATTTAGGGCTACAGTACTGGGCAACAGAAGAAGCATAAAATACTGAGAAGTTCAAGGCCACAATATTTGGGAGAAATAACAAGAATTTCAAGTAGAAGATGGGGGCTCATCAGCTGAAAATAATAAAGAAACAGAAGGACTGTGCTTATTACTCAGCCATAGGATGACTAGGAACTATATCTTTAGTACAGCTCTGAAAAAGCTAAATACAACATTAAGCTGTAGGAAAGAGAGAAAAGGGGAATTTAAATGTTTTATGGAAAGCCTCAGGGAGGTCTCATCTGGGACTGCACACAGCTCTAGTCACCCATGTTTCAGGGGTATCAGTTCTGACCTATACAGCCTATAGCACCAAAGGGGTGCCATATAAGCACATGCCTGTTTCAGCCTAAAAAGCAACAAGAAGATGAAAAATGATAGTATTCCATAAAGATATCAGGGAGGTAAACACCAGGAGAGGGAAAAGTACTTTAAGTAAAAAAATATATTTATATAAGAATAAAAGGGGGCAAGCTTGGAAATACAGAAGTCTTCCAGTCATGAGAGATTCTGAAACAGTCTTCCCTTACGAACAGAAGAAAAGATTTTAAAATCTTCAGCTGAAATTTGATCAGTTTAGGGAAGGGGTTATAGGATTTGGATGTTTGTAACAGGCAGGGATGGGTTTTGATGACACAGGATGAACTTTTCTAGGCTTATGTTCCTTCCCCTGCAACACCAGTTTTCTGTGCATTGTCACTACTACATTGCTACGCATCTGTTCATCTTGCTGATGGTCCACACCCAAACTGCGAGCGTGCCTCTGCTGACACAGCTTTGCAGGGGGCTCTGTCCCAGCAGATCTGATTCAGGTTGCCCTTCAAGGCAAAAAGGCAAGGCCTGTAGGTAAAACAAGATCAACAGAGACAGGGAAGACCTGGGCTGTCAGTTAAAAAGCACTGTACATATGAGCTGTACCTCTGTTTTCTTACTGGAAACAGAAAATACATACATGTCCCACAAACAGGGAAACTACTGTTATGCGAAGAATTAGCAATAGGGATAAGAAAAACAAAGGCTGTTAAAATTAGATTTCAAAAAAATCAAAATATTAGTACTCACCAAACAAGAGTATATGTTTTACTGAGCACTCCAACACTTACTGACTTCAGCAGAAACGGTATCTAGTTAGCACCTCAGAGGGTAAAACTCCCAGGTAATTAAAGCCCAAAGAGAACATCTATATTTTCTTAACTGTCCCAGGGCAGTTGCTTAGTCTATAAACAACCTATTCTAATGGTAAAGAGGCATCGTGGGCATTAATTCTTTCCTATGCTGACGGAATCAATGCTTTCCTCCATGATGGGCATAATACAATTCCTATTTACTGTTCAAGCAATTGCAATATATTTTACTTTATGTCTGTCAAACTAAATCGGGAGACATGGGGCTTAATTAGCCATTTTGTATAATTTACTAGGTGTCCCAAATGGAGGAGCTTATTTTTTTAAATTCCATAATGGTATCTATGTATCAGTCCATAGAATCTGTTGTGTAAAGCATATACAGTAAATCATTTCACTGGTGTTTTAAATGTGTCTGATTCCAAATGTCCCAAAATATCATCCAAACAAAATGTTTAAATGTGAAGAAAATCAGATTTTTAGCCTAAGATTAGCCAACCAACAAGTCCTATAAAAATATCAGTAAAAAGACCATTATTGTGTTATTTTATACCCAGTGGAAAATAAACATAGTGGAAAGCTCATGAGATATAGTTTATTATTTTGAATTTTCCATCTTATTTAGAAGCAGAACCCAATTCCTTGCAAGATCATGTTTAACTCACTTTATCCTTGTTTCATTCACAAACTACTCTATAAAAGTCCTTCCATAAATGACATCAAATTATTTCATTATAATCAGAAAGTTTGATAGCCTCTACTTTTATTTCAGTGTGCATACTCTGTATTTTAAATAATGGTATTACATAGAACATATAAATAATATACGTACAATATATTTTTTCCTATTCTTTTCCAACATGCTCTGCAGTATGCACATTCCAAAGAAATAAATAGCATCTTTTACCAAATAAATTGATTTCACTGGTGAAAGATCAGGTTAAACTCCGCCAGTTTGATAGAACATGCCCCACTCCACCAAATATTTTAAAGTACTGAGATGAAGGACAGGTGTGAAACACCCGGGAGACCAGACTGGAGTGTCCAACTTAACGGCCAAGAATCTAGCACTCACAAAGGGGGACCAGATGACCAGCAGCGGCCAAGCTAATACTCCTCTGTAGGGCCACAGGCTCTGCACTCATCCTGTGATCACACCTACAGTTCCTTCAGAAGAACAGGGTTCCCGGCCTACCACCAGGTCAACCATCTAGTGTGGCTCATGTTTAAGCATAGGCAACGGGCACTCTGGAATCCTCTTTCCTGGATTTAAAATAACTGAGGATTCAGAGGGTTGATATAGCACAGAAATTCACACAGGCACATATGTAGAGCAGGATATCTAAAAAGTATTGTGAAAAAGATTAACTGTAAACCTGTAATGCCTATAGCCCATAACACTGTGCATGCATATGTACCTG
The DNA here is from genome assembly GCF_036370855.1 of Dromaius novaehollandiae. NCBI lineage: Eukaryota > Metazoa > Chordata > Aves > Casuariiformes > Dromaiidae > Dromaius > Dromaius novaehollandiae. The sequence goes on from NC_088098.1 coordinate 195,722,361, forward strand.
TATATATATGTACGTATATAAATAATATGGAACTGCATGTATAGTTATATATAAACATACATGTAACCACTTTTATGCTATAATGGGCATATACATAAAGCCTGAAATATATATAGGCATAGACTACAGAACTCTGCATATGAACATACATCTTATATTTAGTTTTATTCATACTCTCTATTACAGTTTTGAAGTTAAACTTTCTACAACAGCTTTTTAGAACCCTATTTAAAATATATTGTAGGGTTATTTTTGTATTTTACTGTAACACAAAAAGTGGGAGAACCATGACATGTATATTCATGTAATTGCTCCTAAGCCTCTATCAGCTCTTATCACTTTTTATATAAAAACAAGTGTTAGTATTGACATATTTATATGCTGGCATCTTGCTGGCATCTTTCCAGCATCACCAGTGGTGTGATGCTGAGATGCCCAACACATGTGAAAGAATTCGTCCCTACAGTTTCTGTATGATATGAAGCAAGCAGTGCTCTCACAGTATTGCCAGGGTGGTTTGCCCAGGGTCACTTAGGCAGTCTCCATTACTGGCAGGATTAAACCCTAGTGCACCCAATCCCATTCCAATGCCTGAGCATAGTGGACCAGCCTCCTCCACTGCCAAAGGTCCCTCTGTCCTACACCTGACTTTCTTTTATCAAAACAACACAGCTGAGATTGATGTGGTGTTTGACAGGGACTGTTCTTTATTATAAGTATTAATTTGTAAGATAAAACATTAAATAAAGTATGTAAAAGTCTGTAGGCAGCCTATAGAGAATGACTAGCACCACTGGTGAAAACAGCGATGCAGCAAATGGAAATCTTCATTGGAAATATAACTTTTCAAATATGCAGTCACATTAGCACAATGCCTGTAATAAAATCACTGCTACAACAACAGCTCCAGGAAAACAGGTAGATCTTCCCAGTCCAATGCCTGAGCATAGTGGACCAGCCTCCTCCACTGCCAAAGGTCCCTCTGTCCTACACCTGACTTTCTTTTATCAAAACAACACAGCTGAGATTGATGTGGTGTTTGACAGGGACTGTTCTTTATTATAAGTATTAATTTGTAAGATAAAACATTAAATAAAGTATGTAAAAGTCTGTAGGCAGCCTATAGAGAATGACTAGCACCACTGGTGAAAACAGCGATGCAGCAAATGGAAATCTTCATTGGAAATATAACTTTTCAAATATGCAGTCACATTAGCACAATGCCTGTAATAAAATCACTGCTACAACAACAGCTCCAGGAAAACAGGTAGATCTTCCCAGTGTGCCTCTAATAGGCAAATTGGATATCATTATAATTAACATGCACTACTTATGTTATGCTGAGAGCCAGAGGCTCCAGCTAGAAACAGAACCTTATTATACTGGGCACTGCAACATAGAGATTCAAATAACTCCAAATTTTGCAAGTGTCAAAGACCAAATTGCAGGGAAACCATGTGGGATAATATAGGTAAGGAGTGGAGCGTTTGAGAAAATAATTAAGGACCAAAGCCTGACACCCTTCCTCACTCTAAATATTGCCCTTCTTCCTTAGGGTCCCAGCTGAGACAGTGGCACCACAGGAGGAGTGTAACACTACTCAGCATGACCCAGGGGAGCAGTCAGGGTACAGATTAGAAGAGCTTTAGGAAGTAAGACTGTTTATAAAGCAATAGCTATTGGGGGACGCTGAATGATGAGAACCTGAGAGTTGTCCTGAACCAACAGAGGAACTCAGGAATTGCCATGCATAGTTAGTCCCAGTCTCCCGCTGGTCCCAAACCTGTGTCTGGTAGTAGCAACATGCAATGTTTCAGAAGTTGCAAACAAACAACTCAAACCTGTGGTGGAAGGATGGGTTTTGTTATATTCACTGTTGCTTCATGCCTCTGTCACACTCATGGGTGTCCTAGTTATGCAGTAATGTTAAAATATGAAACCCAGAAGGTCAGATTTTCATACCAGATCACAGCTCCACTGACTTCAGTACCAGCTTTTGATCTGCACTGTGCCAAGTAAGACCTTGAGAATGTATTTTCCTATGTTGAGATAGTTTTCATTGCTGACAGACCTATGGGCAATCATATTTCTAGCATAAGAAACATACATAAGCAGCTTTGGATTCTTACCCATTAGTAGATGATCTCTCCCCATTTCATGGAGGTTAGCTAATCCTCCAAGGAGAGATGTAGTGCTTTCCATGGATCTCCACAGTGCCATTCTGCCAATGTTTTGGCAAAGACAGCTTGCTGTGAAGACTGAGATCCAGGGAGGAAGACAAGGGAAAGAAGAAGAGAGTAAAAGTTTTGGGGAACAGCTCTGTTCAGTTTATTGTAGCTGAAAGGAGATAAAAGTAGTAACACTGTAATGTGTATGTCACTTAGCAGGAGAATCCTTAAGTGAACTGTATATTATTCATCTTTCATGAAGCACTAAAAATGCCTGCTGAGAGGCATAGCGTGAGAAATATGTCAAACAAATATTTAACTTATGCTGAATAGATAACAGTCTGAGCACAAGAGGAGAAAAAGACAGTACAGAGCACTTGAAGTGATATGAATTTATTTGTAAGAGGACTGCCAGGAATAGATTGATAGGACGGTAACAGTGGTCATGGCAATAAACATAGGAAACTAGGAGCAAGTTGAAGGAGACAGTGGTTAGAAGTGAGGACCAAGAAGACAGAAGAGAAGAGGAAAGGGACATAGAGAGAGATAACACAGAGAGAAGGCTGAGCTGGGCATACTACAAGATGAAAAAATGCTTGACTTGGCCAAAAAAACAGGACATAGATTCAAAGAAGAGATGAAACACAGGAGGAAGGAAAAATCATTTTGAAGACAGTGTTTTATGTGACAAAGGGTTATGCAGTAGAGAAGGGAGACAGGCAACAGAAGAATGCAGGAATTAGAAGATAAGGAGAGACATGAAGGTCAGATTCAGATGACCTAGCAAGGGTGCATAGCTTAGACACTGCAACTTCTGCAACATTTCAGCCATAGAGGGTGACAGACAATTCAGGCTATCTGCAACCGCCACCTCCTGGCATTCTCCACAGTCATCGGCGAGAGATGATCGTGACACCTACATTAAGCACCTCCAAAGGATGATGTGAAGAGAAGCCTGGTGTGGCATTCAGCAGGGGCTGCGTTTTGTCTGAGACAGCGTCAAGATAGGGTAGACTGAAGCTCTTCCCATAATGCATTTTGAATATGAAGCTTAGAAGATTATTGAGCAGGGGATTGGTACCATATATTATCATTAATGATGAAGATGGTGAGGAAGACAGGCAGAAATGAGATCCAACACATGATTACAGCAACCTATTTCTCTTTCTATTTTCTATTTCACTGTTTTCTATTTTTCTATTTTTCCATTTTTCTCTCTCTATTTTCTCAGCCTACTCTTTTCAAGCACTGTCAGTTATTTGTTGTGTGACAGGACATGCAGGTGGACTTTGTAGAACCTTTATATCTATAAGAGAAAAGTGAAGTGTGCTATCAAAATTGCAGATAATGGAGGAGAATGATTTTTTCTTAATAAGCCAAACATGGGACTCCAGCTTGTAAACCATTGCTAATGTTTTTTTCAGTATTGCTAATTTTCCATTACTTGTAAGCAGCACAATTTGGAAACAGTCTTACCCAGTCAAATTCTCTTTCAAAGCTTTGTTTAAGAGCGATAGCCACATTGTATCTCCATGAGCACTTGAAGCCGATAAAAGCTAGTGCTGTTGTCAAAAGAGGTGACTCCACCCTCTCTCCCCTTTCTTGGTCACTTGTTTTCCCCCCATTTCCTCTCTTTCCTTCCCTATAGCCCTACAAGTGTTTGGGAAGTAAACCAGAAGCAAAGTGGGAAACTGGGGAGAGACAACCTCCATAGCACGGGGCCAGCTTCTCCTGGTCAAAAGCATTCATGGAGGTAGCATGCCAGCCATGTCTCCTGACAGCTGCGAGGACAGACCCTTCATTAGCTCCTGAACCCTTAATCTTGTCAGACTAGAAAACACAGTGTCCCAAGGAAATGACAAAAGTAAATACATTCACTACTACATTTCTTCTCCCTTGCTGGAGGTGTATCACTAATTTTCTTTGATGCCGCTCTGTTGTTAGTAACAATGTTCATCACTTTGATTTTATACATAGACATATAATATATTATTTTTCCAGGTCTTGTCTGTTATTTTAACTCTTTTCAACTAACTTCAAAAAAAAATCAAAAATTGAAATATAGCAATTTGGGGATTTCTGAATGTATGAGTAGTCAGGCATGAATTCCAGCTAGACCATTAGAGCTGAAGGTCATGCCAGATGTCTCCGGAATGGCAATTTCCCTTGGATTTGCAATAAGGTTTCACATTTTGTGTATTACTCAGTGCCAAGTGGTTTCAATGATCCTGGGACAACTTATATGAAAGCAAACATTTTTAATGTAATTTTTCAATTATGCAATTATACTATTGTGTATGTGGAAGAATAGAATGATGACTCTAGAATGTAACAAATTAACACTGACTACATGTTCTCTGTTTCTCAAGTAAGAAAGCTCAGCCAGCTGACACGATTTTTAATTCAATTCTCATATGAAAAGAATGTGAGGATCTAAACAGAATTCTTTCAGACTTTTGTTATTTCTGCTATTGTAGCCTTATATTTATTTTTATGGCAGTAGCTTGTAAGGCCATGGATTAAGATGCACCAGAGCGCAATACGTTATTACTATGTTTTCTAGTTCTTTATGTCTGAAGTGGTGCAAATAAGCACTTGATATGAATTCCAAATTAACTAGGTCTTGCTGACAAGGAATTCATGTTTTCTCGTATGAAACGTCATTTATACATCAAGATCACAAGGAACTAAAACAAGTACGTATTTTCATTGAACTCCTCACCTGCCCTCTGCCCAGGCATACATCTTCCCTGGGGCTACTTCTGAATTCCAAACCTCTGAGTAGCTGGAAACAGATGGCTGTTTTCTTAAATCAGCCTTGCAGAGAAATGTTCCCTTCTTTTCCCAACAAACAGGGAATCTCCTCTCCTCTCTTCCACCTCTAAGTTATTCTGGCCCAAAGCCAACGACAACTTTAAGCTGCTGTATTTTAAGGCCTAGCAGAGCAAGAGGGAAGAGCTGAAATCCTGCAACAGCTACGTCAGTGGCAAAAACTCCAGCAGCTTCACATGGTCTAAGGTTTCTCTTACTGAGAGAAGAAGATTCCCGGCATTCTGCTCAGAGAAATAGCATTTACTTATGTTAATGAGAATCCAAAACATGAGAAGTGGGCTCAGGACATTTTTCTCCAGAGAAATCTAACTCACATAATCTTAGGACATATTTTAAAACGCCTCATTTATATTAATTTCTCCGTCTCCAGCCTCTGTGTAGTTGGAGCTGGTTTTAAGATTAAATCATAATAAAGGGTTCCTGAATCACTATTAAAAAAACTAACACCTTCTGAAATTCTTTCTTTAATAGCTGAGAAGTGGTTGTAGGAAGCAGCATAGTTTGCAGGATGAGAGAAAGGCCAGGGAATTCCAGAAGATTGCAACTGAAACCTTCTGGAGTTCATTTCTGGAACTGGAGAACTTGGACCTGAAGGGGAGGTAAGACAGAAAGGGCCGATGTTCTGAGATCTGATTCCAAAGCATAGCTACATGCTTTTGAGTGGCTGTGAAGACACAGAGAGAATATCAAATGGATATGCTTTCCATTTGAAAGAATGGCAAAAATAAATGTAAAAGTCATTGGAACACAATAATTGCCATGTGCATGTCTTGGAGTCATGGTCCATCTAATTCAGACCCTGCATCTAGCAGTGATTATTACCAGAAACTTCAGAAGCAGGTACAAGAAGCCCTGCATTAGAGAGTGTGGTGAAAAGCTGTTCTGCATCGAGATCTCATCGTAGTATCTACTTGAAAAAAAGACTTCTGACCTTAAAACAGGTGTCTCCCCTTTAACACCCTATAGCAGCATTAAATATTTCACATCTGGATAGTCTTGCTACCAACAGAGCTTTGTAGAATTTAAGGACAGAGGGATGATTCAATCAAACATGACCTTTGTATCCCAGGACATTCTATTTTACATAGTTACTACTCTGTAACCATATCTGATAAGACATCTCTTCTACACTGCATCCAGCTGCAAACTGGAGACATCAAGATCTGGAGATGCTGCCAGTTCTCACAAAGGTTTGTTCCAATAACTAGTCACCTCCACTGTTAAAAATGTGTGCCTTCCTTCACGTGTTGGAGTTGCAAAACTTCTGTTTCCAGCCAGTAGTTCCTGCTAAACTTTTCTCTGCTGGAGAAAAGAACCTTCTCTTATCTAGCACGTCCTTCCTACAGAAAGTCTTATGCACTGTAGTCAAACCACTTTATCCTTTATTACAAACGAAGTCAACTGTGCTCTGCATTTTCTCACAGCAAAGGATTTTTTTCCAGCCCTCAAAGCTACCTATTCCTCCTTTCTGCTTCCTCACACTTTTTCATTGTTCCTTGAAAAAATGTGGGCACTGAGTGTCATGTTCCAGCACCAGTCACTCCAGTGGGAGGGGATATCACCTGCTGAATGTGCAGGTGATAATCAGCCTCTTTCTGCTACTAGCAACTTCTCTGCTTACTCGCCCAAAGATCATAATAGTTCTTCATAAGACGTCCACAGTAGGAGCTCATGTTGGTTTGGTTTGTAACCAGGAACCCTAATTACTTCTGAAGTTACTGCCTTCCAGCTTGCAGCTAGACCACGGTGCTGTAGGTGTGGCCTACATCCTCTGTGTTGAGATTCATTCATCAACATCTGGCTTCATTAAAACACATTTGTTTGAACAGGTCCAGCTTACTGCATGATCCATACCACTCCTCGTTACTGCCAAGTCCAAATACCCTCTTTGATCCAGGCTCTCATGGCAGTTAGTAAATATTGGTGAGCCATGGGAGGAAGGGGATGAAAAGAATGCAATGAAGGTACAAAATTGCACCTGCAAAATTTAAGATCAAATTAGAGTTTCACTAATAAGGAAAATGCTTTTTCTATGAGCATGCCTGTATGAAAGATTTCTGCAAATGTGACACACAATCTTGAAAGGCTTAAAAGCTGGGAATTGCACTTGCAGCCTATCCCTACTTTCAAACCTTGCTTCGCATCGGAGTAACCTCGCATCTGCCAGGAATTTTCAGAGGGAAAGTTCCACTGTACTGCTGCAAAATCCCTGCTGTGCCTCAGCTCAGAAAGCTTCTGCTGATGGAAACTCACAAGAAGACTTACGATATTTACACTCTCACCCCCTGGGACTGCAGCAGTAATTTTGGAGAGACAGTGAGTTATATCAGTAAGACTTTGAAACTTAGGAATATGTGGTGGTGAGAGAACATAGTAAATAATTTTCTGAACTCTTTCTGCAAATGGCATTTAAAAATATCTTTCTGGGGAAGAGAATAGAGAATTTTTTTAGCTGCTAAAATACAGTAATTTCTAGCATTTCATTTTAATCAAAGATAGGTGAAATTCTGTTTTATGTGCAACAGAAGGTATTCCAAGACCATGGGAAAGAAGTTCAAACATAATAATCTTATGCATGGTACCTACACAAACACAGTATATATTCAACTGTTCCACGCTTTTATTCTTTTTTAATTAATCACTGTAATGTGTTTAGCCACTGCTTTGAGTATGTTTTGCTCCCTTTTAATGCATTTGTTTTTACAAAATACCAGATAGCCAAAGGTGAAAGCAAAAAACTCAGGCCAAATACTGAAAGCTTGTTCCAAACCTAGAGGTGATGTTTGTTTCCTCACAATCAGAGCAGAAATAAACCCTGAAACCTTTTTCTGTTGCAACAAGGATTGCAGAGGAAATGTTGGGACATCATCTAGTCTATCCTGAACTCTCCTGAAGGATTTAAGCACCTGAATCCTATGTAAACACAGGAAATAATGTTATCCTCCCACTTTGCAGAACGGAATAATTCTGCAGGCACTTATATTTATTAAGCATCTCTTTACCTAGCCTGCAAGCTACCTGTGCATTTTAGTTGCCCCAGCGCACTCAGAATGCCTCCCTGGGGGGAACGGGGACAGGCCTCCTGCCTAGAGTTTAACTTGGTGCAGGTTAAAGCAATCAGCTCAACATTATACAAGTTTTTTCAAGAAGCTCTGAAAGCTGGATGTGTCCAGAATCACAGCTAACTTCACCTGCTGTGGGGGTTCACTACTTGCTTAACTGGTGTAACTACACCAGTCCCCTCCGAAGTGAGGGGTTACGGCCCAGCCTAGCCTGAGGGAGAGGAACATCCTGGAGACTGGAAGAATGACCTAAGTGCTGGCTGTGTAGCAGTCTAGATTAACGAAAAAAATACTTCATTTTTCTCCTGTCAAAGCTGAGTCACCGCGCAGAATAGGAGAGTCATGGGGTCAAAAGCAGCAGTGCCCTAATCTAATGAGTAATGTCATTACTCATGATGATACAACTCATGGGAGCCTCATGGGAGACAGAGTGGGCGATTCCAGACCCAGCTCCATGGCACCCTAAGGTAAAACCAGAAATACTCAGAAGATCGGGAACTCTCGGTCCCTTCCCCCCTTTCCCAATGAGTGTATTAACCACTAAATAAAGCTGAGCTTCTCTTGCTTTGTGGCTCTGCATGGCAAATCAGCTCCAGTGGGATAGGGGGGTTTCTCCTCTGAGACATGCTTACTGCCCACTGGGAAGTGGATTTAACCCACCTGGGCTGAGTTGGCCTCCTTGCTCTTTTCTGGTGGAGAGGCCAACAGACCACCACACAGTTTGTCCACTCTGCCAATATGACATCTTACTTACCTGTGGGGGCTCTTTATGCACCTCACCCCAGTCTTACCACTGACTCCACCAACACAAGGTAGGAAATTTTGGGTGCTACCTCAAGCATAAGAAGTTGTCCCTATGGAGCAAGGAGCCAAACATGTTAGTGGGATAGCACACAGAGTGGGAAGCCTGGGATATAGATAGGACTCAAAGTGTGGTGGTGATGCTGGTGCTCCCATGGTGCCTGGCCATGAGACCATCCCTCCAGGAAGCAGCAACTTGTGCCCTCGCCTTGCTCCAGGGCTGCTAATTCTTGTGATCCAGTGACTCTTTACAACAAAGTACACAAGCAGTCCTTGGGACTCTTCCTTGGTGAGCCCCATCAGGCTAGTATGCAAAATGTGGGCAGAAAAGTATGTATTCAGCTCAGCATCTGCTCTCAGACAAAGGCTCAGACAAACCTCAAGTGTATAAAGACATAAAACGCATCCCCAGACAAAGGTCCAGCTCAGACATCTCCCTGTTAAGTGGTCGTTAATCCCAGGCACTCCTCAGCCAGCATACCAGAGGGGCCCGGGCTCCTCGTAGGGTCCGTGGGGAGAGGTCCCGCAAGGGGAACCGTGCCTCCAACTGTGTCTGTTGATGGTAGAGAAAGCATGGGTGCTCTGCTGGAGCCAGGAGCCTGCTCTACAGGGACTGGCACCCATGCTGCGCCCACCCATGCCAGGCTGCGTCCTGACTCAGCTCCTCACTCAAGCCATAGTGGAGCAGAGAAGAGACCTTCGTTTAGCTTTCTAACCACTCGTCCTTTGTGATCTCTTGCCCAAAGGATGGGAAAAAAACTTCATTGAGGACTAAATTTTGCTCACATCAAAATAAAGATTTCTGAGACTATTTAGTCTACTACTACGTATATTTTTCTGCAATAGTATCTTAGCTTTCCTTAAGAATACTCAGTGACTATGCCTCATTAGATTAATGGACAAGATCTCGATATTCACAGTTATCATAAAAGCATCTGATTTCAGTTTTAGTCCAGTCTGCCTACTTATTTTAGCAGTAGCATTCAATTTTTATAATTCTTTTCCCTTTTCTGTGTTCCTCCAGAGTACTCTACACTACATATATCAAGGTCCCTTTCCCCAGTGTATTAAGCAAGCAAAAAAAGGAACAAATTTAACCATTTTTTTTTCCCTGCAGATGAAATCAGAGTGGGATAATAAGAATAGCTGAGCAGCCTCAGATAAAGTCAGCAGCACAGCTGCGCTGGCCATGCCATGTACCACCGCCTGTTTCTGCAAAAGCCCGGCCACACGCTCCCCCTGAAAGCCCACCGAGCAGGTGGAAGAGACGTGTGCAGGATGCATAATATTAATCACACCGGCTCAGTGTAAATGAATACGTGTGGTGGGAATTTCCCTGCCCACGAAAGGGAAACTGTACTCGCTGTGCTCCCTTCTGCAGCGCACACGCAGCTGTGCAAGCACAGCATCTGCTGGGTCTGTATTGCCTGGTGCATCTGGTTTTGCTGTGATTTCTTGCCTACATGGTGTGTATCTATGTCCAGGTACATGAACATGTGGCTGTGATTCTGCATAAATTCCAGAATAAACTAACATATGCTAATCTCCACAACTCTGACACTTTGATTCCCCAGTTCTAATTGGGCTATTGCCTATTTAGATGCTAAGCACTTTGGGACTGGGACATCATCTTCATACCATCTGCAAAGTGTCTAGCACCCTCTTGGGATAACTGGAATAATAAAAATGTTACCAACCTAAATCCTAACGACACCATTTTATAGAGGTCAAATATTAACTAAAAGGAATACATTAAGTGAGCCAAGTGCTTTCTGTTTTTAACACACCCAGTGCAGTCTAGATAACATCTTTTTGTTCCTTTTCCTGCATAATTTCATTAAACACAACAAGCTAATGCTATTTAAACAGATTTTATTGCACTGGCCAGTAAGAGGATAAAAAATTGATTTTTCAAGTAAGGCTAACCTTTCTGAGTTGTGATGGCTAAAAATAAATCAAGGAAATTATATGATGGGCCTGCTATTTTTGCAAATAAAAAGCTGGCACATAGCTGGCTTGATGGACATTTAGCATTGCCAGGTCTTTGTTATTGATATTAAGTCATTCCTCTTGCTAGGCTGCAAAAAAGATAAGATCCCCTAAACAAATTTAATTTTTACTACACTGATTATTATCACCATCTAAACCCACCAAACAAAAGGCATCGCTGCCAGCTGGCTAAAAACACATGCAGGGAAAAGGTGGGGGATCCACACGGGGCCTGGCAAAGGAGCGTGACCAACACGAATCCCTGCTCTGTGCTCACTGCCAGAAGTGGGCCTGACCATGTCTGCCCCACACATCTCCTGACCACTTTCCCATGATGTCCGCGTGGCCCTGGCCCTGGGGCTCAGCTGCAGTTTCATGGCTGGGCTTTGGAGGAAGGTCCCACGTGGAGGTGAAGGACAGGGGTTGGGGAGCGCTGGGAGGGGACCTCGGGAGTAAAGACCAGTAGGTGAGCAGGTGTCAGGTATGTCGGTGGTCACCGCTTCTCATGGGTGGGTAGCTTAGTATTTGGTCCCCTCTTTAAGCTGGTTGTGATTTCCCTTAGCCTTCTTTTCAAAAATTGGGTTTTGAAATTACTTCTGTAGGTTATCTGTGCATCAGTGCACTACTGCCCATTTCACAGCAACTCTGCAGACTGGCAAGTGGTCTCATCGTACACTGGGGAGCTCAGCCTTCTGATTCTTCAAGAGCTGGCGAGATCCCTCCTCCTGGACAGGGCAGCACTTCTCCAAACCACTGCTAATGAGAGTTATGGACCCTTCATTTGCTCTCCCTCAAAGAAAGCTTTGTCCAGCCTCACAGAATTCCCTGGAGAGTATCTACAATTTTCATTTGTTAAATGTTTCTGTTCCTTTATGGAGGAAGCATAATTCTTCCATTTTTGGTGTGATTAGCACATGCATATACGAGTCTTTTACCTATTCACCTAAAATCACTTGAAAAGTCTTTGCTTTGCTAACATTCGCACTAGAAATCTTGCTAGAGTATCTGTGGAGAGCAACCAATGAACCACTCAAAGAAAAAAAAAAGAAAAGATGACTGATCTGAGGAAATTGTCTTTGCAGCCTGCGCCCAGCTGTAGTGGCTGTATTGCACCGCTTAGCAGGTCTCTGGGCTCTGTATGCAGCCTGCTAGATACCTCGCTGGTTTTGGAGCTGTCTGGTATCAAACACTTGGCGAGGAAAATACAAGCTTCTCACCCCTTCAACTGTCTGGGAAAAGTAATTTAGAAAGGTCTAATATTACAGCTCCTGTTCAGGCAATTTTAAAAATGAAAATTATTAATTCGGAGACTGGGAAGTTATTAATTCAAAGAATAGCATATCTACTTCATAACCATTCCCACTTATCTGGTGAATAGAGTCTGAGGTTATAAATGGATTTAAAGCACTTAATAATTGCACAATTACTCCACCGCAGGTCTAACAATTGGACATGCACATTATCTACAAAAGACCTATGAAAGAGCCATTCCAGACTGTCTGTACCAAAACCATACATTTACATGCTTAAAGTAAATGCTGCTAATACAGTTCTGATACAAAGTACTGATTCAAGAGCGTCAGTGTCTTTCTTTGTTAGAATCATTATTCACTACTGGGTTTTTTGCTGATGAGACAAGGTTTCATGGAAAAATGCAGGCACCTGGAGCCCAAACTGTATCCTTTGAACCATTTTGGTTTTGACAAACTGAACCTAGCGCTCTAACAAACCCTGCCTACATTCCTACTGGGTTGCCTTGGATGGACAATATGATGCTTTCATTTTTTTTCCCCAAAAGAGAAACCTGGTAAGCACAAGCACCCCATGACATCTGATGGGGCAGAAACTGAGTGGACATGGTGCTAAGACAGAGCAGAGCGGAGATCCTCACATTAACTTCAGTCCTCAAAAATACAAGTAACAGAGCTTCCAACTTCTCTGGTAGGGAGGTGAGGGCCAAACCTAAAAAGAGCTTGGGAAGTGATCAAATGCATGGTGTCTGTGCCATCTCTGGGTGGCACAACCTGTCATTTCTTGCAAGGAACAGAATCCTCAAGTAAAAATAGATCCTCCTGTTTTGAAGTCGAAAAAAACCCTATGAATCGTGGAAAATAAAATTTTGCCTAACTGTGGCAGAGTTAATGAGATCTTTAATTTTTAATGGAGATTTAAAACTTCTTCAGTGGGAGCATTGGAATGCCCTGGGCTATTTCCTTGTTATAGCGAAACTCAAAGTAGTTATGTGTCACTAGCAAAATTCTTCCCCAGCCAAGGTATATAAACCTAATCTAATTAGGGGCTTGTTCAAAACAAGGCCTATGTTTCAAATGCTAATGACCTCTTGTGTTAGAGGCAAAACTGCTTGCACTAGCTGTAAGTTGCTTGACACTTTCTCCCATCACCTTCACCACAATAGTTTGGGCTAACATTTCAAGTATGTATCTCAGGCGGTGCTGAAAATGTTTTATTCTCACAACGGTCTCTGAGAATGAGTTTAGGGGAAATACACATATCTTTTGTGCCTGGTGGTGGAACAGTTGTGAAAAGCCAGTGCTCATCAAAAAGATTGGCCTTCGGGCTTTCAGGGGCATAACTTTCCTGACATTTGAAAAATATATTAGAATTCCGTTCAAGAATAATCCTTAGAAAAGTGCCACTCCTCTTCTCTCTCATCATTATTACCGTTTGGCTAAATTTCCTGTATTGAGCAAGCTCAGTCTCTTCTTTGCTCCCGCTGGAACCAGCGAAGTTAGAACAACTCAATCTTTGCATTCTGAGTCCTGGAAAAAAAAAATCCATTTTGGACTGACCAAAGCCTGACATTTCAGGGATATGCTATAAATCAAAAAGGTTTTATTGGGAGGGAAACAAAAGAGTTTATGTGGGAGGAAAAATTAAAAAGAGGCTTTGTCATGATTTAGGACTTTCTAAACTGCTTTTTAAGTAGAGGTGCCTAGGATTTGGCATTGGGGGATAGATACATTGGAGCTATTAGTGACAGTCCAAAAGAGCAGTATCAGTCCACAGGTGCTCCTTTGCTTGCAAGCATTATGAGAAAGGTGTCCAACGCAGGTGCTGCAGGACCCACACAGCACGAGCACAGGGCAGTTCTGCCAAAGGAATGAATTAGGGTTTCTGAAGTGAAGGAAACTGCTGTTTACAGCCCCCTGCCTTTTGGTTGTGGATGTCAAAAGACAGGCAATGAAAAGGTAAGATGCTGCAGGAGCAGCCCATCATGAAGTCTGTCTTTAATCTCCCTGTGCCTCAGTGCTCAACTGCTACATGGGGATCCCCGGGAACTGTCATCACATGAGGGTGCTGTGGGGAAAAAAATTAGTATCTGTCAAGCACCCAGATACTGGGGTGAGAACACAAAAGAACAGCCTGTGCAGAAAATCATCGCTTTGCAGTCAGTACAGAGCCTGGCGCGGGTGATAAATAACACCCAGGGCAGCATAATGAATGAGAGAGATAGGCACATCTGAAAATGAGTAATGACATATCTCTTCATGAGGTGAAGTTGGAGCGCTGAGCAAAACGCCGAGGACACGCGCCACAGGGGAAAGCCGCAGCTGCCGGACAGCCAGGCACCGCTCTGCCTCGCGCAGACTGGCAGCTGGCTTTTTCCGGTGGCAGGTGTGCTCTGCTGCTGGGTTTTGGATGCCATCAGACATTTGCGCACTCATCTCCTCCACGCCAGCCACTGCATACCCCACAGGGTGGAGGAGACGAGCAGATGGGATATCAGATATGGCAAGAAGGTGGTGGGGAAACCTCTGCTGAGGCTTAGCCATGCCATAGCTGTGGTCCTGGAGAGCGTGGGGCTCACGGCAAGATTTCCTCTGGGATGTGGACTCACTTGCACAAGTTCTTTCCCCACAGAAAAGGGGATGTTCAGTAGCTCTGAGTTGCACCCCCCACCTGAGTCTGGCCCAGCCGCTTGCCCCAGGCAGCAGGGAATGGGGCAGCTGGAGCAATGACATTTGGTGGGCTGGGAAGGGGGCAGCCACAAACTCATTTCCCTGTCTCCTATTACAAATCCACAGAGCAGGTACAAAGGCTCCACAGCAGAGATTTAATGCTGAAGCCTGATGTTTGATCAAATTCAGGTGGAAGCACAACTGGGAAAAGTGGCAGGTGAGGAGTTAATTGCTTAGTTAAAAGGCTGCTGTGTCCTTCTGTGCTAAGAGAGGATCCTCTGAATGTGCCAGCTGTGCATATTTTCAGTTCAGTGGGAGTGGGGAGTTAAAAATAGAACAAGTGGAAAAAAAATTGATAGATATATATATTATATATAAAAAAACTGGTGCTAATCAGGGGCTAATTATCTTCACCTAGCAAGTGGCCACTGGGGACTCAGTGCTGGGGAAAAGGGATAAAAAGGAGTGATGGGGGACACCGTGTGTGTGAGGTGGGTTGGGATTTTTATTCTCTCTCCCATAGCCCTGTCCCACACCCCTTTCTGCCAGAGAAGCTCAGAGCAGCCCGTTAGTGGTCCAGCCTGAAGGAGCCACAGCCTCTGCCTCCTCTGTCTCACTTGGCTCTGACATAGCCACGCGCCGGGTGAGGGCTGATGGCCTTTGGCTTTGCTTGGGAACCGCTGCCAGCGCCCCAGTGCTGGATCGGACGCTGCTGGATGTACGAGCCTCCAAGAGGGCTCGTGCTAAGCCCATGCAAGCCCCCAGGTATGCATGGGACATGGCTCCGGGCCCCACGCAGCCAGCAGGCAAGCGTGCAACCCCCTCATCTCTCCCCTTGGGGAGCACTGAGTGACTCCGAGGAGCTCTGGAGGCATTGCACTGCTTTAGATTTCTGTGCCTGGCTCCATCTTCAGTGTTTTACTGTACCACTCATGCCAGCATCCAAGGCATGGCAGTGACTTCATGCACCTTGTACCCAAAAGGGTCCATTTAGATAAGACACAAAATGCTGCTATCCCACCACCACATAGAGTTTTTTTACTGGTGAATACAAGTGTCCTTGGGCAGCCGCAGCTGAGGAAGCACCAGAAATATCGTTCACTATCTGGGTAGCCCGGCTGACAGTGAACTTCAGACTACTGCTGGTAATCTGTGTGTGGCCTGCTCTGCTTTGGTCCCCTGCAAAATTGAAGGGAAGAAAGCACAGAGAAGCTCTTTGCTGCTCCCTCTGTCCCCGGGGCTTTCTCACAGCCATTATTACAGCAAATAGTGCAAATATGTTTTTTTTTTTCATGGGGTAGAAAAATGTGCTTCCCTAGGAAGCATTTGGGTAATTGTAAGACACTGGGTGGGACATTGTCCATTCAAAGGACAGAAACATTGCTCTTAAAAATACATATGCAGGCACATCTCAATTATTTGAATGTGAGACAAGGTCCTTTCTTGTCTCTTCTAAACTTTGCCAGTTGCGGAAAAACTTTGCTGTGTCTGTTTACTTGACTGGAAGGTGTGTATATACCCACCCACAAGTCCTCACACCCAAGTGTGGGGACAAGCATGCTCTGGTTACCAGTGATAAGTCTTTCTCAATATTGACAGACACAAAGTGCCTGGATACTATCAAGTACTGTCATGTTGTTTGAACTCTAGTTCGGGGAGTCTGTGTGGTTTCTCCACTCACGTCTGATCACACTGTGCCTGCGTGCTGGGACCTGCCTTGAGCAGTTTCTGTCTATAGTGAGAACTGCAGCATGAGGCCATGCTGCAAGTACGGAAAATGCCCTCCCTGCTCTTTTCCGGAGGAGGGGAGACCTGGGGCAGAAGGAGGGGTTGGGGTAAAACCTGCTCTGCTCTTCTTCCTCCCCTCCCCGCACCAGAGAAGGTGCAGAAGGAGCGTCCCCCAGCTCAGGGAGGGTGGCAGGGCAAGGCAGAGACTAGGCAGGACTTGGTGGTGCAGGTGTGGGGAGTTGTCTGACCCACAGTCCCACTAACACTGTGGGCATGACAGATGGGAGGCAAGAGCAGGTTTGGCCGTTTGGTACCAGGTATTGCCCAGCACGAGCGGTTACCTTGCACCGGTGCCCATGGCAGTTCTGCTTTACCCTGGCACTACCACATCTGCAGCCACTCTATCTCCCATCAGCACCACAAAGAACACCAAAGAAGGGCGATCTCCAGAGCACCATGAATGTTTATGACTAAGCTTAAAATGAATAAGAACGATAACCCTACATATGGCTTGAAAAAATGTTGGCAGATGATTACAAGGTGACTGGGGAGCTCTTCACCTGTCTATCTGGAGTCCTAACTTGGACTTTAGGATGCCAGCCTTGCTAACGAGTCCGTTTTTTGGCTGTTTGGGTATGCTGGAACCGGCAGGTGAGGCATGGATGCCGTTAACCTAGTTTCCATTGCCTCAGCGTGGGTTGGCTACAACAGTCCTCAGCACAAACACTTCTGCTCTGAGTGTACTAGAGATATGTAAGTGGATTTTTCCCCTGTTTACTTCCAGGATATGTCAGTTTGGGCTACTCTCCTTTAGATGGCACTCTTACCACTTCTAGCAGGGACTGCAGCTGAGCGCTCTGGCTGAACAGGGCTTCAAACCACCGGCAATATCAGTAACCCAGACCAGGTCAGCAATGACGGTAGTCAGGGTTAGCTATGCTGTTTTGTCTGAAAAGTCTTCATGGTATCACTGCAGGTCCCACCAGTTAGTTGTTCACTTCAGAGCATCCCTCACAACTCACAGATTGTACTGACATGATGGACACCAAACGTAAAGCACAGACTCCTCTTGCAGATAGGTTTGAAGCTGTCCCCAAATTCAAGAGGAGTCATGCATGCATACCTGAGGGCTTTAACTAATTAATCTGCTAATTAAATAATAATTAATAGCAAAGCTGTCCACAAGCACTGCAATCACTGCTTTTCACAACTAGCTAAATGCCTCTGTCAGAACCACTTCTTTAATTTTTCTTTGTCCCCTGACTGAGTCGTCATCTGCTTAGAGTGCCTAGCTTTTTCTCTACAATAGAAAATTGGTTTAGTTGACATTTAACGGGTCTGTATTAAGTACTGCTAAATGTTGCACATTCCTTGATGCCTACTCAATTTATCTTGCCCTTTAAGAGAATTTTCAGCTGAGAAAGAGAGATGATTCTGGGATACAATTCCACAATCGTTTTGAATAGCAAGCATACAAAATCCAAAGAAAAAAATGGTCAGGCAACATGAGGATTGCTACAGCAAGTGCTTAAAATTGGAAAGCACTCAAAGTAACTGCTGGTGTGGGCCAACGCACGTTACTACATGTTGATACTCTCTTCCTCTGACAGCTAAACACATTTGTTGGACTTTGGGGGCACTCAGGAAGGCAAACTGGGGTAGGACTAGTAAGGGCTGATCAAATCCTGCACAAAGGCAGTGCAAAGCTCTTTGCCTTCATCTGGGTGACTATGAGAGAGCCAACTCTGTGTTCGGGGACAGCTCAGTCCCTCCAGCCACAACAGGGACGAAGCAGAGGAGAAGTCTTTTAATAGCATGGGCTTTTTCCTCAACTTTGGAAATATAACAGAAAAGGTGGGAGCAAGACTAGGGAGCCATGGGCAGAGCAATGCTCCTGCCTGTGAGCAAAGCACGTGGGTGTGCTTTTAAGACTAGTTCCCACTGCCTGGGGGCAGATTCTCTAACAGAATTCAGTTCCAATTTGGAGAAAAATCGTTATCTCAGACATTAATTTGATGTGGTATAGGGAGAGAGAAGCATATCCTAAAATCAGGCTATATGTGATTATCAGCCCAAGGAAGCTCCTTAGCACCAAGGCAGGGTTGGGCCCTCTGCTTAGCAGAGCAGAACTGTCACTCGGACAAATCAAAACCAAATTTCTGTGGAATAAGGCCCCACATCATTCTTAAATGATTAATATTCCCTTGCCAAATTGCAGTTTTACTCAGACCTCAATCGTTTTGCTTGCAGGCTTCTCAGAAACAAACACACACAATTATTATTTTTTTCATAATGGGAAAAGTTTCTTTTTCCATGCTGCCCTAACTCAAAGTGAGCCACAGTGATTTTGCTCCAGCTTTCAGACAATAACAGCACCTCAGAATCTGTCTACAGATCATATTTTCAAATGCTGCTTAAAGACTTACAAGTCTACATCCCTCTGAAAGGCAACAGCCAGCACCACAGTACAGTTACTTGAGTCAGCCCAGATCCATCCCACTGCATGTAAGCTCCAAATTTAAGTATCCAAGTTAGAGATGCAGCAGCCTTATGGCTCCCTAGAGGCTCAGTGAATTCAGGCAAGTACCTCAAGCCGAAATCCAGATCTTAGGAGCAGTAAATTACCTTCTGGAAGTTCCCATTTGCCTCCACTCACTAAATGTGGAGTCTAAAGCAATGGTCTTCCTAATATAGGTACAACATTTGAGTGCCTGCAGTCAGGGAAAAAAACCCTGTCCCCATGCTGAAGGTGCAAGCGGCTGCCTGGAAAAGCTGGGTGGTTTTGCCGGGGAGGTGGTCCATGTTGCACTGCTCCCAGCAGCCAGGGCAGCCTCTTTCAGACTGACTTGGTGCCTCCATGCAGCCCTGAGCGGTGATATGGGTCCAGAATGGGTCCAAGAGCAAGTCTGAAAAAATCTCCATCAAATGCTGCCAAACCTAAAGGTGCTTAAATTTTGTAGGGATCTCATTTTTTACTTCCAAGCTCTCCAGGTACCTGGAGGAGTATTAGAGCAAACTCAGAGCTGGCCCAGCTTAGACAGGGCAGAGGAGGAACATGAGGCAGAGCTGTGCCCCATCAGGATTTGGAGATGACTCTATTAAATTCCCCTGAGGCATTCAATTTAGGAGGCATTCTCAGGACAGATCTAACATGCACCAACGGGATCAGGTCATCACCAAACTCAGCTGCAGCAGCTGTTCTCCTTTAAAGTATATCCAGAGGAGATGATGGAGATAGACCCAAGCTTTCAGAATTCCTTTAGCAAACTGTGAATGATGCATGAGACGAAAAATCTCTCCTCAGTCCCCAGTGGATGAGGCAAAGACAAAGCTGTGCCGACACTGCTGTGCCCTTTTTTGTTTCCCTCTGCTTTAATCAAGGACACTCCACAGTCAGTTCAAAAAAAAAAAAAAAAAAAAAAAAAAAAAAAAAAACCACCTTTAAAAAAGCCCAGCAAGCCCACAAATGTCAAGAATAAAGAAAAATAGAGAACAAAAAATCCCCTGGGAAAATATTTAAAATATTTAGTACTTTTTGAAATTCCCTGTTTTTTCAGGTCGGTCAAGCTCCCCCCCAGCAAGATCAGCTCCTACTTAGGGAAAAGTTTGAGCCACAATATTTGTTCAAAGGCAACCTTCCCCACTAATATAAAAAGAACCTACATAAAATATTTCAGAACTTGCAGTGACTGTTTGATGCTGGATTCTGTGGGTTTTTTTTCCCCCTTCAATACTGAAAGTTTGTTCTTGTCTCTTGCAAAAGTAGACAACCAGGTCAATCCAGGATCTTTTTCAGAACTTCAGTCCTACTGCTGGTGATCATCTGTCTGCTTTATAAAGAAGTCAGGACACCAGCCTAAGCTGGGGTGGTACAAAGTACTTGGGGCATCAGGTGAATCAGGTCTGGCACCTCACAGCCAGACCTGGTTTCCCAGACTAATTTCCCAGACTGAGCAGCTTTTGAAGCAAGCAGTACCTGCAACTCCTTCACAGTCACTGTGCTTGTCTTTTAAACTTTACCCATTTTGTCTTAGATTTAGTGAACAAATAAGCTGCTTTAATGACTGACAGCATTTTCTTTATGTTCCTTATACTTGCTATAGGGGATCTCCCAGATTCTGAGGTAATGCTATTCCCATGTCTTCAGGAACTGGCAGCGTTATAACAGTGACTCTAACTGGGATGACAAATTGCTTGATCTGCAGTGAACAGGATCAGTAGATAGGTACAACAAGAAAGCCTATCTTTCCCTTCACGCACCACCTCTGGTTGACTAAATGCATTGTCTTCGCATTTGTTTGTAGGCATCAATATCTGAGTAACACTCTGCATCGCAGCTCTACTGTTCAAGGATTGGGACTTCCAAGTTTCTGCATCTGTTTCACCCCTAAAAGCATCTTGAAACCCCTCCATGCTTGTAACCAAGGCTCCAGTTAAGATTCTTCCTCTGTCAAATTCCTGAACTTTGATTCTCAAACATACGGTTTTGTATTATAATTCCCTCCTTGTAGTAACTGTTGCAATGAAATTATATGCTTTCCTCCCAAGAATAGAGTTACAATGAATATGAAATAAGAAGTTTGGGCAACTGACTGCTATAAAAGCAAAGTACCTTTCTAATGGTAAAAAGTACCCATCACACTTACCTGCCTGAAGAAGTGTTGTGTTGTTATAGCAAAGACAGCAAAGCCACAGCTGGCCCTTTTAAGCTCATCCCGAATACTGCTCAACTGCCTGGACTGCTCGTCACACTTCTCCTTCAGCCTCTGGATGAACTGCTTTTCAGCATCTCGACTCTCTCCTCCTGGTTTTGGGGAGAATCCATTCTTTGGAGTGGTTGACCTTTGTTTGGGATGTCCTATGAGAAAAGGAAAGAAAAAAATCATTATGATCAGTGACTTTATATATATGGGCACAACCTTTATGTGCTTCTAAAGCCTTTGAAGCTCAGCTCTATAAAAGGAAAAAAGTCTGTAAAATTCACACAGATCCATAATGACTTTTAAAACAAGTAAGAGCACAGCAGGACATGTTTTCCTGGGGGCCAAAGCTTTGCAGCACTCATCTCACCTCAGGCTCTAAGGCTGAAGGTTCTGAGAGTTGAGAAGAGCTCTCCTAAGTGCTGTGTTACTAACGAATGAGGTTGCTAGAGGCAGGATTCCTCTCACCTGTGTTAGACATCTAGAAGGAAAGATGACTGCACTTGACTGTGATGCCAGATGGAGAGAAACAGGCACTTCCAAGCTGAGATTCACCTCACCCTATTGTGGGTGCATAAAATAGGCTGGATGCATTGTGCTTCAGCAGTGCCTGTTTCCCTCCACTGGCTATAAAGGGAGTCGCTAGTTCAGGGGCAGGCAGCTACACACTAGGCATGAATCTTTGGCCACCTGAGACCCACGTCTGGTGACTGGCAGGAGGTGCCACTGCATTGTGGAGCCAGTCTTTGCAGTTTTCAAATTATTAGCCCATCTCTGCCCTCTGGTACTCCACCCTCCTTCACTCACATGAGCAAAGCAGGCACAGCATCGTGAGCAGAAACATATGTAATAACCTTACTGAAACAAAGAGCAGAACCAAATTAGAGCAACCACTAGACTTGTTTGCTCACTTGTTGTGTAATCACCGCTATGCTATCTGACTCAACACCCACAAGGTCAAACTCACAGGTTTGTGAGTTTGGGCCATGATACTGGAAAGGGCCAAGGCTTCAAGGGCCATGATGCTGGAAAGAGGAACAAGACATTACTCTGCATTTTAGAGGATCTGTGTATGGGAATGGGAATCCAGCAACCTGAAGAAGACAGATCCTGACCTCACGCAGATGTAGGGTGCCCCCAAGCAGGTGTTAAAGGGGACTTTGCTTCTCTTTTCTGACTCTAGTGCAAACTAGAGCCATTAAGAGGGTGTGTGAAATTGTATCAGCATTTGGTGGCTCAATAAGGACACTGAGTGTGTTGTACCAGATATTTAGCAAAACCAGAGCAGCCAGGCAGAACATACTGAATTTGCATATTTTTTGGATGTCCAGATTTGTTAACAAATTCTTGTTGGAGCATCAGTCATGAGCGCCTGTGAAACTCCATGGTGGATCCAGGATTTCTGTCACTGAGCAAACTGTGTGAAGAAAACAGAGTCACAGAGCCATCCTAATCTGAACTGCAAATCCTCTGCTATGGGTAGTGAAGTGTAAGACTTCAGTCTGACGGTTGGGACCCATGATGAGCGGGCAGGCTGGCAGTCAGGAGAGCTGCTTCATGTCTTCCTTGTCTCAGTGTTTCCAGAGTGCTGCAGTGATTTCAAAAGAGTTCATCCTTATAGTACTTATGTGCCCTCTTCTCTAGACCTTACCGTTAGCTCACCAGGTTCATCCACCCAACTGTTTGCGTACCAAGTCGTGGATATGTCTACACTGCTTCACAGATCAGTGCAGACAGAGAAAATACAATCCAAAGCTCAAACTTTTTTGTCACATCCTCTCTTTCTGGAACTGTCTACTCTCAGATCGTAACATGAGGCTATTTGCTTTTGCTACCGCATTTGGAGTTGCAAGGGAACATAACTACATTGAACAAAGCCCTGTAAAAACCGCACTCAGTGTTAACTGTCTTCATGGACTCACCAAATACTGGTGATACGGATCACAGCACTGATTGCTCTGCTGCAAGTTCAAGTCCATCCTGGGCTCAGAGAGATTGTTTTGCTGCACTGGTCCTTGCATTTTGCTGAATTGGTCCAGGGTTAGTAGGGAGAACACTATCCTCCGACTCCCTTTTGCCTCCAAATAGGACAGTGTGGGGCTGGAGCTGTCCCTCCATGAATGCAAATTGCTATTGGGATACCACTATTTCTTTTTATCAATAATACTACAGGCTAGCTTTCAAGTTCCCCTTGCTCTCCCCTTTGTAACACTGCTAAAGTTGTAGCAGAAAATAGATGTGTATAGAAGTAAAACTGGGTATCGAGCTAAAACCCTTGTCCTCTAATGTTCCTAGGGATAATGTCTAGTATATCTTGGTGGTGGTAAAGAGGCTGGTTGAATTCTTCAACAGAAATTGCACAGGCAGGATCCAACAGCGTATCACTGACTGGTTACACCACTGGCTCTGTATGGCTCTTATGCCTGTACCATCAGGCTTACCCAAATCACTACAGGGTATGTCTGCACGAATGGGTCCAGACAGTCTCCAGCTCCTCTCCATGCTCTGAGCTGGCTTGAAGCAAGCCAGATCCTGTATAAAGATGGGAGAGCACTAATATATCTTGTCTTTAGCAGAGGATATTAGCTCAAATACAGAGTCATGTTCACATGAATGGCTGCAGATCTAGAGCTTGTTCATGACAAGCCATCTCAGAAAAGTGATGCTTTTAGCCAAAGTTATGCTCATATCCTTTTTGTGTCAACTATCCATTTTTCTGCATATTAATACTGAGTTAGGAGGATGAAGCAAAAAGGGGACAGCATTCCGGTGGCATCAGGTTAAGCAAGGGTCTAATTTGAGATTGCTTGGACAATTTGTTTTACCTTTATCTTCTCAGACTTCTAAGAAATTTCCTCTGCAAACTTTTATGTTCAGCTATGCAACACACTTGCACAGCTTATCAGTTCTTTTTGCTACCCTCAGTTTCTCATCAGCTGTTGCTTTTTAGCTTTCCTGAATACTGTCCATGATTATTTGGTTTTCTTCCTCAGCTCCATCCACTAGTCCCAAGCTTTTAGCCCAGCAGCTTGAGTCAGTAAGGAGAGAAAAAATGGAGCAACATCCCATATGTTACTTGAGAGGGCAAATGTTTGCTTGAATGCAGATTAAAAATAAGCATGTCTGTGTTAGTGGAAAGGCTCATGTATAGAGGAATCTGAAAAAGGGTGTCTTGTAGTTGATATGTATGCAGTTTCTGAAAAATAATATAGAAAAATATCTCTAACTAGCCTTCAGCAAAGAAAGTAATATGGGATTTTCTCCTACCATATATACTACCTATGCTTTCTGAAAGAACTGAAGAGTTCTTCCACAGAGATACACCTGATGGGCTGATTTTGAGTCAATTTGTAAAGAAGGGCATTGTTTCAGTGGTAATTTTGGCAGGTGTGCTTTAGATATTTTAGATCTTTAAGACTGTGGCACAGGTGTACAAATGGTCCTTAGAGCAGTCCTACTAGATCAGGCTGGAAAGCAGTATGGCTTTGTTACAGCAGTGCCCCAGGACTGTATTTCTTCTGTTTCAGATCCATCACTAGCTTGTGTGGAGACCCCGGGAGCATGTCTTCCAACTTGCTTGTCTGCGTTCTAGATCCAGGCTCAGTTTACGTGGAGCCAGCCCCAGGAGACATGCTCCCTTATATCTCCAAATGTCTCATGCTGCAACTGCAAAAATCCACAAGTGCAAAACAGGCTTTAAAATTTTTTGTGCCCATGATTTGCATTTGCAAAGAGGAATACCAGGTTTTGCAACATTTAAAGATCAACTTCATGATGTTGCGAGACTTAAATAATACAATACTGGACGTTACTCTCTGGCATTAAGATAGTTCAGCCAGGATAGTTATTGCCCTCTACGCATTTTCTTCATTGGATGTCATGTCCGCTTAGCCTGTGCACCTTTTTTTTGCAGGAATGATATTTTCTTACAGCACTTCATTTAAAGGGACTGTCAACTGCACAATAGGTATTATCACAAAACAAGCAATTAACAACAGCAACAGCTATAAATCTCTGTCTTTCAAGTATGAAAGTCTCTGGTTGTTTAGGTAGCATGGTGATGCTGCAAGAGAAGCCATAGAGAGAAGTGTGTGTGTGTGTGGGGGGCGACCGTTGAAATCAGTCCAGCTTTAATTGAAGCAAAAACCAATCAGATTGTTTTGTTTTATGTCTTCCTAGCTTTCCCATTCACTGGAACATTTGAAGTGCACATCTCCATGTTGTCCTTGTCAGTACTCTAAGCTGTCCTTGTAAATTAATATGTGATATTTTCCTCAGGGATAAATCTGAATTTCTCTATTCATTTGGGTCTGAAAAGCAGCTTATTAAGCTTATTCTGCAACTGATGTTTCTCTTCTGTTGCTCTGCACAAAATAGGGGATATGTTAACGATGCTGGCCCCGATCCTGACTGTCCTCTGTGCTGATGGTGGGAACAGGGGAGCAGATCCACTGTATGCTGAAATCACAGAACCCTTTTGATCTTCTTCAAAATTCCCAGGTCTTTTTTATCTACCCAAGTGTTTGAAATAAGATGCCATAACAAGTAGATAGTCATAATTAACACAGTCCATGAGGATTTAGCTGTTGCTTGCAATTTACTGGCCTTTTAACTGTCCAATTTCCAACATTTTGCTAAGGAAAGTGAGGAAATTACTGTGAGGGGATTGATAGCAAACAATTTGTAGAGTGACAGGTGTCAGAAAAAGATGGCATCATCCTGCAGTGGGGTGGTGGGAGAGCACCTGCATCTATGTAAACCAGTGCTTATACACAGATTTCAGGAATGGGCTGCGACAATAGATAAAATTCAGCTGCATATAAAAACTTACCATCTTGAAACTCCCTTGCTACTCTTTATCAGGATTGATCCAAATTCCAAAGATCAGACCCAAAGCTAAAATAAAATGGATGTTCGATCTTCCTGTAATAGGGTTTGTATAACAGCCAAAAAATAATGCTGAGGAACAGCAACTGCATCTAAGCAGGCTAATAACAGAGGGAACGAGCTGAACAGGTGACATGATCCTCTTTCTGCATTGCTTTGTTATTGCTGTTTGTGTTTCAAAGAATGCCAAAGACAACTGTAAAAAATTAAATGAAATTGAGATTTATTTTCTTATTTGGTCCCAATAGTGATGAACAATCTTAATTTCAACCATAATTTCAGACAATCAAACTTCAGAAATCCTAACAGAGTCTGATGGAGGCAGGGCAAGTACTCATCTTCTCATGAAAATGAAGAACCCTCTGAGGCATCACAAATTGGATATGACAAAAATTTAAGCCTTGAAAATCATTGTCACCGATGGAAACACAGTCCTCTTTAAAACCAAGCAAATACACAGTACAAATAAGGCCATGTTCCATTTTGCTTTTTAGTTCCAGTGGAAGCAAACCAGCTGTGCTGTAACACATCGCCACAACCATAATCAGTGCTGGTGCTTCAGCTGGTCTCCCATGGTGTAAATACAGGGTAGCTGCTGGCCTGGCACTCTCTGCAGCAAACTCTTCTTTGGAACTCTCTTTTGTGACCTCGCTGGGTCCAAAATATCCTGCAAATGATAGGCTTTAGAGGACACTGTTAAGTTCATCTTTTTACCCTAGTATCTGAGGAAAGAAAAGAATTCAGAGTTCAAGCAGTGCCTGGAAAAGATTAAATTTAGCCTTCCACTTTCTTGATTTTGTTGGCTGGGAAAGGGAAGGGTAGTGATTGGGTTTAGCAAAAATGAAGATACTCTTGATACAAATCTGAGGGGAAAGACTGAAGAGCTGCTCCTCACGTTTTATTTTGCTGTCAAATGAAGAAACATTGGATTCTACCCCCATAATTATAACTCAGGTATCATATTGCTGTGGAGATGACATTTAAATTATTTCAGTGCAGTTTGAAAAATGAGGCAAACAGAAAACATATTGCAAGTGCAATGAGATCAGTGTGAACATGCCCACTCCTATCAGTAGCATTTAGATCAGTCAAAGAGCCAGCCTTACAAAAGAGAATTCTTGCCCAGTTAGATTCCTTATAGGTATGTTAATATGTGCTAGTAGACATAATAGAAAGAAGTTCTCTGCATTTTAGTAAATAAACAGTGGTCTTTATAACAATAATAAAATCATGTGTTTGTGTGCTAAGCTATTAAGCTTATTAAGGGCTAAACTGACAATGCCTTGATAGCAATCTGAAGGTTATTTCTACAGATAATGTCTTTTCCAATTATCCATAGAAATAACGTAGGAAATTCAGTGCTTCTGCACAATGGTGACAGCAGATTCCAAGTGATATACTATAATTCCAGGCAATTGTTTTGGGTGTCTTTTATTTCACTATATCTGCATTTTTTTATAAAAGAAAATTATAATGATTAAAAAAATGTTCTTGCTCCCTTAAACATGAAATAGTAACGGCTCTTTGTTTTGGAGAGATCAGTGCGTGTTAGTAACAAAGAAAACATAAGACTATTCAGTTCATGCATTGGTATGATGAAGCCTGCAGTACTTACAGCCAGATTAATGAACCTTGAACATAATCAATCTTCACTTAACAACAGTAGGAATCAGATCTGAGTGCATTAACAAGAGCTGCAAAGTTGACAAGTTTAAATCTTCCATGAAACAGCTCTTGGGTTCATAAATACCTGGTGAATGGAGCTTGGTGGCTGATACTGCTAATCTCTTTGGGGATGAGACAGCTGGTCTGTTGGCATCCTGATCTTTTTGTACTTCTTTCTTCAAACCTGTTTCAGAAAAAAAAAAAAAAGTCAGAGAGAAACCCACTTTTAAATTTTTTTTGCAATTGTGCAGAACTATGTCACTAAGACACATACCAGAATGGTGAAATACTAGTATTTCACCATTGCACAACCTGGGCTTTTGCACAGACATGCTGATGCTACCCAATGCCAGTGTTGGATGCTAACGTGGCAGTCACAGAGCTGTCTCTGGGTTTCCACAGGCATGACTGTGTGCATGTGGAATAAATAGATAAGGATAAAATCCACCACACTAAAGAGGGGCAGAACAGGCCTTTTTCACAGTCTTGGTTCTCTGGCCATCTGCTCCACGACAAATGCCATTAAGGCACAGATAAAGCTATGTGGGTAGCCCATCCTGTCTATCCTCATCTCTGTGTCCTGTAAGTAAGTGTCTCTACATTGCTGTGAATCCTCAGCCAAAGACCTTCTGGGCCAGAGGAGAAACTGGAGCAGGACCACACAAAGTTGCACACTCCAGTCACGTGCCAGGAGTTGTTCAAGCTTTGCTGTCACTGACTGCCTTTAGTACCGAGGAGCTACATCCCGTCTGGAAGCTGTGACGACCACCCATGCTCAGCTTGTCCCTGCTGCCCACCCACAATTTCCATGAAAGCGTCTGAGTGCAGGAATATGAAGGCCTGCCCTGCTGTTTTACCCATGGCTTGACCATGTCACAGCCATAGGATTTGACTCAGAAACACTCACCAAGGAAGTGAGAAGAAAGAGCAAGAAAAAAGCAAAACCCTCAGACATTAATGCATTTTCCTGTTTGCTTTCCTTTGTTATGGTTGGTGTTTGCTGGGGACTGCATTTCAGCTTGCAGGACTGTGTAACAGCCCCTGGATAAACAGCAAAAACAGACAAAAAAAATTGAGGCAAACCGCCTGTCATAAAGGAAAAACAATGTTTGCCTTATAAACTTTCACTTCTTCCATGAGCTCTTTGCTGGCAGAGCGCGGCCACGATGAGCACAGACGTGCACGCAAGCATCCAGCCTTCCGTGCGGGAGGACGGCAGGGAACGAGCAGGTCTAACAGCCCTTAGGCTCCCTCCCAGTGTCCACAGGGAAAGCGCCCTGTCCGTCATTGGTAAAGACTGAGCGCGCCTTCATACTTTCACTTCGGTCCATCTCCATTTTCTCTGCTGTTTATAAATTGGAAATGTTGAGGCTATGATTCTCTTTTGTGATTAATACTTTCCACAGTGAAATGACTGAGGATATAAATTTCCTGCGTCTGCCACCTGCTACACTGTACTTTACTACCAAGCAGGACATAAAATAAGTTTATGGTGCCATTTCATTACTTAGGGCTGAGTGAAAGCAACCTGAGATGGGAGCTGTGAGACCAAAACAGAGCTTGTTTTATAAGACATAGTTGATATGGTTACAGATTCAAGCATTACTTTTTTCATGGCAATGAGGCCTTGTTTTTCTGTGGTTTTCAAACTAAAAAGATGAGGCACAAATGGGATGTATGCCAAGCTGCTCCGTAAGTTTCTTCATGGCAAAAGTCAAACAGACAGCAGCAAGGGAAGCATGTTTTCCTTACACTTTCAGCAGTAAGAAGGGGCATATAATTACTTAACTACTTTTGTTTTTGAGAAGTTTTGAACAAGGAACACCTGGAGAATTAGTTCAGGCTCAAAACCTCAAACACAAAGCAAGCAACAAAAATTCTCCAATTAAAGCTCTGTTAAAAGAAAGCAGAGAGCAAAGAAAAGCAAAAAATCCTGAAGGGATGAGCAGGAGGAGAGGGCAACGTGGTTCTAGTGATTATTTGGGTTCTCCTTACCAAGGAGAAAGCCTCCTGGCAGCAGCTCGGCGGCCCTCCTCACCCTCCGTGGGAAGGGATGTCGGAAGTGTACGGAAGGCAAAAGAGAAGACAGTCCCCAGGAGCCAACTATTATCTTTCTGCTAAGCTCAACACCCACAGGGAAATCTTAGGGGAAGAGCTGTCCCTGGCATCAAACCTCAAATAAGAGCTTGTGCTCAATATTTTTTCTAAAAATGGGGTTTGTTCTTTTATTTTTCTTTTGAAAAAACAGATATTAGCCTGTTAAAACAGAAATATTCAGAAAACATGCTGATTTCAAGAAAAGTTCCTGCAGGGAAAATTCATTTCTAAATGACAAGAGTTTGGAGTCAGAATTTTTCATTTTAGAGAAATCTGGAATTTTAAGTTTAAAAAATCTGTAGGGGCGTGTTGTCAGGTTATACAATTTGGTCTTTTCTATCTGCAGGTGCCCTAGAAATAACTCAGACGTTATGCTGTACATAAAAAGTTTTACACCCCACTTCAGCTCAGGAAAAAACACAAACATTTCAGTCATTCACGTGGGCTTGAATGAGTGTAAAACCGTAACTAATCTAACACTTTGACTATCATATCTATTATGAAATGTCAAAAGGTGTGGTGCATATAATCATAAAATAATATAAAATAATACAAAATATGTAAAATGCAATTATAAAAGGAATTTAAGCATCACAAGTGTACATTTCTTGAACCTTCACACACTTCACTGGAGTGATTTCAGCATTTACTTCTGAAAATGCATGCAAATGCGCAGTTGTCTAAAGGTATTTACATTTCCTAATTAACACACACAATCTGCTTCAAACTGAACACTAGGTACAAAGATAAAATAATTAGAAATAAAAGTCAAAACACTATGTGTGTGTTAAATCATTCAACAACCATTTGGAAAAACAGAAGACAAGGAAATCCATGTTTTTCCCCCAGTCAGTACTGAATGCTGCCCTAGGAACTAGAAATAAATACATATTATCTGAGACATCTTCTCAAGAGCTGCTGTAGAATCAACACTCATATTTACCTGTACCTTTGTAGTTTAGTCTTTAAAAGCCAGTACAGTCGGATAAACTTCAATTTGCTTTCACACTTCAGATTGAAAACATACTGACAAATTATGTATTGAATATTTATTCCAAAATGAATCCTAACATGCTGTAGACATCATTAACAATTTGCTGGGACTCGCTGCATTCAGTTGGATTCCAGATGTTTTCAGGCATATTTTATAGGTTAACTAACACAGCTTGCAAGTTTAAAAAACCCCAAGGAAGTGCTTTTCAGTCACTCATAGACACAGATGGCCACTTCAAGCTTTTTTCTGCCTTTCCCCCAATACCCATGACTAGTCGTGTCCTTGGTGAGTAACGACACATCCATGCACGCATTGTTTGAGACAAAATGAGCAAAGCTGGAAATATGATGGATTCTGTGGAATAAGAAGAGTCTAATTCCCTCTAGAGACTCTGCACATCTTGTGATCTATGAGACACTGAAAGGATGTGAATAAATAAGTAGCTGTAGAAGAAAGACTACATATATGTTGAAGTAGAAAGAACTAACACTTATATCTTCTCCTTTGTCTTTATTTCAAATTTAAAATCAATCTGATAAGAAAAAAAGAAGGACAAGGACTATTTCCTTGACTTGTCTGAAAGCAATTTTTTTTTTCTACATTAAAAAGAAAGTTTCTTTCTTTGGTGTTTTTAAAAAATAAAGAAAAAAAATGAAAGATATGAACAAAAATAACTATACTCCTAATTCCAAGGCAGAAGGCAGGAACTTTTTTTTAAAGTTCTTTGAACTGAATATAAAGTTTCAGGGTAACTTAGAATATCTATAGGTAGCTGCAGAGGTAGAACAGCTACTCTTTCTCTTCCCATCATTTCACATAGATCTCATGGCATTTTACTCACTTTTCTCACAGTGTTGTGCTGTGGCAAGTTTCAGAGTCAAATTATTAGGAAAGAGGTTTGAGCATTTGAAGTTGAATGTCTCACTTTCAACTGCTGCATAGTGATGCATATCCACATATTCAGCACATGGAATGATGCAAATGTAACATCATATTTACGATATAGCTTTTAACGGAAAGTGTTTGCAAAGGGGAACGCAGTGGCAGTGGCCTCTTCCTTGCCCTCCATCTCTGCAAGCACACCGGTCTTCATTTTTTCCTCTCAGCTAACCTTAGCTCATCCCTTGTGTTGTCTAGATTTTGCAAAAGCTGGCTCAAAGAAGCACATTTTGCACTGTAAGCTTGCTGGTGAGAGCTGTGATGACACTAGCTTCCTACTTTTCATCTTGACTGACTGTATTTGACAGCCTGCCCTGTTATATATGATTTACTGGTACTTGTAAAAGCACAGAGATTGAATGGGTTAGTTTTCTGAGCAATACTTTTGATTATCTTTAATTTAATGGGCCAAGCAGAAACAAACTGCTCATATGAATTCTTTATTGCTATTGTCATTGCATACAAATTACGAGATTTCTGATGGAGAATAACAGTCACTTGTCTGTGAGATGAACATTAAATAAGAATAATAACCAGGCTGAAACAGGTATTGCATAAAACACACACACACACACACACACACACACACACACACACACACACACACACACACACGCACACAAACAAAACCAAGGCACAGAGAACATAAAATCCTTCTCTCTGTTTCCACAAAGTGTTGGGTGGAAAGTCCTGCCTGGTGCTTAGAGCTAAGGTCTGGAACAAGAAGCAAGCTAATGGTCAGCAGTTTTGAGTCGGACTGCAGGCACAAGCAAGGTAGCCCAGAGCTGCATCAGCATCCTGAAGGTGAACTAAAGGTTGGAAACACAGGAGAGTTTAGAAACACCAAGGCAGGCTTTCTGAGGGTTTCTATATTCAGCAGAGAAAGATGTGGCTGAACAAGACTATGCAGGGAGGAGGCCATAGAAGAAGCTGTATTAGATGAGGAGAATAAAAACCATACAGAACTGGTCAGATGCAACCAGCTTTTCAAATCCTTACACGCAATGATTGAGACACCCTTTCTTTTTCCACTGAATTGCATGCAAGTCCTGTTGCCATCTGTGGGAGCCTGCACTCACCTCCCCAGCACAGACCTGCCTTTTAGCTAGATTTCTCTACCCATGAGTTATTCTTCCTGAATTTACAAGAGAGACCACTGCACTATGGAATAACACGTTAGTTGCTGTTCTTTTGGTGGTGCAAAATTTGTTCATAGGTAGGGCTAAGATGTTTGTGGCACATAGAATTGTACAATAAGATATGTTGGCAGGGACCTCTGAAGCTTATCTGATCCAACCTCCTGCCTAGTGGGTCTGGCTAGAGCAGGTTGTGCAGGGCCTTGTCCAGCCGGGTTTTAAACAACCTCAGAGATGGAGGTTTCACAGCCTCTCTGAACAAACCGTTATAGTGTTTGACCGCTTTCATGGTGAAGAAGCTTTCCTAATATCTAACCAGAATTTCCTGTACACCAGCTTGTGTCCAATGCCTCTTGTCCTATCACCATAAGCCTCTGAGAAGTGTCTCGCTTCCCACTAGATAGCTGAAGACTGCAATAAGATGCCCCTTTGTCTTGTTTTCTGAAGGCTGACCAAACCCAGCTCTTAGCCTTTCCTCCTTGTCCTGTGCTTCAGCCTCCTGACCATCTTGGTGGTCCTCCTCTGGGCTCACTCCAGTACGTCACGTCTTTTTTGTCCTGGGGGGCCCCAAAACTGTACATAGTTGTGAGTGGTCTTGCAAGTGCTGAAAAAAGAGGTAGCATCACTGAACCTGCTGATTGCACTCTTGCTGATATAACCCAGTACACAGCTGGTCATTGCTGCAAGAGCACACTGCTGATTCATGTTCAACTTGTTGTCTACCAGAACCCCCAAACACAGCCTTTCCAGCCAGCTGTCCCCAGCCTGTCCTGTTGCATGGGGTTATTCCTCCCCATATGCAGGACTTTGCATTTGCCTTTGT
The DNA here is from genome assembly GCF_036370855.1 of Dromaius novaehollandiae. Lineage (NCBI taxonomy): Eukaryota > Metazoa > Chordata > Aves > Casuariiformes > Dromaiidae > Dromaius > Dromaius novaehollandiae. The sequence goes on from NC_088098.1 coordinate 195,756,102, forward strand.
TGAACTTCATGAGGTTCCCGTTGGTCCGTTTCTCCAGCCTGCTGAGGTTCCTCTGAATGGCAGCTGTGCCTTCCAGCGTATTGTCCAATCCTCCCGACTTGGCGTTGTACATGAACTTGCTGAGGCTGTGCTCTATCCCAGTGTTCAGGTCTGTAACGATGATGTTGAACAGTATTTGCCCCCATATCAATCCCTAAAGGATACCAAAAGTAACCATCTGCAACCTGGACTTCATACCTCTGATCACAACACTCTGAGCCAGTTGGTCCAGCCAGCTCCACCCACCTTATTGTCCATTCCAGTTGTGTAGCAAGCTGAGATACCCTAGGAGCTCTTCCCAGACAACCATGGAAGAAACTAGATATGAAAAGGGAATTTCAGAAAGAGGCACCCCTCCAGAACTGGGAGATTGCTGCAGATAAAACCAAGGTGCCTTTCCTGGAAGTAACTTAGGTCTAAAAGCAATTTAATTATAATCGACTGATTACCATGCTGGGGTAACATACCATATTGCTTCTGGATCTAAGCAGTTAAGTCTGCTTAATGTTGCACTTTCTGACTCTCCAGACCGGTCAGCACCAGCTCAGGAATCTCTGCCCATCTTAATCCCCTTTCCATTGCACAGTACTGACATGCTCTTCTCGGATTACTAGCTGTGAGGTTTTGCTATGCTTCCTGAAGGACTAGCTAAATACCACTAATGGCACCATGTCAAACTGAAAGCTCTTGGGTGAACAGTGGCAGAATGAGATCCTGGTTTGATTTAGGATCTGAGTTGCTGCACAGTAAACACTAATCCAAGGGATTCACAAAACTGACCCCCCCAAACCAGTGGAAAACTGTTAATCTGCTGTCTCTGAACATTTCCTTCTGTAGATATGGCCACATTTTAGAGAAATTTAGTAATTTAGAAAATTCAGTATATATGTGCCTCAAGATCATATATTTCTATGAACACTTCTGGAAGGAGGGAGCTTATGTGTCTTTTCGAGGTGGATCTTAGCTGCAACATTCCAGATGAAGAGTTGCTTGCACCTAAGTCTTTAAATGAAGTATGAAACAACAATAAAAATGATAAATACTGTTTGGGGTTTCACTGTATTTCTCAAAAGAGTTAATAAGTTTAAGTGAAATTAAAGGACCTGTCCCAATTTTTCCATTCAAGTGTGCTTCTTTTTTTTCCATTTTCTATATGTTTACAGGTATGCAAAAATTAAAGGAGTCTAATGCACAGAAAGACTGGTGCAAAACACTGAAACTTAATTAAATGCATGTCTAGTCAAAAAGCAATTGGTTCATGTCATCAAAACGATTTACGTGACAATGTTCTTCCACTGCTATTGTCCCATGTCAGAATTTTCTTTTCTTGATAATCTGAATCACTCCACAGCAGCAGCTATGGGAGTCCATTTTCATTAATTAAAGGTGATCTATATACCCTGTAGTCCAGTTTATCTGACAAGCAGTTTTAGTGAAATATCAGAAGCATAATCTCTCTTGAGCAGCTTTGTTTTTTTTTTTTTTAATGAGAATTTATAGCACAGGTGGTCTTCTCAGGTAACATCTAATACAAGAAAGCTTTCATGTGATTTTTGCTGATTATTTTCCACCCGTTAATATAGATGGATATGCTCCTTTGTAAATTAATTTCCTATTTCTATGTAGTTAAAATGACATGCATCTCTGAAATACATATGCATTTCATACACCACCCTATATCCCACTCTTCCAGAAATATTTGTTATATTTAAATGATTGACGTTCTCTTTGTGAGATGATTTCTCCTCCTTTTACTTTCTTAAAAGATGCTGTATACAATACATATAGTGTCTCTGCACTTTACCTGCAGCAGTGAGTGCTCTAAGCACTAGTTCTAGTAACTGCGACGTCTTGCACAGGAGACTGGACACAGGCAGGATGTGTTTTAAAGTGCACATACAACATCAAGCCCAATAGCAATTACTGCAAGGTGACTGCAAGGAGTACTATACACAGACTATACTATTGTATCCTGCCAGAACATATTATATCATACAGAATATATAGAAGGACTCATTGTAGTTTCTCTGCTTTTCAGAAGCTTTACAATATCCCTGACTTCAGTAGCACCATTTGTGGAACAGCTTGGCCTTCTGACTTTGAACTAGGCTGATGTCTTCTTCCTGAATGCAAAATTCACTCACAAGATCATGTTATTTGCTCACTTTTTCTTATGCTAAAATATGCCTCACTTTCAAGGTGTTGGTTTGGGTTGACAGCCCTTCAGGCTGTCATGATTCCCCTCCAGTGCACAAGGAGGGGTACCTTGTACAAAGATACGTCTCTCACCCCCAGCTAATACCCTCCACTTAGCGCTCAATCCCTGGACCACATATGGCAGAGACCTTCCCTCTCCCCTCAGTCACAGTCTCTGAGCAGTGACGTCTCTTGTCTCTGACCTCCTGCTATGGGGTAAAAAGAAAATGGAAACCAAAAAGTTTCATTCCTTCCAGCCATGACTCCATGGGAGCTGGGCTGCTGACAGCTCAGCTATGGAGAAACTCACGTGAGGTGGAGGCTAGACCTGCGTCCTACCAATTGTCCTTCATACAGTTGCTGTCCTCACGATCCAGATGCAACAGCCAGCTCACACGGCCAAGGCCATCCTTCTCAGGGACACGTGCCCTTTCATCCTCCAAGGCTACCTGGGGTTCCTACGGCTACATATCTCAAACAGCATGAAGTTCCTCAAACAGGAACATGCTTTCTAAATCCATGTCCAGCTGGGACTTTTTGAGATGTACTGCTGACACTTTTACTCTTCCCTTAAATGTTCTTTAATCCAACATTTAAATGAAAGCACGCGTACTGGGAAAGTCAAGCTCTACACCTCTCCGCAAAACCGGAATCCAGATCTCTTGTAACTGCATTCCTTTTGAGAACCAGGCTACTACTATCCATGCACACAATTACCATTTGTGTGATAGTTTGGAAAAAATATTAGAAACGTATTCATTTCCACTGTTTCCAAGATATTTTCTCCCTGTTCTGCTTAGAATTTCCTGCTGCATGTTACTTTCCCTTCAGTTTGGGGCACTGGTGAAAGTTTCTTTGGTGTTGCTTTTACAGTGATGAGACTGACTGTCCTCATAAGCACTTCTCTAAAAAATGGCATTCATGACCCTTATGACATGCAAGTGTCAGTGACCCAAGGTGAGTGGGGGAAAGACTAATTTTTAATAGTTCTTCAAACATTTTAAAAACACTGATTTTTACCTCTCTGCTGGCCTATCATTATCAGTTGCATTATCAGCTCTGTGATGTCTAGTGATAAACGAACTGAGCTATAATGCCTGTGCAGAGTTGCCCAGCACAGACTGGTAGCCTGTGCCAGCCATTGTTCCTTCCACTTTGCAATGGCAGTCCTTGTACAGTGTCCATACAAGCAGACATTTCAACCCTCAGACACTCTCTCTCTGCTGGACATCCTTTTGGAGACTGGCCTTTTCAGCACACCCATGCACTTTCTTCCTCATTTTTTAAATACAGCACCTGACACAATTGTAAAGGGCGTTTGTTAGTTGCCTTTGTTTGCCTGGGATTAGAAAGCCCAAAACAATATGAAAACTTCACTGTCCTTTCCCCTCTTGCTTCATTTGATCTGTAGCATCTTCTTTCCAATTTAATAAAGAGTTTAATTTTACAAAGATGGTTTTGTGCTTCATCATTTAAAGGATGCACAAAATTGTTCAAAGGATACTTAAACAGAAGAAAATACATTCTATAGGGCTCTACATCGCAATGGGATCTACAGACAGCATTCATACATTATTGCAAGTGAGGCAGGATTAGGCAGTTGCTGAAAAAGCTTGACTTTATCATTGCTTTGATTTATTTTGGCCTTTGCCTCCATCAGATATTTTGCATTGTGAGGAACTGTAACAGTGCTTTAATAAAACAAATTAATGACTTCATCATAGATGCATCTGATGGTACCTCGGCTCATATAAAAATCAAACCAGAGCATTGGACTAATGTGGTTTATTTTGCTTCTGTATGTTGTGTATAATAACAGCAACTTCCCAAACTTGCCAGCTGTTTCTGTTCAGCATATACTCTGACTGCATAACACATCCATGCCCGCCCTACTTTGCATGTTTAATTTCCTTCCAGAGTAAACAGGGGCAAGTTTTACTTGCCTGACTGAGTCTCCCTGTCAAGACCAGTATATAAATTCAGTGAGGGGGTGGCAATGGGCTCCATCCACTGCACCACGAACAGAGGTGGACTGCTGGGAAGAGGTTGAGCAGGCCACTGGAGCCCCCCTGCCCACAGAGTCGTGGGGAGTAATTTCAGGGCTGCTTTAAACTTCTCTAGTTTCAATGGATCCAATACGTTCTGGAAGTATCCCTCTTGTCTCTCTGTCTGGGTTCCTCCCTACCTTCTTCTATGCAGCTCACATCAGCATACCTGTGGGCAATCCCCGGTTGTACCTGCTGACTCCATGGCATGGAAAGGACATGGTGGGCTGCAGGGTGGAAACCTACCTCCTCTTCAATGCGTTGGCAGCTCCCCAGCCCCAACAAAGCTCAAGAAACAACAGCAAAGTCTAAGAATGTTGTACAAAATTGAATGGTGTTTTGTCCAGTGCAAGCCTGAACAGGGCACATCCATACGGACATGTGCATTCACAGACACGAGGACCACTGACCACATTCTAAACAGGCTGAAGGAAGTAAATCCAGTCCAGGACTTTTCCTCCAGAAAATGGGAGACTTCCTCGTAATTATCCAAGTTTTATATGGCCTTTTATTTTTCAGCTTCTTCCTCGGAGGTGGTAAAATCCAGCAAAAGTTTATGAAAAGGAGAAAAACATAGATTTTCTCAACTTCTCTCTTTATCATTTTGCAAATCAGCATAAAGTTGCAAACTAATGTATGTCAGCCCAGACAAATTTCTTTCTGGGAACAAATTTCTCACCTGAAAATGTCAACCAAATACATTTAATATATAGGAGCAATCATTGAAATACAATGTAGACTCTGTCTACCTAGCACTACAGGGGGGACCAGTGCCATGGCCATGTTGACCAAGATTGTGTTGACCATTGGTCACCTCACTAACCTCTATCTTTTCGCAAAAGAAAGCAATAAGGAAGGAAAATAATGAATTTGCTTCTAGGAGCTGGCATGGCTCAGCAATGGGCATCAAGATATCATGATTGGGGCAGAGGGCATGTGCTTCTTGATAACAGTGTAATAACTGATGGATCTAGTCTGAGATCAGATGTATACAATTAAAGTCCCGAGAGATGCAGAAGCTCTCAAGATGCTTCAGAAATCATCTCAAATGCCTGAATCGCCCAAATACTTAAATCCCGCTGTTCTATCTATAGAAAAAAGGTAACCCCCTCTTGACCAGTTTTGTGGCCTTCTGCCTCTTGGCATGGAACGAGGAAGCCAGACCAGGTTGAGATGAGATCTCTGCCCTGCTGCCTGCTCGGCCAAAGGCAATAATCTTAGGGCCTTGCTGAGTGTGGCACTGCATAGCTATTTTGCCCCACCATCATGAGCAATTCAAAAACGGTTTCTTTAAAGCAAGATAGTTCATAGGCCATGTCATTCAGGCATACTCTTGTCAACGGGTATGGAGAACTAAACTGTTTTTCAGTCCTAGGACTTGAAGGGACTTTCTGGGTGACTGTGTCTTTCTATTGCAGGCAGCATGATGTGACCCTTTCCAAGGTTATGAAGTTGCTGCCTCAAAGCACATGTCTTTTGCTTCTTCCTTCCCCACCTGTCTCCCATGCCTATTGGAAAGTTATTCCTGAACTGAACTGTACTGATGGTTGGATAGTTTCTTTTCTCCAGCCTCAAACAATTTGTGAACAGCCTATATTCACATGGTATTGTGACTACTTTAGCCGTCAGCCTCAATAATTTCTTTCTTCATCAGTCCTTATGCCCTGATGTGATGGCAAAACTTTTTTTTTCTGCCAATCTACTGCTTCATCAATATTGTTTTGTATTAGATTGTTGTAATTTCTGCCTTTCTGTATGGGTCTGAGACTTTGTCGCATGCTTTTTACAGATTGTTCCTTCCAAGCTTCGCTTACAGTGTGTGCCACCAAACATAATGGCATCTACATAGAGATGAAACACTCTGTTACATCAGGGCCAGATTGGATAAGACTGGTGACTTACATAAAGTTCTTTACTGTGGAATGTAAATTGTTAGATATAAGCTGGACTTAATGGAATTGCCATACTCTTATGAAAGCTCTCTTTTTTCATTCCTTACACAACCACCTACACAACACCATGAAGTGTCCTCTCCAAATTGTTTCTCTAAAGGAAAATACTGAGTGTGAGCAGTTTGATTTGTCTTCCTGCATAATATTCCCTCCAAACAGGCACACATAGAACAGCAACATTTTAGGAACAAAAGGAGAAAACTAATTAAAAAAAGATTAAACCCAAAGGACAATCTTAGGAAAGACGAGATATCAGGAATGCGAAATCAATAGGGCTCTTTTCTCTGGACAGACAGTGGAAATGCAAGGAAAGAGTTCATGAAATTGGAACCTTGCTTTTAGAGGTAGTTTCCATGAGAAAACTTGGAGAGCCATGAAAAATGAGCGAGCTAGGAAAGATTCAGGAATATCTAAATTTTCCCAGCTCCAAGGTTGCAGCTTGCTACTAATTGCAAAGTCTCTGAGAAACATCTTGGCTTTGGAGAATAACTTGGTGTCAAATCATCTGTGGAACAAATCCAGGTACTGCTTAAGTGAAATAAATTCACATTTCACTACTATCATTCAAACACAATGGAGTATATTTCAGTCACTAAAACATTATGTTAAACCCCATTGTCTTAGTGATTTATGAAGTGCTTTACAGGAATATAAATCCTGAAACTACGTTCTTTCCTCTCTTCCACACTGGGAGACATAATACTGACCTAGGTAGCTGCATGCAAGAGTTCAATGACCAGTTCAGGCATAGGCTTCTCACCAGTAAGTTTCTCCAGCTGTCTTTAAAAATGACCACTGGTATGGATTATTTAATGTTCCTTTCCCTCAAGGAGCTTGGAGGGGCTCTTGGGGCATGAGGAAGCAGAGGTATATGTGGAGACACACGGAGACTGTGGTGTGTGAGAGCTTGCTGTGGCTCTAGCAACATCTCCTGGGCCCCAAGGCACTCTCCTGACCTTCCCCGGGGCTCTTCAGGGGCCTCTGATATCTCGGTCAATGGATGCCCAGGTGCTGAGGCAGCTCAGGAAGGTAATTGCTGGAGCCAGGTCAGACAGGAAGGCCATGGGACAAATAGGAGCTGGAACAGGGTAGCAAAGTCCAAGGTATAAGGTCCACCAGTGGGTAGGAATGTGCCTGAAGCCACCTTGCTACGGAGGTGTCATTTGTACCCAGGGGAGAGGATGCCTGCAGCTGTGTTTTTAAACTTATTTTTTAATTAGGACCAATAATCATTTATTTTCCCTGCTTGCAAGTCACAATGAAGAGCCATAACTCAGCCCTAACTCATCCACAACACCTCAACCCAAGTCTCTGCATTGCCAGCAGAGATTTTGTAATACCTGCTCACCGGCATGGCTACCTTCACCTCGTCCCACTGCGTGAGTGGGAAGATGGGCCAGGGTGATAAGCAGGCAACAAGAATTACTCCTTGCTCTCTCAGACTTGGTGAGTCCTAAGTCAGTCTCAGGTACCCACGAAGACACGTCCCACTGTCTTTGTCATAGGGATCTTACAGAGTTTGTGCACCGAGACCAAGTGCTGGGCCAGGGAAGAGCCAGGACAAAACAGTGTGAGTGGGAGATGATGGAGAGGTACACACGTTTTTTGACAAACACTGCTTTTGGCAGTAGACCATGTAAGCTTTCCTGTATGAGACACCAGGAATTTTTGTTGGCTCATTTGAGAAAATGTAGCTGAATAGATCTGAAGGAGGGTTTGGATAAGGAAACAATTTGGAAACAAGACTTTTTTGGGGGCTTTATTTACTTGCCTTCTCTCCCTCTCTGAGTGGAAACACTACAGACTGCTTGAGTTCAGAGGGCAGTATTTTCATCCCTGCAAGCACACCTATCAATGAATTATCTCCTCAAAGGAATGCTTTGTCCTCTAAAGCAATGCAATGTTTTCAAAACGCTGCTTGGTGGGAACCGTAATGTATACATTAAATCTCTGGCATGTATAGTTAGGGGCACTAAATGCGTTCAACTCCAGACGCTCTAAGCAGACACTTCTTCACAAAAGGAGATGAGAGCTGTGTTGTTGACTGTTTCAAAAAGACTATGGCAAACAGAGACCGAAAGTTCAGCTTTGGTTACGTGCACAAGAACTGCATGAAAATTAATTGAGTAAGCACTAAAATAGAGTCATAATAAAGTTTTTGCAAGTCTCGGCCTAATGAAGATGTTTTTTCAAATATACAAGTTTGAAACACTTACCAGCAGGTGCTGTGGTAGCTTTTGGTGCTGGCAGTAAGCTCTTGCGTGGAGTCGCTGTGCTGCTGGATACCTGTGTTGCATTCTTGCTGCTCCCCTTGGGTACATCTTTAGAAGGAGCAGCTGCCTTAGGAGTGGTTTGTTCTTCGTTTCCAAAATTGGAACCTGCAGGAGACCAAAATTGCACTTATTGTAACTTCATATAAAGTGTATGTGAACTGTGGTGTACAGACTGAGCTTGTATCAACAATTATAATCTATAAAAACATATTCTGATTGCAACTTGGCAACTGTTAGAGCATGGTTCCAAGAGCAAATTAACACCTGCTTTTGGGCTCACCCCATAAAGGAATCTAGGTGCAAGGCTGAAATCAAGGTGTTTCTAAATTGTGGGGTGGATCAGTTGTTTGGCACTTTGCAGCTGCTCCAGGAGCCCCCCGCACTCCCACCTGGGAGCTGCTGATGGTCGGGGTCAGGGGAGACTGTCAGGGCTCGGTGGCACAAGGCACTGACTTCTCCAGCCCAGCAAAGATTTCCTACAAACAGTCCCTCAGATCGCATCGAGACGTTTGAATGATAAGATGAATAATAATAATAACTCTCACATCCATTTCAATCATATTCACATACTGAATCTTAGGTTGCCAAGGTTTTCATTTTATATTGACCTCCTTGAAAACCTCTAATGGGTTCGGTTTCCTTCTGCGTTTGCCATCTAGGGAATAATCACATCCCAGGCTCCTTGTAGATATAAGGAAATCAATCTTTTCTTAACATGTGAAAAAGGCAAAGTCAGAGTGTCTTCTTTACCTAGGAGAAAGCCTAAGAGGAGCAAAAGATTACAGCATGTTTGGACTTGAACATTTGCAGAAGGATGAAGGTTTTGCTTAAAAAAAAAGAGCAGAGAGAGTGGCAAGAAATACACAAGATTTCAGAAAAAGGCTATGATTTTTATTTCCATTATTTTAAAAAGATAATAATACAAGACTGTTTAGGTACTGCCTGCAGGGAAATGATAACAATACTAAAGTAATTGTCCAAGTCTCCACTGTTTTTAAGATGTAGAGTTCTTAAATGTGTGCCCAGAAAAAGAGGAGGTTTTGCCTTACTGAAAATCTTCTAGAAAAAAGTGCACATTGGAAAAGAAAATCCTCTTTTCTGATAAAGGATGAATATATCTTTTGGCTCTGACAAAACAGCATTTAGTTCTGCTGTGTCTTTAAGGCTGTTTCTATACAGGTCTTAATTTAAAGTAGTATATCTGCAGTATACATGGATTTCTACAAACACATTTAACCTTTGTTCAATTAATAAGCCACACTGAAAATTCAAACACAACAGTCTACTGTACTCTATGCAGGAACAGCAAAACCTCAAACACTTTTTGTCTTTATACTGCTATACACATAACAATCTTTAGCACATTTAACAGTTGTTTTATATCAAAATTACAAGGATTTTTCACCTGTGTAACAAACATTAAAGATCGAGTGCTGAACTATCTGCTGAGAAAACACTGCTGACTTAGTAAAACTATGTAAGCTATGAGTCTGGCCCAACCTAGCCCAATCCTCTCTGCAACTGTGCATGAGGACCTCTCTACCAGATGCTAGGGAGATTTTAAAGCATGTATGTTCATTTTAATCTGTTTTCATCATGCTCTAAACATATTCCACAGTTTTTGACATGTACTCACCTGATTTGAGCTGCAGCACTTGTAGACAAGCTTTTTTGTTCCTTGGCTATTTGTTTAGAAGTTTAAATTACAGAAACAGTAACACTGAGGAGGAAATTCTTATTATGTGCAGAAAAATACAGTTCAAATGCTCTTTTATTAAAGCTTTATATGCCTATCCTTTATTCCCTATTGTGAAATTTATTATACAGAAAACATTTCAATTCAAAAACTTGGCTGAATGCCAAAATGGAAGCAATTCTCTTGTTTGAAGAATGAGGTGTCAGGGGATGTTATATAATCTCTTACCAAAAAAAAAAAAAAAAAAAGAAAAAAGAAGCTTTTCTAGCTCTTTAACATAAAGTGCAGCAAGATATAAACACCTCTGCCCTCTAAAACAAAGCCTTAGTGGTCTGCTAATTAAAGAAATGATTATAGACTGAATGGAAAGCCTGACAAATATGACCCGACCAAATCTCCTGAATTAGAAATGCTCTGTACCTGGAGAGAGCCAATTGTGCATCCCACATATTGTGGGCTCACAGCAGAAAAGAAGGTGAATGAACACCTTCAGGAGAAAAAAGTCAAGAAAAAAATAATTCAGCTCTTCATCTTTTAATAAAAAACAGACTCTCTGGAAGATGAGCCAAATAGTAGTATCAACAGATCCAAGAGTTGCTGAGATAAGGTCAATATTTGATGTAGGAGGCAACATCTCCCACCTTGCTGTTCACTCAAAGATGGAGTCTGGAAAGAGAAGGCGGAGTACAACACCACATGCATGTATAGTATGACCCCCAAAGCGCATATGTGGTGCTCCTATGGATATCACTAGGGCAGAATCTGATCCCCCAGGACCAGGGCAAGGTGAGCTCCACCTTGCTACAGATGGTGCTAGATTCTACTTTTCTTTACAAATAGCATTCAAAGTAGAAATGAAACTAAAGATCCAAGGAAATGCATATCCTTCACGATCTGAGAGGAAAATAAGGGTTGTCATTTACTTAGAGGAATTAACATCTTGGAGGAAAATCAGAAAGACTTATTCATCAGATGACAATTGTCAGTCCATCATGAGATAATGCCTTCCGTTAATATCTGCAGTGGGTGAGTCAGTAACATCAGCCCTCCCAGAATCTGCCTAGTTCTTATTTTTTAATCAGAGCCTGTACAGAAACACCAGATGTGCAATGCATAAACAGCTTCTAGGTAATCACATCTTCCCCTATTGTACCTCTTGCCTCCTACTCCTCTCCTTTTGCATTTTATCTAAAACAAAAGGGACTCCCCGCTTGCCTTTGAAGCACCTAGCAAGTCATTTGGGTGCTCCTACATAAAATACCCTGTATTTTTGCAGACTCTGCTGTATACAGTGCAGCACTGTTGACTTTGCAAGAGAGTATTTAACAGCCTATTAATGATTCACTGGAGCAAAAGGCCTTCAGCCTCACTTTTGTCACCTCCTCCCTATGAGCCCAAGGGAATCCTACTCCTTTGCCTGTGAAAAAATACAGAGAAGAAGAAGAGGTTTTTGAAAACTTGCAAGTACTTCAGAGAGTCCCAACTGCACCCACTCCTCCCATACAGTGTTACATCCTGAAGACATAGAGAAGTCAGGGCTGGCAACATATTGTAGGCTCCATGTTCAAAGAAAGCCATGACCAAAATCCCACAGGTTCCCAGATGGTTTAAGCCACCCTCTCTCTGCATGCGCCACACTCCTTTTCACCATCTGGCACTATGCTGCAGCAGCTTGCTTTGAGGGCTACTTGCCCTCAGAAGAGGACAGCCTGCCTGTACATACCACTAGTAGGAACCATTCCTATTTGGAATTATTTATAAAATGAACATTAAAAAAAACCCCTTAAAATATGACACTACATATCATTGCAAAGCCAGCAAGAGCACGGGTTGGGAGGGAATTCTATGTTTGATTAGATGTGAATTAATGTTGCATCCATACTGCTAAGGCAGGTCTTGCTTTGAGAGCAGACAGTGATTGAAAGGGCTGCTTTTTGGAGATGCGAGCAGGAGATTTCTATCTCAGAATTCACACCTTGGGGTCTGCCTAAAGACTGGCTAGCTGTGACAGCAACAGCTTTACCTGCCTGCGCTCGACAGCAGTAAAGGCTGCTTCTGTTGGAGAACTTGGGTCCTTTGTAAAAAAACAAGCTTGTCTGACAAAGCTTACAGGTCTCTGTTTTGCTGAGAAACAAACCCTGAAAGAGTATTAAAATGAGAGTGTGGCTACTTCTGTGGCTCCCTGTCTCATGAGCTGCTATGTGAAGCCTTGTGAAACGGAGTGGGTTTCCAGCTCTTCATAGCAGGTCAAGCATTAACTGCTTTGGCAGCGGGTTTGCAGTTGTTAGCTCCCCGCTGCAGCTGTAATCACACCAGAGATACTGAGAATGTGTTTGCATCACGAATGTTCACCGAAGCACAAACATTTACCCTGGGTAAGAGCAAGCCCTTTCCATCTTAAAGATCCTTAGACACTACTTGACTCCAAGTTTAATAACAACGAAGGTATGTCTAGTTGTTACAACAGCGATCCCACTTAGCATCTATAAAGCACTTTTCAGGCGCATAACTCAATGAGCTTTGCAAACAAGGAAAGCATAAGTGAGCTGAGCCACGCTCCAAGTTCACATACCAAGGGGATGGCAGAGATAGACAGTGAAAGCAAGGTGTACTCATTATTTGTGATTTTTTGCCTGTAAAGTGATAGGCATTTTTACAGGTTAATGACAAGAGATGCAGCCTGTCAACTGTGCTTTTCATTTCACTGTTTTCACAGGTAGTGTTTTAAAGTTCAACATTATATTTTTCAATATAATGCCTCACAGTGTAATCATCAACACACAATGTAATTTACAGCTCTGCAGCTCTAACTGAAACCATACTATTTACCAAGCTATACAGTGTGTTTAGGGGTAACTGTGTTATTACAATGTCATGACAGTAGACTAGATTAGCCAGCTAATTTGTTATTTTGTCTTTGCTGAGAGCCAGGGCCTGATGTTTCCCAGTACACAAGGCCAAATGTGCAATAGATCAGGGACAAGCTGGTGGCAGGTTTCTTTTCTGTCCAGAACAAAGAGAGGCACAAAGATTGATATTCACAGACTGCTTAAACCTAGCTTATTTACCTGAAAGTCCTTTTTCCCATCACATTTTTTTAGCTCAAACAAAGATGTTTTAGCAACAACCTTCCTTAATATAGTTATTTTAGAGGAAGTTAGTGCTTGCACATGTCTTTATAAAGGCAGCATTTTGCAACGACTTAGCGTTCAAAACAGAAGCTTGAACTTTGAAGTCAGCAACCCCAACCAAAGAAAAGAGGCAAATCTTCAGCGCTGGCCAGCACTGGAGTCAGCTCTCCAGGCTTCACATCACTTTTGGTCCCGGCACTGCAGTCGGCTCCCTCTGTGCCCGGCCCCTTTGTCCCAGAGCACCCCTCTGCCAGCTGCACTGGGGCTGGTTTTTTCCCCTCCTCATTTGGGCACAGCCCAGAGCACCACTTGTATGGAAACGGCTCGTGTACACTGTGCTCTCAGATAAATCCCACCAGTGTCAGCGGCGTGGTAACCATGTGATCAGTTATTGCTTTTGTAAACAACCATTCACATTTTTAAGAGATTCCCACATATCTCCTCCCCACCACCTCCAACCCTAACCCTCTCCCGTGCCAGTGGCTGCCTGAAGTTTCGGCCCTGCAGACGACAGCCACGCGAATAGGTGGTCCGGCATTTGGCACAGCTAGCCACCCCACTCTCGGCAGGATGCTGGCCTCCCTTGCAGACACGACCTTTAGCTGAGGCTTGGTTTATCAGACTGTGTCTATGCCGCTAAGTAAAAGTGGGCCAGGTGGCTGGCTCATACCGACACTGCTTGGGCCAACTCCCTCTATAGCAGCTTTCTTGGAGGCAGTAAGAGCAGCCCAAAACACAGCCACTGGAGATTGGGCTTGGACTGGCCTCCAGGGTCTCCACCACTGACTGGTGCAGCAGGACCGGCAGCGAAGCAGCCAGCATTTAGCATTTATAAAGCTGCCCTAGAGCTGCCTTTGTTCTCAGCCCACTGCAAAGGAGGTCAGTCAGTTTAGCCAGGCCTGCAATTAAGTAGACCTAAGAGAAGTGGAAATGTTTTGCCTTCACTAAGTCTTGGAGCATGAACATGAACAGTGAATGTGGCTCAGCTGACATAAAATAACTTGTCAAATCTTATTAGCTCAGTCATATGGTCCTCAGTTTGCACAGACCTATTTAAAAATCTGGCCCTTTTTGTTTTGGCCACGTCATAATCTGAACCTAAATACTTCTCAAAATTTAGCCCCACCTCCATTAATCAAAATTTATTTGAAGAGTCTGCTGGTTGTAAAGCTGATGAAAGGCAAGTGAAGCAGAGAAATATTATGACTTAAGCTAGTCATGTAAAAGTTTTGTTTACATGAATAAATATTTATCCTTCATTTTATTCTTTCATCATAAATATGTACAAGTTTTCATGTGACAGGTAAAAGAATATTTCATATCTGCAGTGGTTTGTGTGGATTGACTCCTACAGCTGCCAGTCTGCAGGAATGCAGTAGAAACAATCAAGCTTTGTGGCACTTCCATAATTAATACAATATAAACAAACAGAACTGATAATCTAATTCTGCATATTCACATGGAGTCATAGCTTCTTCTTTTATGCATTTCAATGTTTCTGATGACTCCGTGTTCTTGAAGTCTAGATAAATTTATGTAGCATGGGCTCATCTTCAGTGTCCTTCATACATAATAGATAGTAGAAATACAGCCTGCTGATGATGCATCTTGTATCAATACTAACTTATTCATCTCACCTCATCAATTAAAATGTATATTTAGGAGCCAGTTAAATGCATTTCTTACTTGAGTGGAGTTACATGCTGCTCTGTATCGAAGTTTTATAAGCTTCATTGAGCAAGGTGAAAATTCCACCACAGAGTAAAGTTTCTGTATGTATTAGTAGGATTTGCAGACAACTTGCTGACTGTGCCACGCTTTGGGTCATATAATACATTTTATTTTGCATCTTGTGAAATTTTAAAACTGTGCCAACCAAGGTGAGCATTTTATTATGCAGTAAAATTTTGATGTATGTTGGTGGTAGCTTTGCCCACCAGTGGCTGATTGTACAGCTGCTTGGCTGCTTGAGCTCATTTATGTAACTAGCTAATTAAAGCCCCATAGAGTATAAATTAAAGACAACATAGTATTTTGCTGGTCAATCATAATATTTGTCTGAAACAGTAACATAAGTTTATAGGAAATCTGCCAAAGATATCTGGAATATGCAGTCACTTTTAACATGGGCCTGAGACATCATTGCATACTCGGCTTCTGAAAGGGCCATGCCTTGGCACTACTTGAAGTTGCACTGTCAAAGGTGAAGCATCCAGAATAACAAGGTCATTTATGCCCAAATCCTTCCTGTAAACTTTCTTTTGTTCTGCGTAGGGCTCTGGTTACAGTGTTAAGAAGTATCCCAGGTTACTAATACCCTGCTGAAGTACCTCATGGAGTATCCTGAGGAGCAGAGACAGGGTATAAGGTGGGGAAATGTTTGCTTCTGTAACTGAGAAGAAAGAAACATATCTGCTGTAAGCATCTCCTAGACATATGGATGAAGGTTTCTAACACATCACATCAGAGTACCCTTAACTTGTTATATACCCACTTTTATAATCACTGAAGTCTATCAATTAGTTGTAGGAAAGGCTGGTCCTTAACACTCGATGTACATACGAAGGCAGGCAAGCATACACATTGTTCGTGGAAGCTCCACTCCCTGATACAAGTTATGAATATATTAAGTATCAATTAAATATTTAAATTGCTCTCAGCAGGTTCATTTTGGAAGAGAGAATAAGTAGCTATATCCAAACAACAAAATTAAAATAATCCTCTGCTTAGTAAGTTTACTGAAACGAACTGTTAATGAAGGGTAAATTTGTAAGAAATACTGTATTTGAGCCCAGTGAGAGCAACTGAAGTGTTGTCTTCAGTGCAAGCCAAGTTAGAATACAGATGAGAACGCTAAGAAAAATCCTACTCCCTACACTCAGGAAAAAGCACATGCTTTCCAGGATAGTGCTCTAGTTTGACTCCAGCTACGTATTTGGTAGACAGTCATATTCTGTCAGACAGAGGGGATGGATGAATACAGGGTCAGGGCCATTTCCCCCTCTAATCTTTCTGCAGAGGAGTCCTCCACGCCTCGTCAGTTCCCAGGCCCTGTAGAGCTCTCAGCGTAGCACCAAGCATTGACAGCATTTCTGTCAAGGACCCATCTATGCTCCAATGACCTCAGCTATCAGAATCACCCCTGGGATCACTGGTGATTGGCCAAAAGCTAGAACAACCATAAACAAGATGTAGCTAACACCTATTTTCCACGGCACTAAAGCATTAATGACACGTCTTAACCTATTTAGAGGGGAATTTTCCTGGGTAGGAACATTTTGATGTTCCTGGGTAGGACTTCTGTCCCGGCATCCACATTTCTGCACACACCAGATCTGTAACACGACTTGTGCTCATGACCATCTGCTCCAGTGGCACCATGCCTACTTCTAAACTGGCATGCCAGTTTTAACAGGGCACAAGCACCCATGAAAGATAGGATTAGAAGTGACATCTGCTCAGCAAGAAGTTCCTCCTGATGAGAAGAAGTGCCAAATTAGAATCACATGCTTTATTATAAGGAATGACATCTGTTGACACTTGTGGGCATTATACCATCATGCTGCTTCTAATTCGCTTGAGCACTGGCCTGGAGTGCCATACTTCGACACTTAAGGGGGTATAATCCTGAGTACAAGTGTTAATGATATTCCAGTGGTGTTAATGAATTTCCAACAGCTTTAGCAATCTATATTGGATGCCACAACTCACAAACTAGGAGAGGTTAAGCAATGCCCTAACAACTGTCAGTGCTTAAGGTCCTGTGGCAACCAGTCTTGCTCCTGCCTGTCAACCCACAACAATGCGCATGCTACAGCTTAGGTGGAATTCTGCTAGATCAAAGAGTTAGTAAATGTGTCTGTCTCCTTCCCTGGTATAATGAAGCCTTCTGAATATGCAATACGGGCTAAGGAGAGGAGATGCTATACTGAAACCTCAAGGATGGAAGAGCCCTAGAGGGTCTCCAGTTAGTCACTAATTAATTGCATTTTAAGAGCCCAGGCACAGATCCTCAAAGCTGCTTAGGCACTTAACTCCTATTTCAGTTCACATTCAAATTCAAATCACACTACTTATTCTTAATCACCATCTCAGCCCTGAAGGAGATTCAAACCAACAGATGTCTCCATTTCAGACTTTGAAGCCCCACAAGTAGCAAAGCAGAACGTCCCATAAATGCTGAGCAGTACTTTTTTGGAGGATAAAGGTGGAAAACAGGCACCAAAGTTGCACAGTGCTACAGAGACAGGCAGGAAGGCATCTAAGCTGTTCAGAGCGGCCACTTCATGTGCTTCGACCATGCCTATCCTCTTGGACGACATGGTGTTCAAGGAAAATCTCTGCCCA
Organism: Dromaius novaehollandiae; assembly: GCF_036370855.1. NCBI lineage: Eukaryota > Metazoa > Chordata > Aves > Casuariiformes > Dromaiidae > Dromaius > Dromaius novaehollandiae. The sequence goes on from NC_088098.1 coordinate 195,773,781, forward strand.
CCTTTTGCAGAGCAGCTTGGGTCAGCCCAGCCCCTCCTCCCACACCCCAGGAGGCTGTCACACCCAGCGGCTGCGGCCATCCATCCACTGTGCTCTAGTGGGCGAGGAAAGAGAATAAGCAGGAGAAGGACTGACACTGTGGTGTGGGGAGAGGAAAAAAACACATTGTGGCAGCCTCTGAGGCTCTGATCCCTGCCCTCAATGCTGGGAATGCCTTTTCCCTAGCGGCACTGAGATGGAGGACAAAGAAACAGCGGTGGAGCCCCGAACCAGACACCTGCAGGACCTACTTCTTCGGTGTTGCCAAGCACCAGCTGGGCAGCAAAGGTAGCTGGTAGAGGGACCTCCGTCGTTCGTGTTCAAGAATCTGCCCTGCTCTTGGTGGGAAATGCAAGGGGCAGGACTGAGAGCTTGCAAGTCAGGCAAAGCCTATGCTGCAGTGTGAGAAGATGCGAGACCTCCTGGCTCACTGAAGAGTTATCCTTCCATCTTCGCTTTGGCAGCAGAGAGGTGGCTGGGCCCTAGTGTCACCCTAGACGAAGGCAGGTTCAGGGCTGACAACTCTCCCCTGCCCTTGCAGACCACAGATCACCGTGGCACATGGAGCAGGGGTGCACAGCTACTTCTGTGGCTCTTACAAAACTGGAATCGGAACACAGCTCTCTGATGTATGTTAAACGTAATGTTTCCCCCTCCCCATGCCAGGAACAGCAAGAGTTTCTGTAGTGGGCACATATTCCCGGACCTTCCTCCCCAACACACTCATTCTCCTTCAGTATAGATAAGTGCAAATGAGACTTTGTCAGACCATTAGATGTTTTCAAACTTTTTGGATTCATGGACTCTTAAATTTTTCTCCTGCAGCTGGGTATCTTCTGAGAAATGCCACATATGTTTATTTCTCTACAGAACAGGCGAACCTGCTTTTCCCAGCTAACTTTCATGGATTCTTTTTGAAGTCATGCACAACGTGCATCATGCTGCTCTTTTCTGTCCGCCATCCAGATATGTATTTTGTGGCTATATTTTGAATGTCATATAGCAGAAAATCTCTAGCAAAATAGAAATCTGATAAAAAACTTTGTGTACTCCAAGTTTCAACAATCAGGAAATGTGTTTCAGTGGAAGGCTTTATTTTCGCACGTGCATTGGGTGTATTGCCTTTTAAGACTCCAAAAGTAAGCCTGACTTGCAGAATTCTGCTAATTAAACAATATTTTTCCCACAAAACACTTAAACCACTTTGAGGAAACAAAGTTTTGTTTTAATAAATATCAGGAGGAGCCTGGAAGTAAAACTGCAATTTAAAAACACCTGGAGAGAGAAAACTGCAAGCAAAATAGCTGTCTATTATAAATGGGGAGATAAATATTATTATCTGTGGGGAGAAAGCATACATTTTCAGTGTGACCTGTTAAAAATTTGCCCCATCTTCTGTTTGCTAAAAACAATGCCTTTAATAGAGGCTTTTGAGCAAAATTTAATTATTTTAAAAATCAGCAGTGATAAATGCTGTGACCCAGTGACCCAGTTAAATAAGCTTTACAAACTGTTCTAGCTACCATTACATTTCTATGAACTGAAATAGTCTAAAACAGCTGGTGCATAATATTTTGCAGGGAACAGGTGCTTAATTGCATTTATTTTCTCAAAATGATAGTTCTTAAAAGTATTTAAAGTAAAAGTTGTGTTGAAAACCACAGAATTTAAATAGAAGATGTAGGTTTTTAAAAGCTATCAGTGATTTTACAGACAAGATTATTTAACTTTTTCTACCTGCCAAAGGATCAAGCAGTTTGTTCATCCTTTTATAGTTCTTTTTTTCCCCCTTCCTATTCAAATTCTATGGATTGGTATCTAGCAGTATTCAAGTTAGTAGCTTCTCCTTCTTAGAATAAATGGTGCTAATACATAATAAAATGTAAGATTATTTAATTGAAACATGCAGAAGTGATTTCCACAAAGTTATGGCCAAAATGGCAGATCCTGAAATAGAACAGTAGAGTGGGAAATACAAATGAAGAATTCTAATTTCCAATACCAGGCTTTAAATAATGACTATACACCACTATTTGCTCAGACAGTGATAATATAAAGGATGGTATTGCATTATCATTTATGATCTAGACATACATTGCTGGGTTTGTAAATGTGAAAGGTACCAGTCTGATTACTCAGAAGACTGAAAGCTGCAGTTCAGAGAACAAACGCAGCGTGGGCAGCTGAGCGTGCAATTCCTCTTACGACCACCATGCCCCAAAGCCTTTTCTAGGTGCACTGGCTTCGGGGAGGCTTTTACCAGCATGTGGCTTCTGCTAGCAGGAGCCGTGTTACACCAGTGCACCACGTTACATCATTGTACATGCTGCTTTTATACTGATGCTCTATTTGTTCTTAAATCAAAGGCTATTGAATTACAGACAGATATTTTAGGGTGCCAGAGAGGACGTGTGGGCAGAATTCTTACTTCAAGGGGCTAATGAATACGGCTGAGGAGCACTGGTAATATTATCACAGTTTTCTGGAGTAGTACTAGTTGCTGGGATTGAAATTAAACAAAATCGGTTACAAAAAGGTCACTAAATCTTTCCTCTTCTTCTGCAGCTATGGGCTGGACACATAACTTCATCCACTAGGCCCCGTTGTTGTGATATAATACCATGACATGGAGATAAACACATTTTTAGGATTGGACACTGATTACTAAAAGCACTTGTAAATTGGATAAAGGAAGTGACATTCTAGAAAAAACATGTTTATATGTAAAAGACTCCTCTGGTCTATTCCAACAAGCATTCAATCCCAGTAAATTTATCATTCTTTTAAGCCAGCAAATCCAGTCCCTGTGAACACTCCTAAGCAGGGCATCCTCATTTTTTTGTGTCAGAACAATACTTGAAGGGTAATGGCCTCTCCGAAAATAACCTGGATGGTGTTTTCGTCATGGCAGTGAGTTAATTTGTTAGGATATTGTCAGATGCAGACAAGCCAGCATTCACACAAACTAGCAGATCTCTTTTATCTTGAGAAAGAAATTTCCTTTTTCAAAAATTCAGATTCAGTAGGACAGGATGCTCATGGCTTGTCAGGAAATGAAGATGTTTATCATCATATTTTTTCAACAGCACTAATGAAACCACTGTAAAGAAGTATGATTAAATGCTATTTATTTGGAGGCCCCAAAGTGCCCTTGAGCTGGGCTTTCCAATGATGCCAGTCCAAGATGCATGTCCCATCCCAGCCTTACGTGGCAAACAAAACTGCATGAGCTGCGTATGGCTTGAAGGCTGCAAACGTCCTACAGCAAATACGGAGCTTGATCCATTTTACATACCAAAGAAAAATACTTGGTAGTTCAAAAGACACTTTCTACTGCTTTTTGTTTGCTTCAGCCACACTACATGCTGTGTATCCATCTGGGGGAGAGGGGAAGGGTGGCCACATGCCACCCTCTGAGCCTGTGGTGGAGCCAGGGGCAGATCTCCCTTCCACATGCCTTCAGACAGCCTCTTCTTATGGTAACAGCCCCATCAGCAGGGGATAACACAGGATCTTCTGAGGTGATGTACTTCACAAGAGGAGTACCCAGCCATGGAAACTTGGCTGTCCAGCACCAGAGCTGGCCAGGAGGTCTGACGCTGGCCAGTCAGACGTTCTCCAGATGTTCCTGCAGCACCCCTCCAGCTCTGTCAAGAGATGGCAGATCCCCTTGGGGCTGTATGTTAAAAAGTAACTACCATGCTTTAAACAAATCTGAATACCAAGTATTCAAGCTTTGCCATGAACACTTCTTAGTTAGCCATAAAGCACCCAAAGAATGCTACCTAAAAACAAGCTGGACCACCCCTTTTGTTTTTGCTTTGTTTCAGCAGCCAACAGCAGAACTGGAAACTCTCTGTTTCTCTGCCTCCAGAACAGGTGGCCAAGACTTTACATGAAGGATTCAGGTCATTTCAAATGAGGCAATGATTAGTAAGTAATAAATTGAACTTGAAACCATAGTTGTGCATTGTGACTCTTCATGTATGCTGTCACAGCCAAATCCATTAGGACCCACTGGAACCATGCAGTGCTTCCAGGCAAGGGTCTTATAAGGATTTGGGTATTTGGCTAGATTTTGGGTTTAGATTTGAGTAGAGAAGGGGTTGTTTTTTGTAAAAAGTCTCTCCATTTCTGATTTATAAGATCATGTTTCTAAATCCATTGCTTTTAAAAAGCAAAGTTCTAATGTTACAAAGATGTTACATGCACCCTTGCCATAGCTTTTTTTTTTTTTTTTCTTAATTAGGACATTTGAAGATAAATCCACTTGCCCATTTCTGGTATGTGAAAACTGAACTGCAGCATTAGGACTATCACATTAATTTCAGCTCTGTATGACTCCTTTTGCAGTTAAGACCTTGATGGGACTACTTACTTAAATGAAAGCGTTTTAATCATATATGTAGTACATGAGTTATTAAAACAGGAGAGCTTCTCATTTTGTACAATTTTAAATCTCATTTTTTTTCAAAGATACCTGAAATTATTAACAGGATCAAGAAAGATGTGTGTTTGTGGGGAGTGTGTATGAAGGGGACAAATTATGTTAAGAAGACCTAAAATGCAGGCAGAAGAGTCAACTGTGATGTTTTATACCAACACAAATTATGTCCTTTTGCATTTTAGGTATGTTTAATTAACTGTACCAGAGATTGTAAAAGCACAGAAATATTAACATAGAACTTTGCTTACTGGAAATTGTTATTCAAGTGATTTTTAAAGTCCTTCTCTTGCAGGAAAAGGTTCTCAAAGTCCCTGTGCTCTTGACACAGAGTTGGATGGCTCTTAACACAAGGGGTAACGAAGGGTAGAGGCCTCAGGAGGGCCCAAGTGGCAGAGTCCCCTTGCAGGCTCTCCTGCACTGCTTTGCTGGCTTTGCAGTTTCCACCTCCTCCTCGATGGTGGCACAGTCTGATGGTGCCATGTGTCCAGTCCTCACTGTGCATTCCCCACTATGATGATTTTGCTGCAAGCTTCATGTTCTAAGTGTTTTGTTGTTGTTGTTGGTTTTTTTTTTTTAATTCCCAGCCCCTGAAGGCAGGTGGTTATATGAAAATCTCTGCTTCTTTCACTGTAAAAGAAAATTCTAGTCTTCTTTTTCCAGCAGAGAAATGTAGCCTGGGAGCATATCTAAGATCTTTCTTTTAAAGATATATTATGTTTTTTAAAAAAGTGTATATACACTGCTGTCACATCATACTACTGTGATAACATGTGGGTTAAAGGTTCATTTGCTCTGAGAAATGCTTAAAAGGCTCCTCTTCTCCCAGCTAAACATAAATAAAGATCTCAGGCCATCTGGGTCCTAACCCCTGATATTTAAATGCATGGGTAGTAGCCCAGCTTTGGTGTTACTGAGGACCGCCCCCAAGTCAAAGAAGAAGCATCTTAGAGGAGATGGAGCAGGTTTCCTCCTGCAGAAAGTCCAGTATTGGTTGAAACTCTATTTATTTTCTTTGTAAACTTCTTAGGATCAGGGGGACAACAACATGCACCAAGCCTGTCTGCATCTCCCTCCAAACTTGCGAAGTCCCGTGGATGCAGAAGGGAGTGGAAGACATCACTGAAGCTCTTTGCAAGAAGGATGTGACTCCTTTCTGCACCAAAATTAGAAAGCATATGTATAAGTCCAGGACTGAGAAGTAATACAGGTACCTTTTACTGTACCTGTTAAAATTCTGGTAGCCAGCACAGAGTCACATGAGTGAGCACAAGTGTTTCATATTCTTGCAGATAATGGGGGGCATGGGAAGAGTAACTGTTCGCAGTACTTGAATTCTTCAAATGGCTCTCAAGGAAGACTCTTACAGCCTGTCCCAGCTCTATGTCCCGTATCCGCAGCTCTGCCTGGAAGCGAGAGAAGGATGCAGGCTCATGATGAGGGCTTGCCACAAAAGTAAAGTACAACAAATTGGCTGAAAGAAGGTGAACCTGCAGCTCATCTTCCTCATCTTGATCATATTTTGCTTGAGACCTGTGACAGTGGGTCAAGAATGTGACATAAATGAAGATGCTGCTGTTTTCAGCTGATGCTCCCTACTCAGTTTCTTTTCCCTAGAGAGGGAGTAGAGAGCCTAAAGTGGCACCACTACAGTCGATGTCCTTCAGTCACTGCTACAAGGTTTCCTCAGTGGCATTCATACAGCAGTGTATTTGCTGTCAAAATTCATCTTCACACTGAAAAACTTCATTTATGTCACATTCTTGATCCACTGTCAGGTGAGGTGAGCCTGCTTTCATTTGTGCCCAAGCAATTCTGGTAAATGTGAGAAATCTTTGGCAAAAGCCACCTCCAATCAAGCTGCTAGCACCTGTGGTGCAATATCACACTAGTAATTCATTAATGAAACCCACCTTTATCTTGACAGCTTTCATTTTTAAACAGTGTGGCAACTGCTGCTGTTTGCCTACAGGAGGAAAGATGTGCTAAGCAACGAGTAATTCATCAGATTAAATAGGCATGGAATAAATTATGCTTTAAAATATTTATAAAAAGCTACTAGGGGTCTATTTAGAAATTCTCAGAGCAAAACATCGACCAAATTATACCGATGCTAAAAGTGGATTAAAAACAGCATTCTATTATATGTATATACATATATACACTGCACACACACATGGTTTATTTAAAATCATGGGAAATTCTGAAAATTAAAATAATTTGCACAAGGTATTTAAAAATATATATATAGGGAACAGAATAGGAGTGCTAAGTCTGTGCAGTACTATTCCATATACTCACTCCCCTAATAAACAGTCCTGAGCTTATTCTAGTACTATTTTAGCAGAAAGAGATGAAGAGGGATGTGTGGGAGCTGTCAGAGCAAGTTTTCAGGTGGACTTTGAGACTCTGAGACAGCTGGCAGAACAACAGTGAAAACTGTCTTTCCGTTGCATAATCAATCAAGAGTCCAAGCTATGAAATCCCCATTTCCTGACCTGTATTTCTCAAACCACATGCTGCTTCCCTAAAAGTGAAACTGCTAATGGGTTCCCTGTGGGTGAGGGACTTTTACACTAAACTTGGAATATTTTTCACATTACAGAAAACAGATGCTTGACATACAAATGACCTCCGATATGGTAAGCATGGACAATCGCATATTATCGCAGCAGAGTAGTTCACTGAAAAAGCTTTGGGTGTGAAAGTAAGAGAGTGAGCTTCCTCTCCCAGGGCTGAGCTGAAGTAAGAATAAGAAGCTGACTAGCACTGCTAGTTGAGGCGTTTACTGTGCTGTTTTCTCTAAAAAATACTAGGTCATTTCAGAGTCCCTCAAATAATCACACGAAGGGACTGCTCGGCCACTCATAGTCGCTCTGGAAACACTTCTGAAAGGCAATGGAGTTATCGAGGAATCAGATGCACCTGATGTAAGGCAAACACAGCCTGGCCCAGCTCCATCCCGGCTGTGCAAGCTAGCGATTTGCTAGCAGCTTCCACAGTCATTGAGCTGCTAGTTCCCATGAAAGCTACAGGAATGATGACCCTTCAAAGATCCCCTGGAGTGTAGTAAAAAACAAAAAGTCCTTTTGCATTATCTCCTTTCGGAAATTTTGCAGGCTAAAAGGATCATGCTTACAGTCTCGTAGCACAAGTGCCTGCTCTTGTGCAATATCAGGTGGGCTGTTTTTCAGCACCAGCTGGTCAGACTGTTGCCAGGTTTCTGCTGGCAGTGCTGGTTGCTGACTGGATTGTGCTCGAACACTTGTGCCTCACAGTATGCAGCTAGAAGCCGCTGTGTCCTGGATCCTTGCTTATGTTTCCAGCCTTACATTCTTTTGGTGCTAATGAACAACATGAAAAAGTAGCTGAACAGGGAAGAAAAGAAGGATCCCCCTTTCAGAATACTTCTGATACTCCTTGTGATGGACAGCATCTGCTTTTTCTGTTTGCAATTTATTGTGTATTTTCTGCCCAGTAATTAGGTATGGCTGGGTAGCAAAGAAAGCTGCTGCTGTTGGCCCGGGAATGGGGGATGTGATCCTCCCTTGAAAGAATGGTCACCTCTATGGAGAGACTGCAAAAGACAGGTGACTGTGCTGTCCCTGGAGACACTGAAAGACCCCTGAGGAAAGCAGAGGGGAGTGACACAGACAAGCCTCAGAGGACAATGTCCCCAGGGACCCAGAAAGGCTGTGTAAAGACTGGAAGAGCTCTGAGAGCATCCCAAAATTGCTGGATGGAGCAAGACTGGAGGTAAGGACCCATCTGCAAGGAACAATGAACAAAGGGATGTTCCTATTCATGCCATGTTGTTTAAACCTATCTTACGAGGCGTTGCAGAGCTCCTTGTTCCTAGCTCATGTTCTAATGGCCTTAATTTAGTGACCCAAGACCTTTAAAGGGCTCATTTTAACAGAAGTTGCAGGAAGCACACTGTCAAACCAATGGCTTTGTTGGGCACCTGAAAGCTCCTTCAGCATGATCTGAATTCACCAAACACCTGCTAAAACTGAGATCAAGAGTGAGTTGGTAGAATACACTAGGTGAATAGCTGTATGAACCCAAGAGTTACTCTGTATTTAATCCAATGATACAAACAAGTGTTTGAAGAGATGAAATACTTGGTGGCCAACAATACATCTTCAGATGGTCTTTTATGAGTGGGAATTACAAAGAATCTTGTCTGAGATCAAAAAACAGTGCTAGCCATGCAGGACATAGATGAAGGTAATATTTTGTATTGTAGACCATGCATCTGCTAAGCCAAGCATAGCCATTGTTAGGAATAAAGTTCTACTCCATCAGAATCCCAGGCTCTGAAATAGTCAGTGGCTTATCAATAGCTGGACAAGACCAAACAGCTTCAACTTTTATGAATGGCAGCAAACTTTTGTTTTGGTTTTACATGACACAGTTTCATGAACTTCCTCTGCATTTTGCTTTGGGTCTTGTTTTTGTCCTGTCTATGCAATGAAAAGACAATGGAGAGCTTGAAAAAGATACTGACGTTTCCAGTCAGCAGATCAGATTTTGCTATTTTTTCTGCAAGGTTTGTGATTTGGGTGAAATTCATAATGAAATTGCAAGTACTATACCTCAGACCAAGTTTCTACCATCCTCTTTGTATTCTGTGGAATTCAGGGAAAAAAAAAAAGCCAGCTTTTAGTTAAGGATTCCTGTGAGCTTGAAAAAGTAATATATTCTGCTGAAAAGCCTCTAAATTAGAGTAAATATTTCAGAAGTTCATCATGAATATTTCACCTTGTTCTTGTTAGCAGAGTGCAAAGAATTACAGAAAATCAAAGATGTTTTTGCTTTTTGGGTGATCTGGAAGATCATTTCCATTTAACAATGACAGCATCATCGCCAGCTTAGACTCATCTATTTATTTTTTCAGCAAGCTGTTTCATGAATAGAAGGACTAATGAAATCTGTTTTTCTCTGAATTTGTGTGCTATGTGCTTTATATGTCTCCACTACAGATACCCTATTTCCACCACGCTCAAGCACCAATTATTCCCACCACAATGCTCTCAGTTCCCTATCAGACACAGTTTGAGCCCCTGCCATAATATCCTTAGATCTTCTTCATGTTTGCAACCTCAGCACTTCCCCCAAGATGGCTCCATAAAAACCATGCAGGACTTTGTTGCTCTTCCACAACCTCTAACTACTGCACAGACTACAGCGTGGTGGCAGATTTTGTGCCATGTAGCCATCCAGCAGGCCAAACAGGACCACAACCAGTGAGCTCGCACGACTGGCTTCTTCTCAGTGGAAGCACTAATTTGCGTCTTTGGCTTATAGTGAGCTGCTAATCTCTTATTAAACTTGTACAATCCGGAATGACTTCAACCCTCAGTGCCCTTCAAAATAGAGGGGAGATGGGCAAAGTGCAGTTTTGTCTCATAGAAGTTTTGTTTCCTTAGAAAACCAGGAAAAAAGAGAGAGAGAGAGAGAGAGAGAGAGAACCTGAACACCTCACACATTGAGATATCATTAAAAAATGGAATATCTCCTGAAACAACAGGGATGGCTTTTGGGATAAGGAGAGACCACTTTGCTGTCTCTGTCAGAATGACTGTAATGATATCGGAAAGGAAGACTGGGGTTAGGTTTTCTGAACTGTGAGAAGACTTTTTAACCCTATATGAACACTCCAGCTGCAGCAGGAGTACAGTGCTAGATAGGAGGCTTGACAATAAATTCAGCTGTCATACTGTTACTAAAGAACAATTTATAAGAAATATATTATTAACTTAAACACTACATGAATCCTTCAAAAGCTAAGACTTTTGTCAGTGGATTACTGAAACGGGAGTGCTTTCAGGCTACGCTTAGTACAGGTCTTATTAACTTAAAGCCTCATGATTGCCTTCAATGTGATTATGACCTGAAATCAACCTCCACTGTATTTGTCAAAGTTGATGTTAAACTCTTTATGTGGTGGAACAATTACTTCTGAAAGCCTGACTGTTTTTCAGAAGGTATATACATGAGTCTTTTATTCAAATTACTTAAGCCTCAAGGCCTGGACTTCCCAGGGACTCATTCCACAAAACCAGGACCACCCAGCATCCCAAACTGCTTGTAAACACACACATACATGCATACAAAGAACTTGCACAGAGTCATGTTTTTCATTTGCTACCCAAAAGCAGAACACTCTCCCTTGAGAGATGGGGAAGATCTGCTGCCTGGTTCTGTTTCTTGGTACCACTCCAAAGTGCAGAGGGGACAGAGGGCATCTGAGTCCCTTGGTGGAGACATCACCATGGGGTTTGGAGTGAGCACTGCAAGCTAATATCCCACCCATCCACAGCCTGCAAGGGGGTAGCAGGCCATGCATAGCGCAGGGTGTTCTTAGGCTGTCCCAAGGGCGGCATAACCCCACGAGGACACTTGCCTGCTGGCAAGGATCAGAGCCACAAGCAGGCTGCTGTGAAGTTCACCATGGCCATGGTGTAGCCAAGCAATTGCAAAGGCAGAGACTTGCTGGTCTCTTTTTCATGACTGCAATATAGGTGTGTAGCAATACCAGATAAATGAATCTTTTCAGAACATCGAGCCCAGGTGTGGGAAGGTAAACTTAGAAACAAAGCATCAGAGCCTGAGAATAGCCACACTATCAGACAGAACGTCCGTCTAACCCAGTTTTCTGCTTTCAGTGGTGATCAACATTAGAGACCAAGGGAAAAGCACAGAAATAGAGCAAAATAGAGTGAGCTCCTCTCCCACAGACTCTTCCAACCTCAAAAACATTGTGTCGGGGGGGGGGGGGGGGGGGCTTCTGCACCTGGGGTGCTTTGCATGTGCTTAACAGCCCTCAGTGACTTTCTCTTCCATGGACTTCTCCAGTTTCCACCTAAGCCCATGTAACCTTTTAGCATGGCATGGTGAAGAGTGCCACAGTTTAGCCCCATATTTGTGAAAGAGTCTCTCCTTTTCTCTGTCCTGCACCCACATTTTGGCATTTCTGATCTTGCCCTCAGCATGCAGTCAGTGTGCTTCTGAGGTAAACATAAGTGACCTGGTCCCATGGAGCAGAGCAGATCCAGGCTCCCACCGGTCACTCAAGGCTGCCCAGGGTGCTGTGCCCTGGCACAGGTGCTTGGCCCTGGCCTTTGCATGTGTGTGGCTTTGCTCCACCTTGCCCTTCACCAGCCCACCTCTGCCCAGGCCCAGGAGCTCACACTTCCCCGGTCCTGCAGCCTCCTCACCTCCACGTTTTCCACCGTTGTCACTTTTCAGCGTTGGTTTATTGTTCTGACATTGAAGAGTCAGACCAGTTTGGGGCACAGTAAGAGGCTGCTTCTTCAGGAAATAATAAGCCAGTCTTTGGAAAACAAATCCCGGAGCAGCATCCCACATGAGTACCTAAACTACATTTAGGCATTTTTGAGGTCCTTCACCAAAGTTTAGAGTCAATGTATACATGATGCAGAAGTATTTGATTTATACTGTTAGTTCCTACTTATATTGAGATCCCCATGCATTGTTTCTTTTCTTCTCCTGGAAAAGATGCTTGGCTCCGACTTAGTTGGAGCAAGTCCAATACAAAGACCAAATATTAATGACCAGGAAAGTCTTTTGATAGAGAGGAGGTGGGTGGTCTCCCCTGAGTTTCTCTTTTCCTTTCTCTTCTTCAGCTCTCTTGGTGTGAATGCATATATGTGTCATGGAGGGGTGCTGAGTGTAAGGGATGAGTCATTCATTTTTCTAGCTGTGCCCTGTTTCGTGCAGATTTCAAGCACAGAGAAGAAAAACAGACCTTTGGATTGGAAATGGCATGGGAACTAATCATCCTGAACAGAATTGCACAAATCATCTGGATATACAGTGAGTTGCTCAAAAATGTATTCATTGCAGGTCCTGAGTTCCCTATCGACTTGTAACATCATTGTTTATCAGTAATTGGCTGTGAAAGTTTTATTGTAAGCCTCTGCATCCAACAAATTATTTGTAAATGTAATTCAGTTCAGGTTTGGCCTCATATTCCTTTTCAATATATTTTCCATTACATTAATTGATTTTCATTTTTCAACATTAACGCATATTATACAATTACCAAAACGTTTGCAAATCATTTGTTTTCCAGCTAAACCAAATTGGACCAATTAGCAATTTACTTCTACTGCCACTAGAGGTCAGACGTTATCCTGCCAACATATAGTAAACACCCCATCAAACACTTTGTTACATCCTCTGAGATTACATCTTCTGATAAACCAAGTCAAGCCTAATGGAAGACTTGAAATCTTTGAGGTGGAGCTCTGCCTAGGAAGGAACACCAGATCTAATGTTAATATTTGTTTTCCTGCTGAGTAATCAGTCCTGATTTTACTATTATCTTTTGTCTGTGTATCTGTAATTCTTTAAAATTAATTGTTGATAATGTAGGGAAAATATTTAGATGAAAAATCAGACTAACTAGTTTGCTTGCATAGATAACATGATAATAAAGGAACAAAAATGGAAATAATTCTAGAGGATAAATACTGTCAGTAAAGTTGAATCCAGCATTTGTTGAAACAGGAAAGTCCTGCAAGTATTAAAATGTTTTAGCTGAATAAGCGATGGAAAGAAATACAGAAAAGCATATCTTAAGAACTACCTAAACAGACCAGTAAATAATGTCTGTTTCAGTGAGATACAAACTAGCGTATAATAATGGGAAAACTACAATAAGAGTACTAGGAACATGTCACAATACTTTAACTGTGGCTTCTGACAGAGTCTAACTGGCTGAAAATCATTCTTTAGGTACAAGTTACACTGTAAATTCAAAATTTTGTGACACACATAAGAGTAGTCTAATGAATTGACATCATTTGCATTATATGAGCAATAGGGTTAAAAGAAAACCCTTTTTATGGAAAAAAAAATGCATTCATCTGTTCAGTCTCTCTGATCCACCGATCCAGGAAATTATCAGCCTGACCCAGCTTCACTGATTTGTGCAGGGCTCCTTGTTTGTTTTTTGACATTAAATGTTCCTGTGAGAACTGAGATCATAACCCAAACTGGCACGTTGCAGGGAATGAAAAAGTATGTTGCCATGGGTCAGTGAGTGGCTTTCTTGGAAACCAATGCTGTCAAGAAGCTACATGTTTTATATCACCACTGCACAATCATCAAAGCTTTGGACTAGAACAACAACACACGTAGTGACACCATAAAATACAAACATGACCTATAATGCTGTTGGTGGGAAATGCAGCAAAGCCTGGAGTGAGGCTGTGAGGAGAGTTGTGGACCTTTTCCTGCCCCGTGCATCTACAAGTGCTTTTTTGTTCTCCTTGACCCTGCGTGCTGCTCTCTGTGGGTCAATGTCCAGTCAATGTTTCTGTCCGCTTGTCACATGGCTGAGGAGGCTCTGAGCACATGGCACAGAAACCTTCTTCATTTGCAGGATCATATTATATCTAACAGGATCATTTCCCTACAATCCTGGAACCAGGAAGCAGGGAAGAAGAAAAGGAGAAAAGAGGTGACATCCATTGATTTCCCTTATTTCAGCCCCTACTGGGATAAGGGAAAAGAGATGACAGAAACAATCTACCCTGACAGGAGCCAACGAGCCAGAAGATAGAGCGATGATGTTGCCTTGCCAGTTAATGACTTGTTGGGTCTCCATGCTAAGGCATATATGTCCAGTTTCCACAATTAATTTTTTAGCAGAGATTAGATTCACAAACATTTGGTATCAAGATATATCTAGTTGTTGTTATCCAGGGTATGCACCAAACAGTACAAGATTCTCCAATAATATTTATTTTCAATGGCTCAAAGAAATCTCTAACCTTGGCTATTGTTAGAGCTATGGTCTTTTGTGGTATTATCAGAATATTAATGTCCAAACTGCATTAGTGAAGCAAGATCAAGTCAGGGTCCTGAGATAAAATACCCTGAATCCCTGTGACCAGTGAGGGGACCAAAGAATAGTTCTGAAATACAGAAAAAACAAAACCAAACTTGTATTCAGTTTTCATGTTTGCCACTGATACTTCTGTGACCATCAGCAAAGACGAGATTCATTTGTCCTAAACTGGTGTCAAAAATTCAATCTGAATCTATCTGAATCTGAGTTAGTCACTGTTCAGTCTCTTTATAATGAGCAGAGAACAGGCATCTGCAGAGCCTCTCTTCTAGCAAGACTTGAGTCACTTTCAAGAGGTGCTTATTTCTCTCCACTGATTAGAAAAGAAGCCTACAGTGAATACTTCAGACTGAGAGGTCTAACTTTGAGATACCTAATTATGGCAGAAGAATCCCAAACCTAATCTGCTTGGGCCTTTAATTTCTCATTTGCAAAATAATACAGCGGGCCATATTATTAACATCAATGATAATGATGCTATTAATGTGGAGATGACAAAACTTAGCTCTCTATTCAGCTGTAAAATACCATAAGATCTAGAAATGCATGAAGTACCATATTATTTGATTTCATTGTTTTGATAAGCAACAAAGAAACTCAAAGGCAGTCGAATGCCAATTAAAAAAAACAAATACGTGCTGCTGAAATAGCTAGTTGAAGCTGAGCTGACTAAAGATAAGTACCATTAACCACCAGAAGGCCCTCTTCCAACAGAGGACATGCTCAGCTCTTAAGCACATGCTTAGATCCAAATGCCTGAATAGGCTATTCACGTAAATGGGACTACTCAGGTGCTTACAATTAAACATTTTCTTAAGTGCTCTAACAGATTATAGCTTGAAAATCTGCATTCAAATTACTACAGTTGCATGAAAATATAGGATCTATTACAGTGCGTCCAGGTGGTTTGGTGTGCAACTATAATAATGAACGATTTCAGGGAAAGAAGAATTAGGGGAATTGTGCTGTGACAGTACATGAAGAGCCCATTTATGCTGAAGGATTTTTGACAATTTTGGCATTGTAGATTAGTTAACCTCTATTCATGTATATGTACTATAGATTCAGAGAAAACATCTACTTCATCAGAGAGTATTGATATAACATGACTTGATACAAGAAACATACAGGAACCATAAATCCATAAAAATAAAACAGTCTCTCATCATTTATTCTTTCTGAACAAATAATGTCTGCTTGTTCAGTGTAAGAAAACTTCTGAAGCAGAAGATTTAGCAAGCCATCTAAGTCACTTTATCAAATGTAATTTGCAGGAGTTGAGCTTTACCCTGAAGAGACAATCTTCCCTAAAATCTAAGATATTTCATGGACTAATGAAGCTGTTAAGCATGCAGCCATTAGGTGAAATCACAACATACAGTTTAATTCAGTAAGTCTATTTTTTAACTATAAAATATTATATAACCAAACTGAAGCTACAAAAGTCACATATGAAAATAGGCACAATCTAAGGAACTGGCCACTTGTGCCTGAGCAGTTTGACTGGTATTGTAACTGGCAGATACATAGTTGTTCACCAAAAGCACCACAATTTTTAGGAAAAAAGGGTAGAATGAAATGGCCTGTCACTTATTTCCATATTTCAGTGAAGCCCAATTTACTTTCCACCCATGAGGAAGATCTATTACATAATTATATGTAAGAGATAAAACTAAATTAATTGGATGTTATGGGACTAAAAAAATAAAGAAAAAATCATGTGTTTGCAATAATCTGATTGATCAAGGGGAAAAAGAGGAAATAAGCAAATTTCCTTCTTATAATAGTCCCACTGAAATTAATATAGATTTTCTTCTCCCAAACTGTGAAATCTAAAATAATAATAATAATAATAAATAAGAAAAAGCATAACTTCTAGAATAACTTATCAGAAGATAGATTCTATTAGAAAAGTGAAAATACAGACACCACAACTGGAAAAATCATCACTTTTAAAAAAAATGCTATTTCATGAGCAAAGGAGGGGAAGACTGGTTTCATCTGGATCTCTGTCTCTAAGAAACTGTGAACTAGAGCTGATATTTTTCTCATAGTTGGGATATTTATTAAGCGCCCTCTCCCATGCAGAGTCTCTGGTCCCTAACAGTATGTGAGCTTATATTTTTGCCTGCCTTTCTGTCCAAACCCTTGCAGGGTAGCTCTTCAGGAAACTTGTAGGGATTTAATTGTTCTTAACTTGTGTCAAATCCAGAATTCAAAGGAACTGGGAAAACTGTGGACACACATGTCTGCCTAAGCTACATTCTCAAAGGAAGCTGGGCTAATGGGGAATGCACGTGCCCTAGGTATCCCTTGTGTCCTCAACACCTCCACCATCTCCAGTGGTTGTCCTCTTTTTATCTTCAGAAACAGTTGTTTTTCCCCCTCTAGCTACCTGCAGAGTTCATACAAACCAAAAAATATAATTCAATATAGAAGAAGAAGAACAAAATAAATTATGTGCAAGATGCTACTAGCCACACACAAAAAATCTGAGCAAACTAATAAGTATTTTGATTAGATATTTCATTGAGGTTGATATACTGTATTAACTATGGATTTTTTTTTTAATGGGAGCAATATAAGGTGATCATTTCTAAGTTATATGAGTTCATGAATAAGCACTGATAAAGAGGATGTTGTTAAAAATATAAACTACTGGAAGGTCCAGGATCTCTGATATGACCCTTTGGGTTTGTATGCATGCTCAGGTTTATGTTTGCATTGTACTAAACTTTGCGTAAGTAGCTAATGTTGAAGTATTATTATGATATAGGAAAGCATATCAGATCAGTGTATGCTGAATTCATGAACTGCAAAACATCTTCTCAAGCACAGGCATCTAAAACAAATCTTAAAAGACTTGTAGCGAAAAATACACATTCTCTGAAAAAAATTGGGTCATTTAATAAATGCCTCCAAAAAAGGTAGCACTCTTTGCAAAGCGATAATGATGATATTCTCACTGTCCTAAAAATCATGGAGTAGGTATCCAATTTAACAAAAAAAGATAGCAACCTTCCTGTTTTCAGGAAAAAAAGCTTCAGTTTTAGAAAACTGCAACTCAAGTGGGTGTGAATTATTTTAAAATAAGCATCATTCAAGAAGCACTGTTTAAGATGGGCAATGTGTAAACATGATCTGTTAAAAATCACTAAATTAGGAAAACCAAGATGATTTAAAAGGTTAGTTGAGGTGAACGGTTGACTTTCTATGCAATCAGAAATGTACTCTTCTGAAAAACTGCCATCAAATGCATTTGTTGTGAACTCAAACTGAAGAGAGTAAAGAAGAGACTGTACCAAACTTGCAGTTTAATATTAGACCTAAAAATGTCTCTGGTTAAGACTGAGACTTTTTGACTCAAAGGTCAGAAAGTCTAGCAGCACAAACAATGAAAGGCCATATCCCATCCAGCTTTAAAAGCAGAAGAGGATGACAAAATGACGAACAGAGAAAAATGAATAGGAGATGCTGCATCGCAGTTCAGTCCTTATTACATGGCTTTAAACATTTCATTTTTCTTGACTCCAACTGCTTCAGAGTTTTACTGTCTAAGTGAGGCCAAAAGGAACCATTAGACCACCTAATTTGATGCTATGCATGTTAGAGAACTCATAGATACTACTCAGACACCTCCACACTAAGCCCCAGGACTCAAGGTAGGCATAAGCATTTCTTTGTTCAAACATGTAACTGTTCGCCATAAATGGAGAACAGGCAGCACCATAGTGCCACCAAACCTCTGCAGCAACGGGAGGAGTTGTGACCTGCCCGCAGCTCCCAGGGGAATCCCTGCTGACTGCTCGACTGCTGCAGGCAACGGGTTAAACCCTTGCATGTCATGGTGCTAACGCAGAGCACAGTTAGTTGGAGATGATAGCTGGCAATGCAGGAACACTGTTCTCCTGCAGTCCATGAAGGCAGAGGACTTTCCCAGCCCAGAACGTACCTTTATAGCCTTCCAGTCTAAGCCATCCCCACCTGCTCCCTCTTTCCTCTACACATTCCTGCACATTTTAACAGGCTCCAGGGTTTCTCACAGAGGAATAAAAAGACTTTATTTCAGAATGGATATTTAAAAAAGATGCTTTATCTCATGCTAAATAATTCAGGTGTCTGTGGGTCAACTCCTTCTCAGGCCAGCTATTCTGACATTTTATTTTACCTCTCTTACCTTGCTTTACTACATTTAAGCATAGAAAATGGTATCTCATTTCCAAGTTGAAGATGTTCAGATTCAACAACCATGTTATCTTCTTGTCCTCTAGTCTGTAAGGCTGATTGTAACATCCCTATTCCATGTGTAAGTACACATACACAATGTGGAGTAATCAACCTTCTATTATATAATTTGTTCCCTTTAAGCTTCACACAGTGAGGCTTGTTTACCAGATTCTGGGTCATTCAGAAAAGCCTCACTTGAAAGCTCCCTAGCATTTCCATGCTGTTCTTGAAGTGAAGGCATCTAAACTAATTCTGTGAAAGGCAACTCTGGGAGAATATCCTTCTTGGTTAGCAGCTCCAAAAAAGTTATCAGCAGGGTCGCAATTTCTGTGAACCATCTGAAAAATGCTAAGTCTCATGAACTGTTCTTGAAAAGGATGCACACAAATTCCTCTGCTGAGTGTTGTGGTGTGTCTAAACTTGCATCCCTGAAAAATTAAGTCAAAATCTGTTTTTTGTGAAAACTATTGATAATTAAATCAGGGCAGATCCAGACTCTTTTTTGAATAAATACAAACTGATATGGAATGCAGAGCAGCAATTTAGAATGGCTGATACTTTCCCTGCTCTTCTAGAGTTTTTCCTGAAGTTTATTTTTACAGAGGTAGATCACCAAAATAAATATGATCAAATATAGCTTCTTCAAAGATCCTCCCTTCTTCCCAAGCTGTGCTGCCATGTTTCTACACCCACTGCTGCCTCATAGTATTGTGCTGCCCTCCTATGTCTCTCCTTCCTTCCACATGAGTCCTGCCACCCAGATGCTTTCTGTCTTCTGGGATTACCTACTCCATTCTCCTTTCCCAAGGTTTTTTAATGAATCTCTCTCTTTGGTACTCGATCTTCTAAATGATTCTGCCTTTACAGGCAGGTCCTTCATGTGAAAATGCTTGGTCTAAAACATCATCGTCTTTATTTTCTTAAAGCCAGGATTTGTCTTTTCCTCTTCCTCCCTCTGAAATCAATCCTGGAGCTCCCGTTAATCCTATGACTGGCTGTCTATACCCGTGCTTTCACCTCCGGCCACCTCTTCTCATGCTCCCTTTGGCCTAGCAGGTGACATTTCTTTGTTTCTTCTTCACACTCATGTAGATGTGCCTTATGCTTGCCTGTAGGCCTGCAACATCTCCCTGATTCATGAGCATTAAAACTCCCTCATTTTCTCTTCCAAATGCTGTGGAGACTAGAACTGTGAAAAGCTGCATCCCAGCCATAGGGACAACACCTCCCACCACAGTCATTTTCAAAGCAGTTGTCCTTACTGGTCTAGAAACTATCTGATGGACTGGCAGTTCTGCAGTATGAGATCTTCAGCAAAAGCAGACTCTGTTCTTTGCTCAGTATGTTCAAGTTACAACATTGGCCTGTGCACACTGAACAGCACTCTAAGAGAAGAAAAATCTCATGATAAAAGGTCACTGTCTTGCCACATCCTTCCTTTGCTTTTTCTTCTCTTTTCTCCCAGGTCTCTTGTTTCTGAGCTCTTGCTCATTCAGGGTACTGCAATGCACTACATATAGGCGACAGCTAAGGGCACCATGTTTTTTAAACCTCTTTTGAGGCTCCCAGCTGTGCCACTGGCACTGCCATTCCAGATCAACATGTCGCTCAAGCCAGCACAATCCAAATACCTGGGATGAAATCCCTGGCATATTCAATAGGAGACACTACTTCAACTTCATTAGGAATGGGAATTCACTCTGCCTCAGGCTTTCTGTGCCTGCTGACTTACTTCCCCTTTTTACACATATATTAGCTTAGTTTGACGTCTCTGAAGTCTGGCCAATTCTCTTCCTATCTTTTGAAAAAAACACCTAAACAAAAATCACTCTACATTCAAACAAACTATATTTTCAAGGGATTTTACAGGTGACATTTTAAAGTCCTCTTTAGTATTGAAAGATGGCCTCCAAAAATCCAAGAACAATGCAAACCATAAATTGCACAGCCACAACTTTATCTTTGCTGCATATGCTACTCCCTTTGTTCTCCTTCATTGCCCCAAACAAATCTTGCAGCTAAGATTTCTATTGTTACCTGTTTCCCACTTCTGGCATGTACAGTATCTAATTTGTTTGTTGCTTTGAATAATGTACACATCTTCACAGCCAAGATCTAAAAGTGAGTTGTTTTGTGTCAGGTCACGGGCAGGAGAGAGGAAGATGAGACGGCTGCTTTGATCCCAACTACCTTTGTGTCTAGTGATTCGTTAGTATGACTTTCACTCTTGTTTGATTTCTTAAATTGTGTGCCAGGTTCAAAGCAGTGACAGTCTTTCCAGAGCAGGGAGTCAGGAGCTTGGAGGCTTCCAAACTGTGTAAATACCTGTGCAGATATCATCAATATTTAGCAACCTAAAAACTCAGAACAAGCAGATTTTAGAAAAAAACTGACGTTACTACAACAGAGAAACAAAGGAAGCAAATCTTTTCTTGCGTTACTGTGAGCACTCCTGGACTCAGCACCAGCCCCCTGTCACAGCAGAGTCAGTCAGCAGAAGGAATGGAGTATAAAAGTGATCATGAGTTTATTTTCCAAGGAGACTGGAAAACTAAGAGCAAAGACAGCAGAGGTCCAAAGTGTCCTGGGACATAACCACACCTGAGTCAGTGCCCAGCAGTGTGACCTTGAGCTGATGCAGCCCCTAGATCTGCCCTGGCTATACGCAGCCTGGTTATACCTATGTGCAAATAGGAGAATACAATGCATTTATGCAAAAAGGGTGTGAGAGCTGCTTAGAAAATGCACACTCGATTCTCCTGTTAGGTTTTCTGATTACTGGCATTGAGCTGGAAGGTTACAGTTTTACTTGCCCCCACATTTTCCGGTTGTGCATTCTGTCTCCGCGCAGCAGCGGGTGCCGGGAAGGCAGGAAGGCAGCCGTGGAGTCTGCCAAGAGCCCCGGTGGCATCATGCCTGCAGACCATGGCCTCTGCATGATGCTGCCATCAGCTTTGCCACTGCTGCATGCCCTGCTGGCTTGATGGCAACAAGCATATGCATCCTGCAGGGCTGGTTGCACTCACCAGCTGCTCATGCAATGGGGAGGGCGGCTGCAGCAACACCTACTCAGTGTTTCCTTCCTGCCCTCCTGGGCCTGCTCCAGGCAGCACCTCTGTGACAATCTAGGGAATCTATTGTTGCATGTAATCCTGTTTCCAACTTGTAATGAAATCTGAAAGCCAGCACCTTTCACTTGGGCTCAGTCCTTGCTTTCTTCAGGTAACTTTTACAACCACAGTATAACAAGACATACCATTGCATTAAAATAGAAAAAGAATCCAAATGTTTAAAAATTACACAGGGTGTTATTTTTCCTAATAGTACAGCTTTTGTCTGAGCTTCCTCCTCCTTCTTGGCTATTGAGCACAACTATTAATATGGAAATCACTGAGTGCTCTTGCTTCCCATGCTAGCTCTTTTTTATATATGCAGTTCATTAGCCTCCACATTACCAGTCAAGTACTCAAGCACAAAGAAAACCTGTACTAGTGCAGGGCCTCTTCTCCTCCATTTTGGGGTATACGAAGAATAAACAACGTACAATGACATACTATTTGTTCAGCTATCCCTTTCCTCCTTGCATTACTACAAAAAAGCTAAGCACAGCTTCGAATCTTACACAACATCAATGCATAACCACACCATGACCTTTTCTTTAGTCACTTTCCTAGGAAAACTACACTTAAATGAGTTGACTTTAACGCCTTTGGACAACTGTAAAAGACCCCAGAATTTAGTCCAAATTCACACATACCACACACACACACAAAAAGCCTTGCAGCACATAGAAAGCAAAAGTTCACAACATATTCGCTGGACTCTTATGAAGGAAATGGGTCTTGTCCACATTTAAATACATTTGCTAGAATAATAGATAAATACTGAGCATCTATGCATAGACAAATAAATGAGGTAGAATGATCTAGGTGTAAGGAAGTAGGGAGCATTTATAGAGTAAGATAAATGATTTGCAAAATAATTTTTTTTTGAAATGGAGAATTTTTGGCAATTCCACTGCTGCCTGGATGCTGTCAACTATAGCATGTAGTCTGTGACTAGGAACACAGCTTTAGCTAGCACCAGCCACCATAGGCAAGAGTTTGAGTGGCTTTTGCATTTTTATTGGCTTTGCTATAATTTCAATAAATTGTAGAACTGAATAAGGTAAACTGAACAAAGGTGAAAATCCAGCACATTACTGAAGTGGAACACTGACTCTGAAATTAAACTGTTAACTTTCAGCAACATTTAAGTGCTTCCAAAATGTCTTATCAAGTAGTAGGCAATTTATCATACCACAATTCCCTCAACTGAAAATATTATTAATTAGGCAAAGGTTGTAAGTGTACCAGAGCAGAAAGGATATTGGTTTTATATATACCAGCACCATTTATGCTAACAATAATGCCAGTAGCTATATTTAGTACTGCTCATACGGCATGTATTTAAATTTCAGAGCATGCTATATAGGGAGAGGTTTTCTCGTTTCAGTCAGAAGTTACCCTCACTAATAAATCTTTCCCAACCAAGGTGCGTTCAAGTTGTCCTCAAATGGTGCACCTCAGGCCAACTTAGATTCCATGAATTGATATTTGAGGTAGTATCATGTCTTTATTTTTCAGTTATTATCTATTTAAGCCTGAATGAATGATATTTCAGAAGAAATTCTGGTCAGAAAGCCACTGTTTTGGGGTAATCTCCACCCAGAAACAGGACCTGCAGTGTCTCTCCTGAGACCTCTCATGGATTCATCCAGTAAAAGGTCAGTGGTGGGACAAGGCAAGAAGTAAATTTATTTCAGAAAAATACTACAGAAAGGCTCCTTCTGAGACAGCAGGGGCTATGCTTCAGGTAACCAGACACCTGTGGGGAAAACCTCTGGGGAGGGGGGAAATCACCATATCTTCACTGCAGTTTTTGACTGGACGTTGCCAGTGGTGGTCTAGCCCTATATCTCTGCAGATGAGAAACTGCTGAAGTGCAGGACATGTTCTTCCTCCAGTGTTTGTCCTTACATATGACCCTGTTCAAAATAAGTCCCTCCATCCCAGCTTCAAACATTTTTAACTTCCCTTTAGTACTTCCTCATGCAACCTTACAGGCTGAGTTGAAAGCCATAATCTGAAGTGACATCTACATTGTTTAGAATTTTATCCACTTCGCTTCTGGTTTTCACATCACGAAGAAACCCCCAAACAAAACAGCTCATGAGGAATAAAGCTATTCCCAAGATAAAAAAAAGAGATTGAACCGTAAGGACAGGTTAAAAACCAAACAGCTTTTTATAAAAGAAGCAAAAGGTGTATGACTTACCAAAACCTTCAAGTGGGATTTGACCAATATTGCACTCTCCAATCTCATCATAACTTCTTCATGTTTTTTTTCTCTACTGATATACAGTAGAACAAGTGGGTTTTTTTGTCCCACCCCCAACTATTTCTCAGGCTTACTTACATTGTCATTTATAAGTACTGCTGGTGAGGCAGCTCTTCCAAATTTACTTTCCAATACTTTCTAATCTAACTGGAGATATGTTTGTACATTTGTGTCAGTTTTACCAAAGTGTTAAATGTTTAACCCTCCCCAGAGCAGCGCTCTAACCTCCACAAGTCCAATAGGCATTGAAAATATACAGAAAAGGCTATGATATATCACCCTTCCTATGCCCTGAGGAAGATACTGCCAACAACTGTCTCATCAATCTAAATGTTCTAAAAAAACCTTCCCCTACCCCCAGCAATGATTTACCTTTAGGAATATGGATAGTATATACAGTTAAGGGAATACAAAATGAAACACCCAATGGTCAGATACTTCTGTTCATCACAAAACACCCTATATGGAAATGGCAAGAAAAATCAATAAACAACATGGCCTGTAATAGAAGATCATAATTTAAAATATTTTTTTCCTACTACTCTCTTTCTTGGCCATCAGCCAACACCTTTAACTTGTCAAGCTTAACATCAGAAGCAAAATACTTGCAAACCAAAATACAGGACCAATAAATGCCAAACTTGCCAACATGTCTTCAGAACGATGCAGCCCCAGCCAGTCGCTGCATCCCGCAGCAGAAACATCACCGGCCGGGGATCCTACAGCCCGAGATTTACTGCTGTCTGCCCAATGTGCCACATACCCTTCTGAAAAGGACCTGCTCTGTACCAGAATGAGGACACTTCAGATAATCAACAGAGGACAGAAATACCCGGTTGTCAGTGGGAAATCTTTTTTCATAGAATAGCCACTCCATCTTTGACTTCTCAGCCGTGGTCCCCATGAAACACTTAAAAATATCTTCAAAGCTGAGTCTGCGAACTGAAATTCATAACTCAAGTGGACACTTAAAATTATGGACTCAGTGGAGAAGGTGGCTTTATGGCACATGACAATTTTTCTCACTCCCAGCTAGTCCCTTGCTATTTCACAGCTAGTTATTACTTTTCTTTCTCTTTGTCCTGGAAGAACTAATGACTTTTTCACCTCTCTCTTTTCTAATATTTCCCTCCAGTCTTCAAGTACCAAGGAGTACTTTTTCTTTTAAATCATCTAATTATTAACATAATCAACTTAAGCTCAATGTAGCTTATACACAGCCTAAAGTTTATGACATCTATTTCAGGCCTGAGAAATATCTTGTGTCTGAAACCTTGCTTATTTTTTCCAGACCTATCAGATTGTCTAATAAATAATATTACCTTTCCCTGTAAATATTCTGTCTTTTATATCCTCATACCTTGGCTACAAGAACACAGCTATGCACATATTTCAGCTTACAAAAACACCAAAACAGTATTCCAATATAACAATGTATTTCCAAAACAATATTCACCTGAATTTTAAAAAACACTTTTTAGAATCTGCGTTTTCAAAAGACAGACACTTGCAAATGGGAATGATTTTTAGCATCTGGTGCTAGCATCTGGTAAAGCCTAGGGAATACATGCCATGTCTGCTTAAAGCGTCTATAAAACCTCTATACAGAGTTATTCTAGCAGGAAGTGCTAACTCTTCCAAGCTGGATTTGGTTTATAGCAAAACATGCAATTCAGGAGTGAAGTAAAAGATAAAAACGCTTTGTTTCCATGCAAACACTAGAAAAGTCTTATGGGGACAGGACTATAAGGTCTAGATCATCCAGGTGTTTCACTGCATCTTCAGTCTGAGCTATGACCTGCTGCATGTTGCTCCTGGCTCAGGTTGTTGTCTCAGAGAGATTTAATACTCCTAAAGTGGCACCTGTCTCTGGAGGTGCTGCACATAAGCGCTTCAAGCAGCAGCTCAGACCCAGGGCACGCTTTCTTTGTTTCTGAAAATAATGTAGCAGGTGGCTTCTTAAAAATTAGCAGCTTTCCTTGCTACATTCATGGCTCCTGTGCTCCTTAGGGATACAATCACTGCTCACATGGGGACTTGCCACCAAATGTCTGAGAGCCCATCATGAGGTGTCCAGTGTGGCCTCCTGCCTCTCTGGGACAGGAGCCCTGTAGGTCACTGGCTTGTTGATCTGCAGAATTTCAAGGGCCCTAGGTGCCTGCACAGCTCTTCATCCTCCTTCACCCAAAATCGGCAGGCTTTCACCCGGCGCGCCTGGCTGCCGAGGCTCCATGCACCACATGCTCAGACAGCCGAGGCAGCGCCCCAGCAGCTCCACAAACACTTGTTTTGCTCTTTTGTGATATAAATGGGGTGATCTGGCCACAGGATATTTCCAGGAGGATCTCTTTTGCCTTTAAAATGCATTTCTTGCTTCAACCTGCCAGACCTCTGACTTAATAACTTCTGATAGCTTTCAGGGCACAATGTGAGAACTTGCCATTTTCTCAGGTTTAGGGGCTGGAGAAGGGCAGAGGGAAGGAGCTGCCCGTGGAGGCTAGAGGAAGTCTGAGGACACGGGGAATCTTTGTCAGTTATTGCCACCATCTAGTAACATTGGTTTAAAACTACATGATGTAGCTAGAGCAGTAAATAGTGTAATTTTTCTTTCTGGGCTGAATCAGATTGATTCTCATTCCATCATTTTTCATGCTACATCTGTATCATCTTTGCGCCCTGTGAAAACATATAAAGGAGAATGAAAATTGTTTTTACAGAATGATGTTGACAGAGATGTTTTTAAAATCATTGCCACCTATGAGCCCAATAACTATAAATGTTGCTCATTTTGTTGAAGATAGTGAGTTTTTTTGTCATAGCTTTGGCAATTATTTTTCTTCTGTGTGAGGATACTAGATTTTTATTTGCTTTTCTGTACATCTAAAAAGCTGCTAGTCATTTTGCAAGAATTACTAAATCTTCCTTAATAAACCACTGTGATTCAATATACTTGCATGCTTTCCTATGACACTGTGTATGTTCAGTGCAGGTCCCTGCTGGTGGCTGCCTCAAGGGGTTCTCTGAAGAATATATATTTTTAATTAAACATTATTCTCATACAACCAATGCAATTAGAAGAAATACACAATTAATTCTGATATTGGTACAGTGCTGAGAAATTCACAGTAAGTCTTCTGAAATAAGAATGCTTCAAGGGAATATTGCATTTCAACCACAGCAAATCCCTAGCTCTGACCCTTCAATATTTAAAGAGTAAATTCTGTCTTCTCAGTCTCTGCCCGGCTCCAAGGAAGGCTCTGAAAAACCTCTTGCAAACTCACCATTCAGGATTAGCTGTTACGTGAGCGTGTCTGGCATGCCACAATATCATTCAGGTATCTTTGCACTTCACGTAGCCACTCTCACCTGTTTTATTTGTAGGACTTAAATGGACTGTTTGTTATATTATCCTATTTGTGCAAGTTATCCTTTCTTTTTTTTTTTCTTTTCTTTTTTTTTTTTTTTTTTGGATTTTTGCTAACAAACCTGTAGAGGTCTGTGGACACTTGCACTGAGGCAACTTACGCTCACCTGCTGTAGGTGTGAGCATCAATGAATTACAAGGGAGATTCTGAAACTTGGGTAGCACAAGACTCATCCAGGCATGTACACTGGCAACGCTTACAGATGGAGAATACCAGTCACCACAGCAGCGGAGAGCCTGTCCTACTGGACAGATCTGCTTGAAGATTTTACAGCATTTACTTAGTTGTCAATTCTAAATGAATTGCTTCTTGCAACTAAGCATACACGGACTAATGAATCCAAAGCCATGAACAAGAGGGGGAGTAATTGCCTAGCTCCTCGGATTACCATTTATCCAACAATTTACTTATTTTTCAATCAAGTGTGATGCTTACAAAGAGAGGGAAAAAGAGGACTGCACACTAGGTTGAATAAAACTATATGGAATTTAAACACATCTCAGTCCATCAGAAAATAATATTTCATTTTTTCAGCCTTTTGAACACTTACAGTGAAATGCAATGTATGACCTGTTATACTGCTATGTTTTTAAAAAATACTACCTGCTTAACTAAACCAAAAAAGCACAATCATTTTGATGCTAATTAACTAAGGTTTCCAGAACAATAAAGAAAATTTATTTCAGATATAAAAAAATCTTATCAGTAATGCCCATGTCTTTCAGCTCAGATAAACTACTCAAGATCTTTCTCTACTAATCATCTTTCCTGAAGTAATCTTTCAGCTGGTGGCTCATGATATGATTCATTGGAAGAATGTCAGTGGCAATTCTGTAATCACGCAATGACAGACCAGAAGGTAAGACTGAAAGATTACATTGCCGCAAAGCGCTTTTGTTATGCAGAAGTTAATAAAGCACGTCTGCCACTTCACTTAATATTACGAGGAGCCTGTGGATATTACTAGAGATTTTGAGCCACTTACTTTTCAGTAAATTTCATATAACCATTCTGATTTTCACGGCACATTCTTTAGAACACAACTTGGAGATTATTTCTTATAGATTTTTGAAACAAAAGCCACTTGTTTTGTGTTGACACACATTATTTGCTCTAAATTAAGTCAACCTGAGAAGCAGACAAGGAACTTAAGAATACAGCAGGCACAGACCGCGCATTCATGGGTACGCTGAGGTTTCACAAGTCGGGTTACAAGCCAGGAGAATGCAAGTAAAACAGGTGAGGGCAAACAAGCAAGACACGAGGGCAAACAAGCAAGACATGATGCCAGCTATGCAGATGGATTGCAGAATTATCCACTACCACCAGATTTGCTCAACCAGAAAAAAAGTGGCAAGTGGTAACAATGAGCAGCTATACTCATCAGCTCTCCTAGAAATAAACCATTGTAGCTGGGATAAAATGGAGATGTCAGGATTCATCATGAAATTTAACAAAGATTCAGAATTCTGTTAATCTTGATCAAAAAAGGCTGATGGAGACTGCTCCTCTTGGACCACCCGCAGCAGCTCCTTTGTGAATTAAATAATACCGGGAGAGGAGAAGGAAGATAACATTTGGAATACACGAACCCATTATGCCTTTATATAGGTACCACTATACTCATGGCACTAGGACAGGGGTTATGGGGAGCTGAAATGTCTCATTCTCAAGTTGTTGGCTTTTTGAAGTAGAGATCTACTTTTTCCATACATTCAGTGAATATGTTTCTAATGTTGATACGGCCTTCTAGACCAGCTTTTAATCAAACCAACAGTGCAAAGTCACTTTGTACTGCTGTGGCTAGCTCCATTTAATTGTGTGATGAATGGGATTTCGGACCCCATGTGGAATTAACTGTATAGGCATATAGGTGACTGTGGTTCTACATCCTCACAGCTCTTAACTGTGTTCTCCTTTTCTGGATCAGGGGAAGTTTTTTGGAGTGTGTCTCTGGCTCCTCAACCTTCACACCAAAATCAGGGAGCCTGAGAGGATCTGTGACGTCTCACAGCACCTGGAGTTTGTGCGTCACCCCCACAGCAGCCTGTGCTGTGGATCTGCTCCCATCCCATGGCCCACGGTGAGATGCAGGCACCAGCACATGACATGCTTTTGGGGAGCAAGGAGGGAAAAGGGCAGGAGGGTTGGTGTCCCCTCCACTGTAGGGCTTTGCTTCCCGTGTTGATATGCAATGTCAGACTGCAGATTGTGAGTTTCTTTCAATGGCTTGAATAGAAATAGAAATAAAAGCAATAGAAAAGGTAGATAGGTCATCAAGGCCAGCCTGCCACTGCTCTGGACACTTGACAGACCATATCCGTGAGCCACAAGTCATGACGAGAAAATAATCTAGTGCTTTGCTTCCTTTCCCACCTTAGTTCTGTGTGCAGAGTGCAGGAGTGACTGTTACCGAAGTACTCTGTGATTTTTTTCTGATTCCTGATTTTTCCATTTGTAAGGAATGTGGGTATTGCTACTCTTTTTCCCTATGAGAGTGATATGGGGGGTATGCATGAAACTTTTCATAAATTACTAACTACTGTCAGTTGCATTTTTGATGGCTGTTGAGTTTTTGCCTCTTTCCTCCCTCAAGCTGAAGAGATGAAACTCAGTTTTCATATAAAGCCATGAGATCTAAAATATTTGCAACTTCTAGTAGTTCTCCTTTGAATTTAAACCAGAACTTTGTGTCTCTTCAGGTCTAACCCTTGCATTTCCAAAATGCCACAGTCATTTTATTACTGTGATTCTCAGTGACTCGAAGATGGGTCATGCTGCTAACATTCAAAGTATTACACTGAGAAATTACCAAAAGTCACATTTTTGCATCTTTTGAGAGTGGGAAAAAATATTCCTTTGGGGGATTGTGGTTGAGAAACCATAAACCTGTTTGATTTTCAAAGCAGTTGCTGAAAATTGTAACAAATATGAAAAGAGATCACAGGCTAAATACTCTAGATTTTTATTGTTCACCTCCCAAAAGGCTACAAATCATAATTTCCGAAGACAATATGCACATCTCTAGGGGATAACATCAATTGTTCTGATGGAAAATATATCCACTGAGTTGTTGAGAATGAACACACCCAGAGCAGCCAAGATGCAGCCCTGCGAATTACCAAGGGTAAATAAGTATAGAGGTCACTTCTGCAATTTCTCTTTAATCATCACTTCCAATTGCATGAAACCCTTACACTAAATTAGATGTCCACTATGTCGGTTGCTGAGCCTTTTAAACACTGTGAAAGAATGTGTTTATATAAATATTACACTTTGAAAAACTAATGAAATTTTAAAGATTGAAATCTTAACCAGCAAAAAAGCCACTGAAGCTAGAATTAAGATTTCCATGGCAACCTGAACTACCTTTTTGATTCCATAACACCAAGAGAGGAGAGATGTTCTGGAAGAAGAGTTCAACAATGTGGAGATTTAAAGCCAACGCAACTAGTTGGTCATGGGAGAAATGAAAGACTGGCTCACTCTGGCAGCCAGGAGGAGGGAGAGGAGAGCGGTGCCTCAGGCTTGATCCCGTGACACATCTGGAGGTGGGGTGGGATGGGGTGTGACACACTGGGACACCCCAGCTGGCTGCAGAACCCCAACGGGGCAGAGCCCAAATTGCTTCGCTAACAGCATTCCTCAAGGATTCCCCAAGGGCAGGGGTTCAAGCCCATCCCTCTCCCCAGGTCACCTGTTAGTTGTCCCTGCAAACCTGTCCCCAGAGATGGAGGACATCACATCCCATAGTTTTGATTGCTGCTCACGCTGATGCTGCTTCCCGGCAAGACGGGAGATTCACAGTAACACCAAAATACACTTTTTGCCAGTGAGCTGAGGGGAGCATTGCCGCGTGTGTGTGACCGCTGCCTATACAGCTCCCCAGGAAGGTAAATGTCCATTTTCCCTATACCTCCAAACATTTCAGTGAGAGAAGGTTACTGAAATGTAACGTCTGTATGTCACAGATTACAAGATCTATGACATATAGACGTGTAAAAAATAGAAGCGTCACATAAATATTATGGCATACTTAATAATTAAAGATGAGGGATTCAATTTATCATGGGTTTTGCCTGCCCCTTTCCATTCTTTTGTTTCAGAAAAATAATTCTTCTGGTCAAAGATTAACTGTTTTATTAGTTTAATTAAGGCAAAGACAGGTTTATTGTTTTAATATTACGTGGAGTCTGTTAGTGAACATCTCCATGTATTATATCACTGGGTCCACTTTGTTTTTACTGTTTAAAAAATATTTTTACTTAATATGAATAGGAAAATATTAAATTAAAAAAAAAAGCAGACTTTTGTTGCTTCCTCCTCATAGTTTCCTTAACAGGTTATAATTAATTAACATATCTCTCATTCCCTCTGTCCTTACCAGTAAAGGGTCTGTGGAACATTCCTTGAAAAACACCAGTAAATCAGTGTCTCATACATAGCAATGACAAAACCTATACTAAACCTCAAGGGAATGCAGAAGCCCTAAAGAGTGGAAAAATTACATAAGAAGCCTGTGGGCAGTTGAAGTGACTAGATGCATATCTGTAATCTTTCAAAAGCAATATTGGATCCTGTTTTCTTTGACTTTTTCTGCTGAAATGCCTTTGTACAGGAGACCAATCACTATGGGAATGTAACTGTGTTGCAGTGAAAATAGTGCAAATGAAGGCTGCAGAAAATGAGAGGCTCATTCTAGCTTTCAGCAGTAGGTAGAAAGGGTTGCTTTTTTAAAGCATTTATTCTGCATGCTCCAAAACACAGTCACATGAAAAATACAGTATCAGGGACAAATCAATTATTTACTACATAATCTTGAAAAAAAACTCTAAAAAATATTTTGAGCACTGAAATAACTCACATAAGACAAACTCAAACAGAGTTCTCTAAAATGTACAGATATGAAATATCTGATGAGAAAAATGCCATTTCCCAGACAGGATTTCAAACACTTCAGTTTTTACAGTATTTATAGCCAAGGGACTACTAAGAAAAGGTATTCTTTTAACAGCTATATTTTTTTCAGCTCTCCAATGTTTCTTTATACTCTGCAATTCCTTTTCAATAGTCCATAGGGAGAAAAAATATCCTGGCTCAACAACTGGGCCCCTCGATAGTGCATGTATTATACTGTGCTTTCACTGCAACTTATATTCTTTGAAAGCGTACTCGTCCCAAATGCCACATGTGAAGTACACCCAGAAAGCAAACCAGGTCCCCTGTGGGCCACTCTTCTGAACTGGAAACAAGGGAGAAAAACAGAGAAAAGCACTGAGTGACAGAGCAAGGGATATGCAACTTCTGTCTCAGATGGTTGGGATTTTGCAGCAGCAGACATTCAGGGGCACAAAACAGGCAGGCCACATTCGGTCCTTGAAACGAGACTAAATTTGTCCTGTCCAAAACCCAGTGCAATCTGGGGAGGAAAACATGGTTTCTTGATAGTTATTTTCTTTTTATCTTTTTTATCACTGGTAGTCATTTGAAGCTCTCCAGAGGATATAATGCTAGCATAACTCCCACATATCTTGGATTAATGGGCAAGAGGTTATGAGACACCGACATAGCATAGCTGTGTGTGCCTAGGTGTGCTTGTATCCATACAGGGGGGCAGTCTGTCGAATAAACAGAGACCTCTCCCCTCTGGCCCCCGCCTTAAAAAGTGGATATATAGGCCAAGATGGCTGTGCTGCTTAGGATGAACAGACACTTTTTATTGAATACTCCTGTTTTCAACAAACTATCACTTAAACTTTAATATCTTGGGATACATTTTTTTCTTGCCAGATAATCACTTAGATTTCCTTAATTAATTTAAACTAATAGAGTTCAGCTGCTTTTTTTTCCCCTAATCTCAGGAATCCTGCCTCACCCAGCCCACAGGATGGATTACACTCAGGGAAAAAATCCAGGCTGTGCCATGAGAAACAGCTCAGTGTAGCATGCCGCTTTTTGTAGGCCCCCAACTTCCTGCTGCGAATGCTGGAAAATACATGTCTACTAGTACTCAGCAGGACAGGAAGGGCTGGCCAACCCTGCCAGAAGGTCGGCAGTCAATGTGGCAGGGGGTTAAAGAAAGAGAAAGGACAGCTTTATGGTTAAGGCAACTCAGTGCTGTTCTGGAGAGCTGCACTGGAGTCCTGCCCCCAATACTGACTCCCTTCGAGAAGATGGTATGTCACCTAAACCCAGTTTTTCACAAGCAATCACTATTTGCATGTTCCTTTTCCTCTGAGCATCCAACCTGAGACCTTCTCATGTGATTTTTGAAAGAGCTGCTCAGCCTGTGCAAGGAGGTCAGTGAGAAATGTGCTTCCAGCAGATGGTGAGAAGGTCATTAAAAGAAGTCTTCTGCGTTTGTGTTTGCAGCTGACTACAGTTATTCATCATGTATCCATAAGATGGTTGGAGAGCACACAGTAAATAAGGCATGAGGCCACACTTTATACAAGGAAATTGCCATAAAATGGTGAAGAAATCTTTCGATTTTGAAGCTTTAAATTGTTTTAACTTGCTTTTGTGTGCACAGTTATAAGTATTCTTATATCTGTAATTCGTGTACTGATATTCAGACACACACCTGAGCAAGAAGACATGTAATCTGCATAAAAACTACAGAAAGATATGCATCTTTTAAAAATTGCCTCTACTCCAAACTGTTTTCATCTCTTGAAATGGGATTTTCATTAATAGATTGTGGTGGGATTAAATGCTGCACTTGCCCTTTTTCTTCTAGAGTACCAAATGTGAGACATATTTAATGTGACAAAAATTTCACATTTTTATCAATATTTTATTAATAGTGGTGTCTTTCTCAAAGTCTTTTGGCAATACTAATTTACTGTACCATTCACAGTTAAAGAAAATCACCTGCTGTTTCGTATCAATGCAAAGAGGGAAACACAAGTCTTCAGATACTCATTCTCAGCTTCACTAAAGGACATCTTGTTTGTTTGATTCCTTATTTGACTGCTCTTTTCTTCATTATACACAAAAAAGCACCCAGCAACAATAACTCTAGTTAATTGTGTGAAAGGCTTTCATGTACTTCCTGTCTGTACAGAAACAGACAGATCTTGTACCTCTCAGTGTTTTTCTCATTAAAGCACATTAATATTTTCAAAGAAGATAAATTAAATCTTGATTCCCAAGCATTATGGCTAACATACTAGCTTAATTTGGAAGATATAAAAAACTGAGATTGTGAGGGAACTGCAAAGCTAAAGCAGCAAGTTACAAAACGTGCCTGATGTTTCAGCAGCTTTTAGCGTGGCAGGAGGAACAACACGTATCTTCTGACCTTGCTTTGTGACTTGTTCATGCAATTTGGTAGAGGATATCATTTTAGTAGTTACATATGGGTTTCCTGCTGCCATAGTTATCCATGATGTGCTGCTCAGAGATAGATTGCTATGGAAAATTGCCCATGCTACAAAGCAAGCTGTCTAATAAAGAGAAATAATCACACAATTGCTTCCTTGGACACAGCTTCAGAGATGGGGTTCACACACACAAAATGATTATAAGTGCCTGGAAAATGATGTAAGGTTTCACACAATATTTCTTTACTCTGATTTTCATCAGGTCCCCCCGCCTTTTTTTATTCGAAAGCCAAATTCTCTGAACCTGATGGATTATGATATAAATAAGTAGCACTGCTCTCCATGGCCAGCATATGTATCTTTCTCCATTCTTCTCAGAATATCAGACATGACCCTGGACCCTGACTAATCCCTGGTACCTGCAGCAGAACGGGGGGTGGTAAACAAGGCTTGCACTTCATAACCACCCAGAGCTCACTGCTTCACCAGTACAGAAAGGAAGGCTTCCTAACAGAGAAAAAAAAAGACAAATAATTCCCTCCTGTCTTCAGCATGTGCCAGCACGTGATCTGCAACTGAATGCCTATATTAAATATATTTTAATTTATTAAATTGCCAGTTTCCTTAGAAAGAACATGATTACCCTTTGACCATAATGAACTGTATGTGGGGCGTAATATTTTTTCTGATTACTTAGTTTTTATATGAGAGCTCATTTCTTTCTATTTTACAAAGGCATGTCCCATTTACAGCCATGTTTACAAAGTCTCAGTATGAATCTTCTTCTTCTTTCAGGACAAAACAGTTTTCTGCATTTTTCACCAGAAATACTTTGTTTACACTATTTATACTTTCATGGAGCTGAAAATGACTTGAAAGTGTTGTGCCCTAGTTTAAAACCCCTCTTTTGGACAGAGATATATATGAAGAAAAGATGCATTTTAAATGAACACTTTCGTGCATTTTTAACTACAAAAATGAAACTTTAAAATAAAGAATATGTTTCCAGAGAGTAACAGCAACATCAGAGTTAAAAAACTGTTTAAGATTGAAAAATGGAGAATATTGGAAAAAAGGTTGCCAAGGAAATATTAACTCTGTCTTCCCATACATATGGATTATGGCATAATCTTTAATTACACTGGCACATCCTGGTTTTCCATGACTCCTTTCGGATCGCAGTTTCAACAGTGTGCCAGAAATGATCGTGGGAGGATGCTCATTGAGCAGTGCAGGTCCAACACACAGTGCAGTACAGCGCAATAGAAATTTAACTGCTGCCTTATATGGCAGTCATAATGTAGGCGAACAACAAATGATAACAAGCATAAAATGATACAGAGGATTTCTTTTATGTGCAGATTACTGTGCCTTGTTATACCCAGGTTCTTCCAGTTCACAGGAACACCTGTAAGCTATCAACAAAACAACCAAGAAAACCCATAAAGGTTTCTGGAATAGTCAGTCTATTAAATCATACTGACAGAGACCGATTCTAAACAGTCCAGTGTTTACGATTTCAGCCCTTAAAGTCAAACCTGAATAACATCTAAAAGCATCCAAAGCTTTTGAAGAAAACTCAGAAATTTGCTTTGCAGTTTTTTCTTATCAGAAATCGATTTTCTTATCGGAAATTGGAAATCGATTATAGAGAGTACTGTGCAGAAAGACAGTTGTACAAGTGTCTGGAGTTGGAAACTCACCCAGAGTTTCATCATTCCAAAAACATCCAGCAGTTCACACAGATTTAAGAAAATACACATATGGATAATACCGATTGTGAGTTTATATGAGCATTTAAGCAAGAAGAAGGTAATATCTCATTAGGGTTTGGGAATCTGTGCAAGAAAGACAGGGAATAGCCAGAAGGGACAAGTTTTATATGTAAGTGACTTCTTTGGAAAGGAATTACAAATAGAAACAGAACAGTAACTAGAAATAGAAGCAGAAATAATTAAATTGAAGAACAATGGCAAGAATAAACAAAGAGATACCCTGAGTAGATGACAGATAATTCATCTGTGATATGAATGAAATCAGTCATTGCTTTGTCTAAGGATTGTACAAGCATGGACAATGCTTGTCCAACAAGTAAGTAAGTGTCCAGGCTATGTCATCAGCAGGAAGGCAGCAAGCAGGAAGAGTCCTGAACACTCTTAGTCAAAAACAGGCAATTAATAATTGTGAGGTGAGGGGCAGTCGGGTATATATATATCCTGTGCAGATCTACTGAATTTTAAACAGTGGCCAATATAGAAGAGTTTTGCAGACAACTTGCACATTTTGACAACAATTCCTGTTAACTTTCCTTTTTAGGATGGAATTTTTTGCAGCATAACGTTTGCATTTCCATGCATGCATGCATGTGGGTGTGCATATGTATGTGTGTATCCAATATTTAGCAATTAGGGGCGTGTACACATAATAAGTACTACAATTTGAATACTACTGGAATACAAGTTATAGGTAAGTGCCAATAGGGAAAACTACTTTGAACAGAAGTAGTAATGCAAACAGAAGAAAATCTTCAAGTCCATGAAGAATCACAAACTACAAAAACTGCTGAAATCAAGGAATTTTGTAATTACATTTCAGATGAAAATCTTCAGCCAGTATCAATGTTGAGGTGCAATGAATTTTATTTCAATCAACTCATTCATTCCTTTGTGCATCTAATTTGCTCCTTCTGTAGTCAATGAAAATTATATCCAGGAAAAATTAGACACTAGCATTGCTACATTAAGACTGTGCGGACCAAAATGTGTTCTTCGTAAATCCAGATTATGCGTACTCAAAAGAGATACAGCGAGAGATGGCAGTTTCTTAGCTATTCCAGAGAATTATGGTTTGTCATATAAACCTATCTTTTGCAGCAATCCAGGACATTAAAAAGTCATTAAGCACATCAGTTTCTGTGTTTATGGATCGCACACTCCCCCATGTAACTCTTGCAGCAGACTGAAAGCACATGCCAGGTGCTGACAAACCGTGTCCTCCCTTGCTGCGGCTGTGCGATCAGAGAGCGAAGAAAAACAGGGCTCAGCCTGGGCTGAGCTGGGGGCTGTGTTGCACACCCCTGGCTGATATTTCATGGTGAATGGTGTGCTTCCCCTTCTCCAGCCTGACACAAGCAAGGACATTGGTGGGTCACACTGCCACTGACTGACAGGCCACAGCCAGATGTGATGGAGACTATTTTACTTGCTTTGGGGTACCTGTGGTGGAGAAAGGGGATAGGTATAGTCTGTCTCCACTCATGCAAAATTTTCTGTAGCCAACATCTGGAAGGATTTCCCCTTCCAGCTTCACAGTATGGAGAAAGGCACGATTACTTCAGGGTTGCCTCACTGATGCCACTTTCCACACTGACATCTAGCACACCAGTTTCAAACCATTTTTATGCTTGAAAGTTCAAGTGCCATGCTCTTTCCTAATAATAGGAAACTAAATCAAATAAGGGAAAAGCTCCTCTCCTGTGTAACTGCAGCTCAGAGCATGGCTGTCTGCACAGAGCCACCGTATGACTGAAAATCCAAAGCTGGTGGCCTGGCAAGTCTCAGGACAACAGATGAACAAAGAGTTCAGAAAACGGGTTTATCCCAGACTGGAATGTGAGCAAAAACTATTTGTTTGGGGCAGCTCAAAGAGCTGTATCATATGAGTGTGTCTTTTTTTTCCTTTGGGCAATTTAAGGTTTCCTGGAATATCATTTCACATGTCCATGGCCTGTGTCTATACAAACGCATATGTACCTTGACTGGCAACTCTGTATTGAAAATCAGCATGCGCATGACAAAGTTAAGGTTTGTCGTATCTCTTCATCAAATTTTATATCTATGATCCAAATGATGTACCATGTATTTTCAGTACTTCTTGTTGCAGGTACTAAAAGATATTTTAAAGAACAATCATAAATATAGTGAATGAAAAAAAATTATGTTTTCCTTGATATCACAATGGTTGAGAAGACTTCAAAGATGATTCTGATAAAACTGTCTGAAAAAAGATGGCTTCACATTGAACCAACAAAACAAAACGTTAAGACATCTACAAGACATCAGTATTGATACCTTAGAACTACTTAGGAAGCATTAAGAACTGATACCCTGCTCTGCTGGTTTCATGCATTGTGATTTCTAATCAAATCATATTGAATATGACTGGTGTGATCAGTTATCATATTTATGAATAAGAAAGAAAGAGGAAAATGAGGGAATGTGTGCTGAGGCTGTGGGAAAAACTGTCATCTATGTTGTTTTTAAAGGTACTAAGTGAGGGCTAAGGGCTAAGTGAGATAGCTGGTTGCGTGCTTCATGAAGGCTTCCCAGTTTGTGCAGAGAAATCAGTTCAAGCATGAAAAAGAAGGAAATTCTGGCCTTTAAGGAATAACTCACCACTCCAATATTAAACATGTGTAAATTATTTAGCCTGCCCTTTACACAGATTTTCAGCTGAGGAAAAAGCAAACCAGCCAAGCTCTCTAGATGAAAAATCACCAGAAACTTGTTAGTCACTGTTAAAAATATTTATACCTAATCCTAAAACCTGAAAGTAATTAAAGAAAAAGTAAAGAATATACTTTTATTTGTCTAACACTTCACTCTGTGTGTGTTTGTGTGTATGTGTGTGCATTTAAGGAAATAAAGCGAATCCATCTCACCTGCATATGAAGATGCTGTGTTGGTGCCACTAGCACTCGCATCTCTCTAAGTATTTCCTTAATAAGGCTAGTCTGAGAAATGTATGTATAATTCAGCCCTCAAAAATTCTCCTTAGGCAGGGCCCAAATACATAACGTTTCTCCGGGAATAAATATCTATTTTCTGACCCACATTTCCATTGGAGAAAAGCAAATAAAAACAGAGTTTCTAGACATTGCCTGATGGTCCTTTTTCTTAAAAGTAGCCATGTAATAACCATGATGTTTTGTTAGACAGAGGGATTAATGGTATGGGCTGGGGAGGTGGAGGGAGGACTCAGAGGCTTACTGCCCCCGTCCCCTCCTCCTGCCGAAGGAGAGGACAGGGATGAAGTGGTCCCAGTGAACAGTGCTCGGGGAAGGGCTGCGAGGAAGAAACTGTTAAGATGAACACAAGAAGAGGAGGTCAGCAGATGCCATGGTGGAGAAAGAGCACAAGCAGCATGGAGGAAAACGGGCAGATGTGCAATGTGATTTTTACCATACTAAAAATGATTGTTTTTTGCTGGTCCTGTCTACATTAAACCCTGTAGTGAGTTAACAAATACATGTCAGAGGAATTACAACTACTTAGTACTATAAATTCTGAGTTTTTGTATTATTTACCATATATATATAGGCCAAAAAATCCAGGGCCAGAAACCACCTCCTCCAACAAGTAC
Organism: Dromaius novaehollandiae; assembly: GCF_036370855.1. Lineage (NCBI taxonomy): Eukaryota > Metazoa > Chordata > Aves > Casuariiformes > Dromaiidae > Dromaius > Dromaius novaehollandiae. The sequence goes on from NC_088098.1 coordinate 195,813,864, forward strand.
TCTAGCTATCTGTATAAATTGTTGGCTAACACACCACACGATTTTTTTTTTTATTTTGTTATCTAGGAAACTTTGACACATCAAAACAATCTCTTTTGCCTAATAATTTAATTGCCTATACAAAGTCACTGTTAATAAGGTTTCCTAATATCTACCTCCTTTTCATTTCGGCCCACTAGCCCTCATTTTACCATTTTCATCAGTCTTGACTATTACTGCTCAAATAGTTTCACATTGCAACTATATTGCCTTGCCTCTTTTTCTCAGAAGACGCAGATGTGTTGAACTCCCTAAGTGTCCCTCCTTAAATCCATTAATGCCCTGTAAACCCTTGTATGCTTGTGTTTGCACTGCTTTGAATTCCACCACACTTGTCCATAAAAGAGAGACAAGAATAACAACCATGACCAAAGAGGAGCTCAAAATTGCATGATCCATTTTGTACATTGCTTCAAAGAGACTCTATTAAAAGAGAATGGTTATTTCCCTCATTGTACTCCATAGTGATATCTTGCTCCTCACTTCTACAGAGTAGCATTCATTTCTTTCTGAAAAATCCTAACACCCTAATTTTAGGCCTAATTCGTTGCTGCTGCTAATATTTATTATTTACAATAACATCAAATGTCTACCAGGTGTTTTACAGGCGAATATGAACAGAATGTTTCTTTTGAATTATTCCTAAAAGCTATCTTCTGAAATATTACCTCCAGGAGAAATGAATGCATTTCTCTACATCAAAGGGAAAAAAAAATTCTTGTGTATTATTTATTGGTGTTGCTTTTGCAGCCAGAGGCCCCGTGGAGAGTTTGGGGGCCCTAGCTTAAGAGGCACTGTTAAACACATGAACTCATAAAATAGCATAAATTCATAGCTCTGGACCTTCCTTGCTCACCCTTCAGGTTTCTGAGGTATAGAGCTGGAGAACTGGGCCAGGATATGGTTTTGGCTTAATTGCATCACAATTTGCAAATTGTATCACAAATTGTGGACGTTACAAATATAAAAATTCTTGCCATTAAAAACATGTGGTAAAAGTGTAGATAAGAGATTAGATTGGAAAAAAGGAAGTAAGAAGAATGTGGTTTTAGTTCATACCTTGCTGATTTCAATTTATTGAAATTGGGGGGGGGGGAAGAAATATATGGGCGTACATATACTGATATGCAGAGTGATTTCTCAATCCTTCCTAGGTAGCAGGACTGAGAGGCTTAAGGTGGTAGTGATTTTATGGGTTGATCATTGTTGTTTGCTTCCAGTGATCTCTGCTCCAAGCACAAACGGGCACAGAAGAAAACAGAAGCTGCTCGTGGCCAGCACAGCCACATAGGTGACCGACTTGAACCAGAGGCAGTGACAAATGACATAATTATAGTTTTGTGAGGTGGGACGTGGATAAACTACGATGGGTCTTGAAAGCAAGGGTGAAAGGCCAGTGGTTGATAGGAAAGAGAAGGCAAAGCTGGTAAAGTGGCCCCCAAGGCACTTGGAGGGCTGTGCTGCCTGGCCGGGAGAGACTGCTGGGGCCCAGGGGGTCGTCGGGTGGCTGCACATTGGCCCCGGGAGGACCACGTCCCTGCTGTGAACTCTTTGCTGTGAGGCGCTCTCTGACCGCAGCGCTGGAAGCCCTACTGGGATGGCTGATCGTGTTTCTTCATCTTAGGGCGCACCTCTGTTGTTATTCTGGGTGATTATAAGCACTCTATATTTATTTACCATGGCTGAATGTCACACCAGAGCCCAATTCAAAGTAGCAATGTACTCACAGCACACGTCGTCCCTTCCCAGATCACTTGCCTCAGCAGTGCACATCATTAACAGCTTTTGACTAATTTCCACAATGTCATGAGGAACCCATGTGGGAGGAGAGAGGATGAGCCCCAGCAAGTGAGGTCTCTACCCACCCCCCCTGCCTCGATCTCACATTAGACTCCCCCATCCTCTACCTCTTTGTAGAGGCAAGCCCACCAGGTCCCTGGGTGCCTTCAGAGAGCCTTCTCAATTTCCCCCTACAGTTCCATATTTTGACTTCTTTGACTCCTTTGACTCCTTTGGCCCTTGCCCTTTCCCTTTGTTTCCATACATTGTCTCCCACAACATTTGGCTTTCCCAGGTCCCACCCTCCATGGGAAGAGGGGAGGGAGGGGAGTATTTAGCTTTGCTAAGGGTTGTTCATGCCTGCCCCATTGGGGAAACCAATAAGAATGGGCCAGGTGTGTTTCCAGAGGACAGGTCTCAGTTCTGAGAAAGCTGTGTCGTGAGGACCTTTCGTGGAAAATTGGACCTAGTGAAGGTTTCAGGTGTGAGAAGTGCTGACACCTTTCTCCAGCTCCCTCTGGAAGCCTGCAGAGACCTCAGGGAAACACTCAGTACCTCTGTGCCTGGTGGTGCATGCGGTTTGTGTGCCATGAGATAAACACGAGTCGTAAGATGGGAAGACTGAAAAATCACAATGTCCATAGGCACATCTTTCCCTCTCTGCCAGGAGAATCATCCAAGCAGAGTTTCTATATACTTACTTGAGTTTCCTTTATGAAGCAATGCTCTGCTCTTGTCTGTTTGATGATTGGTTGTGATTACAAGCCCAAATAGTGTGGACTGTAACGAAAGGTAGATCTGTTTGTTCAAGTGAGTCTCAAGCTTAGTCAGGGACCTCTACAGCTTTGTCTAGTGTAGCAGCTCTTAAAAGTGGTCTACCAACTGTATATATGGTGAAGATAATAATGAACAGGGAAGAAGTAGAAACCATCAACTAATTTCTATAATGCATTCAATTTCCATCTGCCTGGGATACAAAAATAATCCCAGTGCACTTCTCAACTACTCTCTCCTGCCAAAAGCAGAAATTATGAAGAGCTCTTGGTAGGACTTTAGATGTTCAGCCAGAGCAAAGTTTTACCTGAGAATAAAACAATAATTCAAAATATAATGTAGTAAATTTGTGACAAGCATTCCAGCGTAATTCCTAACTGTTCTATTCTCTCAGTACTGAAAAAATTGTATGCTGTAACTATCCATGAAATTTAATCCCCCTACAGAGTGCAGTCTTCTTCTGTTTTTGACAAAATTGTTATTAGAAAAAGGATCCCAAGATATTCCAATGAAATGACACAGGAATATCACACAGCTAAAAAATGGTAATATATCAGAAAATTAGCCAGGAAGGAAAAATACTGGACTGACAATTGCAGCAGATTGGGATCTCTTTTCTTTGCAGACTAGATCCTTTTATCTTTGCTCAGAAGATGAAGTACTTTACCCATTGACTTTACTGGAATGATTAGAGTAAGATACTATTTGATAGATGAAATTGTGTCAGAATTTAATACTCTGGGAAACAAATACAATTCAAACACCATGAAATTCACTCATGACCTAAGATAAACATACACTTCACACTATGAATAAATGCCTTATGTAATGGCTAGGTATCACTACTTCTGAGTTCTCCGTTGAATGTTTCAGGAGCAATGTGTTAACATTCCCCAAACTTTTTTACTTTACAAAGACCTAATGTGCTCAGATCTTCTACCTTTCTTT